>NC_081306.1:23128117-23443219 GCF_030435805.1 Mustela lutreola
TGTTTAAGTGAGCGTCATCAAGGCCCATTTCCCAGGTTCTGGCTCAGATCAACTTTGGTCAGCCTCTGTGAGCCAGGAGCTGGGCTGGGAGGCTGTGGGCTGGGTGCCACCAGGACGTGGCCGATCCCGGACAAGCCAGGTGGCAACAGTTTCCTGGGGCGTGGCCAGCAGTGCCTCGTGATTCAGCTGCCCTTTGTGGCAGTGAGATGGGTGCTTGCTTTTCAGGGGTGCACTACGTGTTTGACACCACCTTCTCGAGGAACTTCAGTCTCCTCGAGAGCCAGCGAGAATTTGTGCAGCGGTTCCGAGGACAGGCCAGCTCCACACAGACCTTGCCTGTGCTCACGTCTGCCTGTCCAGGTGTGTCCACACTGCTCGACACGGGGAACAGGAACGCTGGGGTGGGGGGAGCAACGCAGGTTTCTGGCAGGATGGCCTCCTTGGTGGAAGAAGGCGCCCTGAGAGTCACTCAGTTCCCCGAGACCGTGACCGTGACCTCACTGATGCTAGCAGCACTCGACAGTGACAGCAGAGCGAGGGATGTTCCATAATGGGACTGTAACTCCTTGCACGAGTCGGTCCCCTGCAGAATGTCCTGTCACTTGCTGCCCAGCCAGTGAGATGCTCCTTTTCTTCCTGGTGTTGGCCTCAGGCTGGATCTGCTATGCGGAGAAGACGCACGGGAGCTTCCTTGTCCCTCACCTTAGCACAGCGCGGTCCCCGCAGCAGGTCATGGGCTCCCTGGTCAAGGACTTCTTTGCCCAGCAGCAGGTAACAGGAACGTTCCAGCTATGAACCAGTCACTGCCATCATCCTGAAAGATAAGCCAAGACCCACACAAAGAACCACGGTCACATCCTGGCTGCTGGCTGGTGTCACCCCCACCTTACCTGATGGGCCCCTTTCCTGTTGGGTCAGGCCACGACTCCACATTTCCACATTTCTCGGCAGCATTTGACCCCTGACAGGATCTACCATGTGACGGTGATGCCTTGCTATGACAAAAAGTTGGAAGCTTCCAGACCAGACTTCTTCAGCCAGGAGCACCAGACTCGTGATGTGGATTGCGTGGTCACCACAGGTCGGTTCCCGCTGCCCTGACCGCAGGGCATGGATGGCATTGCCTGAGTCCTGCCCGTCGGCTATGGCTGGAGCCGCCGTCCCCTGTGGACGAGGCAGCCCCAGTCCTCCCCGGGAGCCAGGCCATACTTCACCCTTTTCCGCTGTCCTGGAGAACTGTGGCCAACGGGCCACCCTGTCCTACTGGGCTGTCTGTGTGGGGAGGTGGGCGGAGATTCCCGTCAGCTGCTCTGACTCTTCGTGGCTCACCCCATTTCTGAGTTGAACAGCCTCTCAGAGTCTCCCGAGGGCTTCAAATACAGAAGGGTGAACGCTTGGGAGCCCAGCCAGTGCGGGGAAGGTCCCCCTGCACGAACACACGCCTTGGTCCACCTGGTGGGGAGCTGGGAGCACACCGCGGCAGGCGTGCCCCAGGAATGGGTGTGCCCCCCCCCAGCTCTGTCGGCGCAAGGGCGGGCTGCAGGTCTGGGGCGCGGGCTGGCTCTTCTGAAGGGCTTCAGAAGTGGGTCCTCCTGCCCTGTGGCTGGGTTCTCATCCACCCACAAGCCGGGAGGTGGGTGTCGGGGTGTCCATTCGCCAGGGGCACGGGTGCCATGGGCTTCCTCACCGTTTTTACTGCGATCTCAGCTGAAGAGCATCTGTGCTGGCGTCTTCTTGTAGGAGAAGTCTTCAAGTTGCTAGAGGAAGAAGGGGTCTCCCTCTCAGAGTTGGAGCCAGCCCCCTTGGACAGTCTGTAAGTTGCCTCCTAGTGTGGAGAGGGGTCACGGTGCCATGCTGTGGGTCTGGGGGCTGCCGATGTCTTGACAAGCAGGAGTGAGCGCATGGAGGTGGTCTGCGTCCCCTCCCTTGCTCCTCCCCACGCGGCTTCCTTCTGGTCGGCCCCATGTCTGCCCTGTGGTCTGTCTTGGGGTGCACAGAGGTGGTCAGGTTCACGAGACAGCCAATGGACAGCCGACCCCAACCCAACCCAGGCCTGAGCTCCCGAAACAGGTTACTCACAGACAGATAATCTTTCTCCCACCTGAGCTACCACCTGACACACAGGTTTCAGACTCCTTTCCCATTTAGAGAGCAACTCCTCCAAACTCAAGAGACAGAAGCTATCAAAAGCCCTGTGGGCAACAGCTGCTGCTGCCCCCTGAGGCCATGCTCTGCTCCCTAGGTGCAACGGTGCATCTGCCCAAGAGCCCACCAGCCATCGAGGCGGGGGCTCCGGCGGCTACCTGGAGCATGTGTTCCGGCATGCAGCCCGGGAGCTCTTTGGGATCCATGTGGATGAGGTCACCTACAGACCCCTGAGGTCAGTGAGGAGAGCTGGAGCTTGGGAATGGGTTAGCCCAGTTGGGGCATCGGCCTGGGTCTCCTGGCT
Organism: Mustela lutreola; assembly: GCF_030435805.1. Taxonomy (NCBI): domain Eukaryota; kingdom Metazoa; phylum Chordata; class Mammalia; order Carnivora; family Mustelidae; genus Mustela; species Mustela lutreola. The sequence goes on from NC_081306.1 coordinate 23,130,567, forward strand.
GAGGTGGGCTTGGAGGACAGCAGGGTGGGTTTGGCAAAGACCCAGGGCACCAGGCAGGAGGCGAGACCTCCTCTCCAGCCAGTGCTCTCCAGGGCTCTGCCTCCCTGTCGCAGCGGTCGAGAACCCCCAGAGACCATGGTTGGCAGGGTCTGTCCCGACATAATGCCCTCTTTCATAGCCGGGGGCTCGGGGCTGTCTGACCTCGCCAGGTTGGTGGCCATCATCAGGAGGGAGGGGGTTCCCATCCTGAGGTTTGGGACTCCAAGCGAAGTGAGCTTCCCACCCTTTCCTTCCGTCACCGTCCTTCACGGAGGAGCCGTTCGGGGTGGCCCATGTGCCCGCAGGGGTGGGAGGCAGGAGGGAGCCCAGCCTGTGCTCCCCTCAGGAACAAGGACTTCCAGGAGGTGACCCTGGAGAAAGAGGGCCGCATCCTGCTGCACTTTGCTGCCGCCTACGGCTTCCGCAACATCCAGAACCTGGTGCAGAAGCTGAAGCGAGGGCGCTGCCCGTACCATTACGTGGAGGTCATGGCCTGCCCCGCAGGTAGCTGGAGGGGTGGCAGGGGAGCTCTGTCTCTTCCCCGGCCTGGGCGGCCCGGAGGCTCAGGAGAGCCAATGTGGGAAGGGGCTAGGCTGTACACCCTGTGTGCAGGCATCCTCCCGTGACCGTGTTCTCGCCTGCCTGGCTCTGCAACAGGCTGCTTGAACGGCGGAGGCCAGCTCAAGGGTCCCAGCACAACTAGCAAGGAGCTGCTCCAGCACGTGCAGATGCTGTACGACACGGTGACGGTGCAGGTGCCAGAGGATGCGCCTGGTGTCCAGGAACTGTACGAGCACTGGCTGCAGGGCGAGGGCTCAGAGCGGGCTGGCCGCCTGCTGCACACCAGCTACCGTGCGGTGGAGATGGCCAGCTCTGGCCTCAGCATCAGATGGTAGGCTGCCTCATCACGGGGTTGCCGGTCCCGCCCAGCCGGTACTGCGACTCCCACGAAGCTCGTGTCCTGACACCCCAGCCCAAAACCCTGTCTGAGCTGCAGGGATGGGCTGGAACCCACACAAAAATGGGACTCTGGACCCAGAGCCAGTCAAGGGGACCTCCAGCCCGCCCTCACCCACACTCCCCATCGTAGGAGGCCAGAGGTTCCACGAGGTCCCAGAACCTCCCCATGGGCCCAGGTCTGCGATCAGTGTTCTCTCTACTGCCTGGAGACCCAGGTAAGGCCCAGGCCTGTGGGCAGCTTAAGGCAGAGCGAAAGTGGGATTCCTCCTCCCCATTCCTGGAGTCATCCATGCCAGACTGGCGGAGAGCCCTCTGGCCCTGGACGGCAGGGAACGCTGGCCAGAGAGGAGTGTGCAGCCCACAGCACCCCACACTGGGGGTGGCGTACCTGCCCCACCTGGAACTGGGCGCTGAAGACGCCGTGGTCTCTGGGACCTGACAGCTTGCATTTCTGCGCAGTTCCGGGCAGGAAGCAGGCTCTGTTAGAGAGACCCCGTGAGATCAGGCGCTGAGTCCCATCTGCACAGCTGGGTCTCCACTTACAGGGGTGGGGGAGAAGGTAGAGTGGGGTGAGACCGCCCAGCGTGTTGTCACAGAGCTCCCCATCTAATAAAGGGATCTCTGAAAACACTTCCAAGTCCAAGAGCATCCACCAGCGTCAAAAATGAACCCTTCCACAGCTTTATTCAAAGTTCAGAAGCCCTGTGCACCCCAGCACGCATCCCAAACACCCAGGCCTCAGGGTTCACATGCACCCCAGAGAGGAGCCTCACATGTCCAGTGCCAGGGTGCCCACTCTCCAAGTCTGGACAGCCAGCTGGGCAGGGCCATGGAAGGTGCCAGAGGCAATCCTCCCGTAGGCTCAGTTGGCCAAGGGGTGAAGGAAGAGAGATGTGCTGCCTGGCGCCACAGCTGGTCCTCCTGGGGCTCACTTCTGTCGAGGTGTGCCCAAGAGCCCCCACTGCAGGGCCAGGAGAGCCCGGGCCTGTGGCTGCAGTGGCTCAGCCGCCCGCTGGAAGCTTGCCCGCTCCTTGCAGAGTGCCTCCAGGACCTCGGCTGGGGCCGCCTTCCCCGTGAACTTGCGCACAGGCTCCTCTCTGTAGGGAGAGGGGACGCCATGGAGAGACTATTGGGTAACTGCCAGGGGGTGTTGGCAGGAAACACTTAAAGAACAGCTGCTCCCTGGTGCCAGTCAGTCCAATAACCATTCCCCTGGCACCTCCTAGAGTACCCAGATGAAGCTAAGGGGGACCAGAGGACAGCAGGCCAGCCATGGGATACCCTGCTCTGGGGTACAGCCCCTGGGGTGGGCACAGGGCCCCACAAGAAGGCTGGGGACGCCAACCAGTACTCACGCCACTCTTAGGAAGGGGTTGTAGAGGAGCTCCTCGCTCAGGGTGGATGGCACTGTGGGAAGGTCGTCCTCGTCCCTCTTCTGGAATGACCATGGGCCCCTGTCACAGCTCTATCTTGAGAGCCCCAAACAACTTGGCTTCACTCAGCCCTGCCCCTCTCTGGGAGCGGGAGCAGAAGAAGGGCTTCCTCGCCTCATCTGGTCCTCGAGGACGGCCACCCCACAACCTGCACAGGTCCCCTTCCAAAGCCATCCACTCCCCCCCTACCCAGTAGGAGCCTCAGTCAATGGTGGATCCCGGGCTAAGCCAGGTCTGGTCTGACTCTTCTGTAGACCCCCTCTGCCCCAACCTCCATCCACCCTCCAAACCTCTAGGAGGAGAGAGGCTGGGGTGGCCGCACCTTGGCCCATGACAGCTTTGCTCTCACGTGGTCATTGCCAGGCTCCACTTTCTGTGCAAACTCAAGGTTGCCAAGTGTGTGTTCATGGCCACAGAACACCTTCTGAAGAAAGGAGGCACTCAGGGGGTGCACAGAGCTGCCACAGGCAGAGATGGGGGGAGGCGCTCACCTGGGCTTGCCTGGCCCCTCCCCGCACTCTCTCACCCCACGCCTGGTCTGCCCAGGCGTGGTCTCTCCTTGGCTGGAGTGCTCCTTCTGCACCCCCGCGGCAGGGTCAGAGTGTGCAGGTTGTGCATGCAGGATGGCAGGACCCTGCAGGAGGGGAAGGGATGGCCACTCACCGTCTCGGGGGGCAGGCTGCCCAAGGTCACAGTCAGGCTCTCATACATCTGCTGAGCTGTGCTCTCCAGGCGCAAGCCGCAACCCGCCACCGACAGGGCATCCCCTGGGGAGGACAGCAGGTCAGAGAAGGTGGAGGAGGGTCACGGGCAGGCGGGGGTGGTGGGGCGGGGCAGCCAGTACCCGAGAACACCGCGGGTGGGTCCGGACACTCTTCTTCCCACAGAAAGTAGCTCATGTGGCCGGAGGTGTGGCCTGGCGTCAGGAGACAGCGCACGTGGATGGCCCCAAACTGCAGCAGAGGGGCGGGCTGCTGGTGAGGCGGGAGGGCCCAAGGCGATTCCCCGCCCTCCCGGGCGCGCGCTCACCCGCAGCTCCTCGCCGTGCACCAGCTTGCGGGTCAGCGCGCAAATGCGCTCATCCGCACCCAGCACGGCCAGTCCCGGCCGCAGCCGCGCCAGCTCCGCGTTGCCCCGCGCGTGGTCCCTGCGGACGGGTGAGAGCAGGATCACGCCTGGGTCGGGGTGGGGCAGGGGCGACGCCCTCGCGCCTCGGCCCGCCCCGACCGCGCTCACCAGTGGTAGTGGGTGGTCAGCACGGTGGTCAGTGATACCCCCTCCCGGCCCACGATCTCCAGCAGCTGAAAGGGACGGGAGTTAGGGAGGCTTGGAAGAGCCCGGTGGCCGCCCCACCCCTCTGCCCCCCAATTAGGGCGCCAAGTGTGATGTACACAAGAGCCCCGGGGGACCCGGGGGCGTGGAGGTACAGGAGACCCAGCAGACAATGAATGACTGAACGTCCAGGGTTTAGGACTACGGTGAGGCACCAGGGAGGGGAAAAACGGGGGTCGGAGACGGTCCTAACTTCAGGGCAGCCCCGAGATAATCCGGGAACCGTAATCGCCCTGTGCCCAGAGATCAGAGAGCAGGGGAAGGGCCTGTTCCAGCCACGGTGGTCGGGGGACCCCAGCGGCGCTCCCCGCCGCCCACAGGCTGCCCTCACCCTCTTGGGCACGGCCACGTCCACGGCCACAGCCTCCCGCGTGTGCTCCTCGATGACCAGGTACATGTAGTTATCCTCGAGCACCGGGATGACTTTGACCTTCATGGTCGCAGAGCTCTGGCACCCCGCGTCTTCTCGTAGAGGGGCCCCCAGGCTTCCGAACCCCTTCCTCAGGGCGGGGGTTCCCCTCTCCAGACCAAGGCAGGGCTGCGCGAGGGAGGGGTCAGCTCCTCACACACATCGGCGGCCGGAGAGGGAGCCCACTCGCTGCTCCGGGGACTTCCCGGAACTCCGGTGCGGAAGCCCACGCCCCAGGCTCAGGCCGGGCCGGCCAGTACGCACGCCAGCCCGCCAGCGGCAGCGACCACAACGACAGCGCCGCCACCGCAGCCACCACTGCCGCCACTGCCGCCCGCAGCCGCGAAGGCCCCGCCCCTCGCGACGGCGCAACCGCCCGGCGCGCCCCCTTCAACCACGCCCCCTTCGCCGCGCCGCGCGTAGCGCCTAAGCCCCGCCCCCGGGCCCGCCCCGCCCCCCTCCCGCAGCGGCGCTGCACCGGCTGACTGCGCGGACCGCCTCAAAGACTTCTGGTCAGAGACGGGCCTCGGGCTTTGACCGCGGCGCCTTAACGAAGCGCGGCGCTCGGCCCGGTCACCGCCATGGCCCGTGCCCCGGCGTAGGGAGAGCGCGTGCGCGCGCGTGCCCGATGGGGGCCGGACGCACGTCAGAGGCCGCAGCGCCCGGCGCTCGGGCGCCGGGGCTGACCCCGTCCTGCTGAGTCCCCCAGTCCCTCGACTGAAACGTCCGCGGCCCCTTCCCTCAGGCTGGGGGCCGGGGAATCTGTCGTTTGTTCACCTGCCCATCCCAGCGCCCAGCCAGCAGCAGTGGGCACACAGAAGGCGCCTACTGTGCGAACGCCCACCGCAAGGCAGGGCACCTTGCGCGAGGACAGCAGTGACGGCGGTGGTCGTTCCATTCTGTGCTGGGCCTTCTCATGAACTCCTGCTTCCGTCAGGACCCAGGGTCAACGCTGCGGCGCAGGTCTGCCTTTCCCAGGTGAAGGATGGGTAGCCATATACGGAAGGAGCCGAGAGTGCCCCTCCCTGGCTCCCCTGGTGGGTGGGGCCCCAGACACCCCCGGGACCAGCAGGGGGCCAGCAGAGGCCTTGGCAACACAAGCCACTGTGTTGCTGCAACAGGCGGGTTGGCAAGGCGGCACCGCCCTTGGGGAGGCCAGAGTCCTTTCTGCCTATGGAGCACACAGCAGCCACAGCCCCCAGGCCGAGACCCCCACCTGGGACCACTGAGAATGTGAGTCTCTCCAGGACACTTCTGTTTCTGCCATGCGCCGGGGTTCCTCCCTAACCCCTCAGAGGCCAGGAGAAACTGCCCTCAGTCTGCGTGTGGAGCGGCTACTGGGGAGAGGGCAATGCATGGCTGGAGCTCTCCTTGGGAGTGGAGGCCACTGCTCAAGCTTAAGACACAAGTGGACGATGGGGGGGTGATGCCTCCCCAGGTTCTGCCCCAAGCAGAGGACTGGGCAGCCTGCCTCAAGACAGAGCTTCCCTCGGATCCGGAGCTGAGCGAGCAGCAGCGCCTGCAGGTGCGCGTGAGGCCCCAGGGGGCCAGCTAGCAGGAGGGAGGTCCCCCGGGCACCGCCTCTTACCCTGACCACCCACAGATCTCCAAGGAGTTGGTCGACCTGCAGATCTCAGCTCACCACGTGCAGGAGCAGCATGAGGCTGAACTCTTTGAGCTGAAGAGTGAGGTGGGTGCCGGCAGGGGCCGGCCCGGGGAACACGGTGGGAGGGTGCATACCTGGGACCCGTGCTGTGAGGGGTCCAGGTATGCTCATGGGATCGTACACGCTCATGCAGTGTCTGAGATATTCACATCTCCCGTGTGTGCTGTGTGTGCCTGTATGTTCCCTGGTGATGTTGACTTACCCTGGGTGGCCTGACAGGAAAGTGCACCTGCTCACCCCGGTCACCCTACAGGTCCTACGGCTGGAGAGCCGGGTGCTGGAGCTGGAGCTGCATGGAGATCGCATAGCCCCCCAAGAGGCTGCCTTGGGGCACCGCCACGAGCTGGCACGGGGGCTCCAACACAAGGCCTGGGAGCAGGGACACTCCATCCACCACAGACCCCAGGTCGCCGTGAGTGCCTGGCTGGGTGGGAGCCAAGCAGAGGTGCAGCAGAGAGAGTGAGGTTGGGACCAGCTCTCTCCTACAGGCACAGCCTGAGGACTTCCTGAGCCCTAAGGATGAAGAGCAGAAGCTGGGAAACAGCGTGAGTACGCAGCCCCCTAGCCTGGGGACCTGTCCGGATCTGTCCTAGCCCAGGGTGGTGTTGGGCCTTGCCAGGAACCCAGAGCCCGTGCACCTGCAGGGAGAATGGACGCGCACGCTGGAGGAGCAGAAGGCCCAGAGGCAGGCACTGGAGACCCGTGTGTGAGTGGCTGCCTCACGAGAGACAGGGAGGACGCAGTACCGCACCAGGCTCCCGCACCTGGGTCCCGCTAAGCTTCACACACATGTCCGCAGGGCAGACCTGGGCCGGCGGCTGCAGGAAGCCCGAGATGAGGCCCGGACGGCGGGGCAGCAACTAGCGATACAAGCCATGGTGAGGCCCGGCCCTCCGCACGTTGATGTCTAGCAGATGGCGTCCTACAGTCAGCAAAGGCCTACCTCGTGCAGTGTGGGTTCAAGGCCGCCTCCACCCCCAGGTGTTGTCTGCCTGCCAAGGCCAGCTGCGCCAGGCGGAGGCAGAGAACGCCCAGCTGCAGCTGCAGCTCAAGAAGCTGAACGAAGAGTATGCCCTCCACTTGCAGCGATGTGCCCGGGCCGTGGCTGTGAGCACCGGGTGGGGTGGCCCTGTGGTGATGGAGGCCTCGCGTCCTGGGGAGACCAAGCCTAGCTTGGGCGTGCCAGACTGCTTCCGGGAGACCTCGGGGTCCCTGCCTGCTGCACTGCCTCGGCAGCTCCCGAGAGGGGGCTATGGGAAGCGGGGTGTGCCCAGCAAGCCCCGCCCTCCCCAGGCCTGGCCCCACCCCCGCGCCACCGCCTCCCCTCCAGGAGTACGCGAACCGCACCAGCCAAGAGCCGGCAGCCGCAGCCCTCCGCACGTTCCTGGAGACCACGCTGGAGCATATCCGGGCAGCTCACCGCAGCCGTGAGCAGCAGCTGGCCCGGGCTGCTCGTGCCTACCGCAAGCGCCTGTCAGATCTGAGCCGTAGACACGAGGAGCTGCTGGCGACCCGCAGGTGGGCCTCTCCCTGAGCCGGGCACCGGGGTGGGGTGGCCCTATGTGACTTGGCATGTGGCTTAGTGTGCAGCAGGTGCTGGCAGACTCCAGTGAGGCATCTGGGACCCCCAAAGCTACTTTTGATGCAGCCACCTTACACCTGGAGCCCCGGTCTCTGCACCTGGTCACTGAACTCAGCCACCCAGAAGACCAGGCCAGGCAGGAGACAAAGCTCTGGAAGCTCGAGGCCCAGGTGAGTGTTCCCTGCTGCCCTATACTGCCCTTGGAGCAAGCACCCCAGAGCACACCCCAGGCCCATCACAGGCTCAGCAAAGACCCCAATTCCTGAGGAGCCTGCCTCGTTCAGCCGACTGGGAGTACCTAGCACAGCTCACCAGGCTCATGCTGCCACCCTTGTTCCTACAGAAGGGGCCCAGTGAAGCCTCCCTGGGGGTCAGAGACCCGCAGTGAGTACCCTGGGGTGGGTAGTGGGGGGACCTTCAGGGGGTCATTCATTTATTCCCCAACTCTAAGCCCTGGGTGGGGTTTTGGTGGCAGTGGTGAACAGGTGGCCCACCTGTGCCCTTGGGTTTTGGTCTGTATGGGAGACAGCCAAATAACTGGGTGAAGGGGGGCCCCAACAGGAAAAGGGCTAACCTTGAACAGAGGGCCAGGGAGCTCCCCGGAGAAAGGGACCTTTCAGTGAGACCCAGGTGACCTAAGGATGAAGAGGTGTGGGGGGTGGCCAGTAGAGGCTCTGGCCCGGGATGGGGGGGACAGGACAGAAGCAGGTTGCCTGATGACTTTCACAGCCCTTGCCTCTGGGCCTCCATGTTCCTGTGCAATGCGCAAGCACTTGTATCAGCCTATCTCCCAGAATTTTGAGAAATAAACCCCTAGAATGTGGCTTAGCCCTCTGTGAGCAGCCGGTGGGCCCTCTGGGCCCGGGTTGCCCTGCCCCCATGTACCGATGGATGGCTCAAAGGCCCAGGGCTGAGTGGACAGGTGGGCGCATGCTATCCTGACCTTGCTCCCAGCAGGCAAGTCAGGGATCTAAGTGTCCCAACTTGAGCAAGGTCATCGGTCAACACCTGAGAGGACACTGGCCCTCCTGCCTGTGCCTCTCTTTCCTCACAGGGGCCAGGAAGCTGCCTCCTGGGCCCAGGTCCACCAGAAGCTCCAGGACTTCTTCTGTGGCACCCAGGTAAGAGGCAAGGCTGGCTGGGGCCCTTCTCACACTGTGTCTGGCCCTGTGGCTTATGCCCTCCCCATGCCAGGTGGAGCTGGAGCGTGAGCGGGCACAGTTGCTAGTCCGGGCCACAATGGCTGAGGAGCAACTTTCTGAGCTACAGGAGTACGTGGACCAGCACCTCGGCAGGTGGGCTGGGTGTGACCTGCAGGCCTCAGTCCCAGGTAACAGCACCACCAGGCCGGTGCCTGACCCAGACTCCTCCTAGCAGGTACAAACAGGAGATCCTGAGGCTGAGGAAGCTCATGGGTACACAGGACGCTGGGGGAGTGGGGACCACACCGCCTATCAAGCAGCGGCACCCAAGGACCCGAAGCCGCTAGCCAGCTGTCAAATTCAGGGCAGAACTCTTTTTCACAGCCAGCATGGAGCCCTCCTCACAGCACCCCCTCGGGTGGGAGCGGGGTTGGGGAGTGTCACTCCACCCAGCCTCCACCCAACAAGAGTCCGAATGAGTCCACGAGTCTTTATTGTGTGCAAATGGTCAGCCAGCCTGAGAACTGGAGGGCCCAGGGGCTGAGGCACAACTGGGTCCTGGGGACGCCTGACCAGCCAACCCGCCCCTCGGGAAATCATACGCCCAGACACGGTCCACACCCTCACCCATCACAGCCACAGGCTGCCATGTCGGGAGGGGGAAGCGCCCCGACACCACTCGGGCCCCTTCGGGCAGCTCTGCCTGCAGCTTGTCTTCCAGCTGTGCGAGCTGTGGGAGAGAGCAGGAGGGTTGGGGTGCAGGATGGAATACGGCCGCCCTGCCCAGCTCCTCCAGGCCTGACATGTTCCAGGAGGACGTCCTGTGCCTCCCCTGCCACTGGCAGCCCCAGACCTACCACACTAGGCGCCAGGAACACGGACACATTGCGGCAGTCCCTCAGGTCCACCTGCAAGAAGAAGTCACCCCAGCAGGGAGTAGGGCCCCAGCCAGGAGGAGGTCTGGTGGGCGTGGGGCCACTGCAGCTTCCAAGTCCTGGCCCCAGCCCACGCAGGTGGCCAGAGAACCTGCGGTTGGGTTGCCAGATCCCCAGCCAACCCAGCACCGGAGTGTGGAGTCCGGGTGTGGGGTCTTGGGCTCCGGACTCCCTGCATTACCTTCCAGAGGTCCTCACGGCGGTAGCAGACGCTGCCGGCACAGCCCGCTCTCCACGCGTGCAGCCGGGCCAGCCCCACCAGCCAGGGGTTCAGCTCGTAGCCCACGGCCGGGCGGAGGCCGCACCTGTGGGCGGCCAGCACCTGTGGGCACAGGAGGCTGTGGGGACGCGAAGGCAGGCCAGGCGCCGGCGAGGGGCCCCCCACCCCGCACGCAGTGCTTACAATCCTGCCGTCCCCGGAGCCCAAGTCGACCGTCTTCCCGGGGCGGCCTCGCAGCAGTGACAGCACGTGCTCCATCTGCCGCGCGCTCGCGCCCACGTACGGCACCTGCGCAGGTAGGCAGGAGCTGGTCCCCTAGCGCGAAACCCGCCCCCCGCGCCGCCGGCCCCGCCCCCGCCCGCGCCGCACCTGCAGCCGCAGCGGCACGCGCCGGAAGCCGGGCTGTAGCAGCAGCGCCCACACGGCGTAGGCGGCCAGGCCCGAGCCCGCCGCCGCCTGCAGCAGCTCTCGCGCGCCCAGCCGCCGCCCGCGCAGCTCCGCCAGCGCCTCGCCCGGGTCATCCTGCTCCATGGCCGCTGGCGCGCGGCTCCAGGGCGTCCCACCGCGCCGGCCCGGAGCTCACAGCACGCCCCGCCGCGCCCACTCGGCCCCAGGAGGCCACGCCGGAAGTGGCCGGGCGGAGGCTTCGGCGGGAGCCGGAAGCGGCCGTGCACGGGCGCTCCGGCCGGGGCCCGGGGCCATTCCCGCGCGTTCCGGGCCGCGGAGCCTGCTACCCCCACCCTTTCCCAGCCCTGGTCCCGCTCGAAGCCTGCGGCCGCCAGCCCACCGACGCCCGGGGCGACCCCGTGGACCACGCGTCCCCGCGCAGGGAGACGCGACACGGCCGCCGAACTCAGAGCTACACGCGCTAGGGAAACGGGACGGCTGCAGCTGAAGGGTTCCCGCGGGCCCCGCGCCGGCGGCCGTGGAGCTCGGGGCGGCGCGTGTCTGCCCACTGGGACAGCCCAAAGGCCAGTCCCCCGGCTCCCCCTCCCCGCAGCCGAAGACTGCGCGCGGGGCGTGGAGGGGGCGCTCTGCCGAGACGCGGGGCCAACTGGGGCCGGAGCGCGGTGACCGAGGCCGGCTCTCTGTGTGTGTGGTGGCAGGGGAGCTGGCCCACACACAGGGGTGCCAGAAAGGGCCCCAAGAGGGGGAATCCACCTTCCTTCTCCAAACAGTGACCCAAAATCTGAGATTCGAGAGGTGACCTGGCAAAACCTGCGGTGGGAGAGGGAGGTGCGGGGGACAGAGCCTGGGTGGGGTGGTAGGGCTGGACTCCCTCATCCCACCCGAGGCTGGGCGTCTCAGGACTGTGAGGGGCTTGTACCCATCCAGGGTCCTGGTAAGGGGCCTGACTGTCAGCCCCTACCCCCAACTACACACGGCCCCACAGGCCTGCCTGTACTTGGCCCCAGCTACCAAAAGACAGGTGTCCCTGGGTGGCAGGGAACCCCAGTGCCCTGCTCCCAAGACCTGGGCACTGTGTGTGGGGGGGGCACCTGGCTCACAGCATCCTGTCTCCTTTGGGTCTTTCATTCCTTGCATTATTGCGGGTGCCTAGAGCCAGCACCAAATAAAAGCTTGTTGGCCAAACGAACACACCTAACCCGACTCCTCCGTACACACCCCACAACACCAGTGTTACCGTCCCGCACTCTGCTCCTCTGCCTTAGGGGAACTGGGCAGCTGGTTATGTATCCATGTGAGTGCACGTGCCCGGGGGTTCCCCACAGGCCAGGTCCCATAGCCCATGGCCCCCACACACATGCTCACCCACACCGTTTCCCTCTGACCTCTTCCCTCAGGCAGGAACAAAGCCCCTTACCCAGGATTTGGTGCTCCTCTGGCTCTGTTAGCCACACCCTCAACTGCCCTTGCTGCATTTCCGCACTTTCGAGGAGGCTGACTGCATGCGAGGCTCAGGCACTTCCTAGGGCAGGTGCATAGAGACCGCGGTCCAACCAAGAACTTACCCCATAGCAGCTGCCCCTCGATTTCTTAGACACGTGGTCCAAAGGGCGGTCCACAGTGGCCCCTGGTGTGGCCAGGAGCCTCCTTCCAGTGAAAGGTTGTGCAGAGCTGACCAGAAGGGACAGAGGCCAACGGTGAGGGGCTGCTTAGCCCTAGAGAGGAAGCCATCCTTGGCGCCTATCTGGACAGTGCAAAAACCTCCCAACAGGAGGAGGAGGACCAGGAGCATACCCTCCTCTCCTCCTCCTCTGATCTTTGCTAAGTCAGTCTTTGGCGAGGAGAAGGGGGCAGACAGGGAGGTAACCATCTGCAGTCCAGGAAGGAGGTCCAGGCTGGAGATTAACATGTGGGATCATCAGCATCCTGTCAGTTTTTAAAGGCACAAGTCAGGTCCAGCTCTCCAGTGCGGGAATAGTACCAGGAGGAGAGGTCCAGTGCCTGAGCACAGAGCATGGAGCACCCCTGGTTGGGGGTTTGGGAAGAAGGGAGCAGCAGAGAACCTCAGGAGGGGCAGATGGGCAGAAACCCACAGGAGCCTACCTCCCCCACCCATAATCATCAGCCGAATCTGGAGGAAGGGGCCCTGCCTCAGTTTCTGCCCAAAAGATGACACAGCCTCTGGCCTCCACCTTCACCGTCAGACCCTTCCTCAGTGTAGACTGGCAGGGAAGGACGGGAAGCTGCTTCCTGGACTCAGCCCATCAGCCTACACAAACACACACACCCACAACCTGAGCTTTGGCTCTCTTGGGAACTGTGGGGTTGGGGTGAACAGAGTCCACTTGTCTCCAGTCCAGGAGCTCCTGCACACACCCCAACCCAAGGGGCACTCAGCCTCAGGGCCCTGGGCTTTGTCTCAAACTGCACTGGCCTTTTGTGTGGCTGAGGCTGAGGAATAAGGTGGAACCAGCAACAATAGGACCAGTGGCAAAACGGTCCTTAGAGACCCCACTGTATGCCCCTGCGCTCCAGCAAAGAGCAACAAGCCTAACTCTACAGAGATGCTCTGCATGGACGACTGGAGGGGCCCATCTTTCCCTGAGAGTGGGACGGGCCAGGGCCAGGAACAGCGGACTGCAACGAGAAGTCCAGCCCGCGGCCAGGCTGCACCCCCTTCCCTCACAGGCCAGGAGTGGTGTCTGCCCACCTGCCCCGCCAAGGGACCCCGCCGCCTTAGACCTTGGTGGTTACTTTTCCCACTCCTACTCTGCACAACAGCAGCACCTGGCGATGAAGGTAGGAGCGGCCGAGCGGAGGCTCATGTGGAGAGGAGGGTCCCTGCTTCCCCCCCAAGCCAAGCAGCAGCAGCTCCTCCCCAAGGCACAGGCCTGGGCCACTCTCCCACTCACTAGCTGGTTAGCCTTAGACAAGGCACCTTTCCCTGAGCCTCAGTGTCCTACTCTGAAGCCGGAATCGGAGCAGCCCACAGTGCGGTGGGGACTCCGCCGAGGGCCAGCTCAGGCACGGGACACCACCCACACTGGCTAAGGAAATCTGTGTTCTTACTCTCATCACTCTCGCCTCCCAAGCAGCTGGTGCCACCGGGAGGCAGCCCCCCAGCCCTCCTTCAACAGCCACCACCTCAGTGCCCTGCTTCCAGGCCCCTCCATCCAGGGCCACCTCCCAGGTGGAGATGGCTGGTGTGGGCAGCCCCATAGGCACGGCTGAATTCCTGGAAATGAGGCGCACAGCCCAGCCAGGCCTCACCAAGGTGGCTCCGGCCCATGGAGAGGAAGGGGCCCAGACCCCGTTGTGCAGCAGGGTGTGAATGGAGGCTTGCACCTGGCCCCTGGACTCCCCCACTGGGAACAGTGGTAGGGTCTGTCCTTCGTAACAGACTCCTGCAGCTCTGTGTTGTGGGCAACCCCGCGGGTGGTTCCACTGATCACTGTGGGGAGACACGCTGGCCAGCGGCATGCAGGGGAGGGTGGGCCCCAGACTGCCCCCACAGCTAAGATTCGCTGGGGCAGGCGGCCAGCGAGCAGGAGCTCAAGGTCACTGCAGGGCCTGTAGGCACCTGGCATGAAGGGGACATGGTGAGGGTAGGTCCTGCCCTCTCCTAGACCACCCTAGTCCTCCCCCCACTGGAGGCAGGAAGGACAAGACAGGCCACCAGACCCTCCCCTCGGTGCTCAATGGCACCTGGGGACCCAAGAGAGCATGTGGGCACCCGACACGTGCACATTCACGCATCCACAAACATGGGTCTAGGGGCCGTGCCCCACATGCGGGCACGACTTACGCACAGGCCGAGGGTGTCCAGAGGCACGCTCTGACACACCCACCTTAACACGTGTGCACCAGCGTGCAGAAACCCCTGTGGCTTCCCAGAGCTGCCTCCTTGGGCCCAAAGACACCAGCCCAACCTGGGTGGGTGGCAGGATGCTATCGTGAACCTTGGAGTCTCTGGTCTGGGGCCTAAGGCAGAACAGAAAGACCCCCATCCCCTGTGGGGTCAGGCTCCACGTTCTACAGGAAAGTAAAGAGCTGGGCCTGGTGCCCTACAGGGAGGCCAGGCAGTGTCTCCATGGTGACCAGGCACCCGCTGGACTTCTGTTGTGTGGACTGGCTGGACCGAGGAGCCCCCGACAGCTCCAGCTGGACGCTTTGATTCTGTCCCCTCACTCCCTCTTCCCAGCCCTCGAAGACCTAGAGTCTGGCCAGCCCTTTCCTAAGCGGAGTCCTGAAGGACTGCCGGCCTCTCTCTGTCTGTCTGTCCAACCTGTCCTCACTGCCTGTGTTACCACTAGCAGCCCGCTTCACTCTCGTGCCTCAGTTTCTCCCTCTGTCCAGTGCGGAAGACGGCGCGTCCCCACCCCCACCATCCCTCACCATCAGCACCAAGCCCGAGGGCATGCGGAGGCGGTCCTGGACACCCGCTCTGGCGCACTTAGAGAGCCGGAGGAGGCCGCGCGGCTGCCGTCTGGGTGCGGGGTGGCCTGGAGGAAGAGGGCTGGCCATGGTCGGGCGCAGCGCCCCGGCCGGGTACAGCCCCTGAGTCACGACCTCTGAACGGGCCACGGACGGCGGCCACACGCTGCCCGGCGCCTGGGTCAGGCCGCTGGGCCCAGGGCAGGGCAGGAGGCGCTGAGGCAGCGGCTCGCATCCTCCCCCGGCGCGGCCCCCTCGCCCCCACCCTCTCCCGAAGCCAGCGGCGGCCGCGTCCACCTGGTTCTCGGACCCCGGGGCGCCAGAGGGGCAGAGGCAGCCTCGCGGGGCTTCGTACCTGCTGTCCCAGCTGCAGCGGTCCTCCCAGGAGCGGGCACCGGTGCCCGGGAGCTCGGGGCGCACCTCGGCCCGCGGCCCTCGTCGGCGCGGCCCGCGGCCCTGGGGGCGGGGCAGCGGCCGAGGCGGCCAATGGCGGCGCGGCGCAGGAACTTCCCGCTAATCGCAGAGGCGCTCGTGGGGGCGCGCGGCCGAGCCTCCGCCGGCGGGGCGCGGAGGTCAGAGCTGCGGGCGCCGCGTCGCCCTGTCCGCCCCCTCCTGCCGCCGTACGCGCCCTCGTCCTTCAGACCTCCGTCGGCTGGGGCAGGAGTAACGCCCGCTGGGACCTCGCTGCGGGGTAGGAGGAAGAGAGGCTCCTCTTGGGTGGCCCTTTTCAAGAGTGGGCCCGGGCTTCCAGCCCCCAGCCTGCCCCGGTCGGGCTCTGCCGGCTCCTCCCAAGAGATGGCACCATACCCTAGGGACCGGGATGTGTGTGTGTGTGTGTGTGTGTGTGTGTGTGTGTGCAGAGACTGGGCCCCCGTGGGCAGCATGGAAAGGCGGGAGCCAGAGGACCTCCCCAAGCCCCAGAAGGAGGCGCCCAGCAGGTCCAGACAAGCTGAGTGGGCTTGCAGCCCCAAGATCTCCCAGTAGCAAGGACTTCCCTGGGGGGAGGGTGTGGGGAACAGATAGCCAGGTAGGGACTAGGGAGAATCTAGGCAGGGGAGAGGAACAGATTGCCTTGGCAAAGGCCAGGAACAGGGCGAAAACCCTGGGCCAGATCACGGAGGCCCTACCACTACTACCCAGGCACCCCAATAAATAAAATATTTTAAGGAAATAAAAATAAAAAATCTGGGGGCACCTGGGTGGCTCAGTTGGTTAAGGGTCTTCCTTTTTTTTTTTTTTTTTTTTAAAGATTTTATTTATTTGACAGAGAGAAATTACAAGTACACTGAGAGGCAGGCAGAGAGAGAGAGAGAGAGAGAGAGAAGGAAGCAGGCTCCCTGCTGAGCAGAGAGCCCGATGTGGGACTCGATCCCAGGACCCTGAGATCATGACCCGAGCCGAAGGCAGCAGCTTAACCCACTGAGCCACCCAGGCGCCCAAGGGTCTTCCTTTAGCTCAGGTTGTGATCTCAGGGTCCTGGGATCGAGCCCCACATCCCAGGCTCCCCACTCAGTGGGCAGTCTGCTTCTCCCTCTCCTTCTGTGTCTCTCCCTAACTCGTGCTTTCCCTTGTGTGTAAATAAAATCTAAAAAAGAAAAAAAAACTATTAAAAAAAGATTCAGACTCCTGGTACAACCCAGATGAACTTTGAGGGCGTTATGCTGAGTACCATCAGCCAGACACAAAAGGACAAACACCATATGATTCCACTTCCGCAAGGTTCCTGGAGTCGTCAAGTTCACAGAGACAGAAGGTAGGTGGTGGGTGCCAAGGGGCTGGGGCAGGGGGGTGGGGAGAGGGTGTGTGATGGAGACAGAGCTTCAGGTGGAAAGGTGAAAGGAGGGGCCGTTTGCACAGCAATGGGATTGTGCCAAACACTACTCAACTGTGACCTTAATTAAAAATGGTGAGGGGGCGCCTGGGTGGCTCCGTGGGTTGAAGCCTCCCCTTTGGCTCAAGTCATGATCTCAGGGTCCTGGGATCGAGCCCCGCATCCGGCTCTCTGCTCAACGGGGAGCCTGCTTCCTCCTCTCTCTCTCTGCCTGCCTTTCTGCCTACTTGTGATCTCTGTCTGTCAAATAAATAACATCTTTTAAAAAAAATGGGGGGGCGCCTGGGTGGCTCAGTAGGTTAAAGCCTCTGCCTTTGGCTCAGGTCATGATCTCAGGGTCCTGGGATCGAGCCCCGCATCGGGCTCTCTGCTCAGCGGGGAGCCTGCTTCCCTTCCCCTCTCTCTGCCTGCCTCTCTGCCCACTTGTGATCTCTCTCTGTCAAATAAGTAAAATCTTTAAAAAAAAAAAAAAAAGAAAGAAATATATATATTTTTTTAAATGGTGAGGATACCCATTTTACTCAAGTAAAAATGCAAGAGGTAGACAGGGACTGTGCGGGGCACAAGGTCAAAGAGGTGGCAGGAGGAGGAAAGAGGGCACTCGGTGGGCACCACAGCTGCCTGGGCTGAGAGGCACACTGTCCCTTTCCCACCTCTGTGCAGGCTCTGGGGCCCCAGGCCTTGCCCCGGTCTCTGAGGCAGATGGTGGGTTCCAGGCGCCCTCTGGTGGCAGTGCGAGGACTCAGCTGCCGACCCAGCAGGCGGGCCTGGGGCCCCTGGCTCCCCACCTGCCAGCTCCAGCAACCCCCCACCCCGAGAATGCGTCGGTGCCTGACGTGCAAGGGAAGGGTTCCTGGCCAGTGGCGTGGTCTGGAAGGAGCACACACACTGCCCCAACCCATCTCCTCAACACTAGGCTTCCCCTGCCCAGGCCTACTGCCCGGGGCCCAACTGTCAGCTGCAGAAAACCTGGACGGGGTCCCCTGTCTTCACAGGTGCTGCCCCCCACCAGCAAAGCCATGGGAAAGGGAGCCAAGAAGGCCACGCCTGCCCTGGGTCGGCAGTGACCAGATGCACTGCAGGTGCTCAGCAAACACACGGGCAAGGAGTGTGTGCACCCGTGAGTGAAGGGGGGCATGGATGACATCCCAAATCTCGGCAGCTCCCCCAGTGTCTATGCTCATTACGGGGCTCCTTCACAGGCCCCCAGCTCCAGACCCTTCAGGGTCCTGACCCTCCAAAGGGGACTCTCTCCATTCTCACCCAAAACCCAGTTCTTGGCAGGGGCCACCGCTGCTGCTGGGACAGAAAGCATCATCTCAGCTGGCCCCATCCTCCAGCAGGGTGTGACCCCACACGGCAAAGGGCACCTGACAGGAAGCCCGCAGCACTGGGGGCACAAGGAAGGAGCACTCATGACCAAGGCAGGTGCCAGGCTGGTCAAGGACCTGGGGGAGCAACAGGGAAGCGGGGCAGATCTGATGGGTGAGGAGGGCAGGAAGACGTTCCAGGTCCAAGAAACAGAGCAAGAGTCCCAAGGACAGTATGGAGCCCAGGACAGACCAGGAACCAGGAGATGGCCTGTGGGAGGAGTGCAGGGCCAGCCCCAGGCCCATCAGCCATGGGAGAGCTTGGACTTGCCCTGGAAGGGACAGTGAACAAGGCCGAAAGGGTGAGAAAGCCTAGGGAGAGAAGTCACGGTTTTTCTTGACTTGCACGGGACCTACCTGGGCTCTCATTTCAGCAACAGCAGGGGAGAAGGAAAGGTGTGGCCTGGACAGAGGCTAGCCCTGCCCAAGGTCCCAGCTGAGCCTGTGGCCACCCAGACCCTTGCAGCCAGGACCACCTGAACGTGCCGCTCCAGCTGGCCCAGACCAGAGTGCCGCACCCCCAGGGCAGGGCTGCGGGCTGCAGACAGCAGCGATAGCTCCCCAGCTGAATGCCAGGAGGTGCCAAGAGCCTGCCAGCCCCAGGGGAGCCCAGTGATGGGCCATAAACACTGGCCTGGGGTGCCCCTACGCAGCTTGACCCATGGAGTCCCAGGGGCCAGAGTGACCAGCCTGCCCAGAGACCCCATTAGGGCCATGGCTGCATCTGCCGAACCCTCTGGCTCCCCTTCAGCTGTGCCCCGTTCCCCTGACCTTCACCCTCCATGGAACCCGGCCTTGCCCACCTATGGAGGCTGTATCTGGAGACACGTGGCAGCCAGGTTCCTGTCGTGGGGATGTGTTTTTCCCTTTGACAAGAGATCCGCCCCCAACACACCTGGCATCTTCTGGAGGAGCCAGAAACACAGCTGCACACTGACTTGCAGCTGAGCTAAAAATAACTGTGGGCTCCAGCCAGGGCCCAGGAAAACATCTCATTGCTAGGAAACCGCCGCTCCTGGGAGACCGCAATTGCTAGGCGACCGGGTTGCCGTGGTGACAGCTGGGCCCAAGTCCTGCTCAATCCTGGCCACTCTGCCCTTCTGCCCCTGGCAGGTCGGGCCTGGGTCGGGGAGGAGGAAAGGCTGGGAGCAGGAGCCAGCAGCAGGCAGGCAGCAAAGGGGTTCACCCCCTGGTGGTCCCCATGGCCGCCCGGGCTTCCCTGTTCTCACTCCTGTGGGCGCCTGTTCGTTCTGGCAGCTGAGCGGTGAGGACAGCTGACTGCCCCCCACCCCGGTCCTCCCTGAACCCCCACCAGGGAGAGTTGCAGTGTTCTTCTGGCCCTGCGCCTCCTTAGCAGGATGGGGCATGGTGGGCCGCTTACAATCAGGCATGAGGCTCTCAGCACCTGTGCTGTCCTCAGTGTCACGCTGACCTTCAGGGCCCCCACCTTGGACCCCAAACCTATTTGCCAGGAGGGGAAGTACTTGCCTGAGCCCCACCCCTGGCCCCCACAGAAAGGAGGATTTGAGCCAAGCAGGTGGCTCCAGCCTGTACCCTGGGCAGCGGCTTCAGGACCCTCCTGCAAAGAGGCTCAGGAAGTCCAGAGCCGCTGCCCTGGTCCTGAGGTGCCAGGAGGCCTGACCCCATCATGGGCAGTGCAGCCCCTGAGGTGTCAGCAGCTCCCTCTCTCACCCTCCTGTAACTAAAGAGCTGGAAACCTCCAGCAGTCTGGACCGGGGAGACTCCTCTGTGTCCAGGCACCAGGATGAGGAGTGCTTCCGGGGAGGGGTGCTCCAGGGAGGAACGTGGCCCTGGAGGAAAGCCAGTGTTGCTAAAGTTCCAGCAGGGGACCCAGCGTCAGCAAAGCTGCAGCTAGCCGTGCAGGAGACTC
The DNA here is from genome assembly GCF_030435805.1 of Mustela lutreola. Taxonomy (NCBI): domain Eukaryota; kingdom Metazoa; phylum Chordata; class Mammalia; order Carnivora; family Mustelidae; genus Mustela; species Mustela lutreola. The sequence continues at coordinate 23,150,219 of NC_081306.1, forward strand.
AGGCTTTGATAGCGGACTGAGCCCGGGAGCACGGACACCGTGCACCGTGGGGAGGAGGTGAGCTGCCCTTCAGCATGGCAGAGAAAGAAGCCCGTGGGTTCAGGGCCAGGTGAAGGAGGTGGGGAAGGGAGCAGAGCCCCAGGTACATGGGAGGCAGGGCTCCACATGCGCCTCTGAAACAGGGCTTTCCTCTGTTTGGATTCTTCCAAGGCGTGGGGTCTCCTCCAGCCTCACCGAGGGCAGCACGTGAGGCCCGGGCCCCTGTTCAGAGGAGGAAGCCCCCGGAAGCAGGAGGTGAAACCTCGCCCTGAGGGTCACGCACCGTCCACGCCCTGGTCCACAGGTGTGGAAGCTGAAGTGGAGGCCGGCCTGCTAGACCCACACACCAGAAGGAACTGTATGGGTCGGACAACACTGTCCCAGGCACCCCAAAGGTCTTCATGCCTCCCATGCTGACTGCCCCGACCCCTGCTTTGACCGGAGTCCGCACGAGGGCCAGACTGTGAATCAGCCCTAGCCACACCGGAGAGCCAGCTTCACCCCAGCCTTGACGAGCTGGATCCAGCGCCCCGCACGCAGCCAGGCCGGCCCCCCAGCTCCCAAACAGGCTCCACCCTGCAGCTGCCCCCGCCTTGTGCCAGCCCCACTGGGTCCTGTTTCCCACCAGAATGCTGCCAACACCAGCTGTTTTCATTTCTCTCAGACACTCTCAAGGGCCTTCCTTAAGGCTCTTTCCCTAGTGCAAAGACCCCTCTCTGCTCTCCCACACCTGATCCCGCCACGGTCTCTGCTCCCAGGAGACCCTGTGATGGGTACCATTAGCTTCCATTCTCCACTCTGAGCCTGTGGGAAGCCTGGCATCTCCAGGGGCCAGGAGGAAGCCCTGCACACCCTTTCTCCACACCCAACCCCAGCACCTCTCCCCCAGCCTGGTCCCTCCAAAGTGGCCGCCACCACCGCCTCTAAGGGGTTCCAGAAGGAACTCGCCAGCTCAAGACCTCCAAACCTAAAGACCTGTGCACACTCCTTCCTGGATAACCTCACCCATCCTCTCATCCTTGGGGTCTCCTGTCAAGGGTCCTGTCCTCAGGACAGGCATAGCCTCCCCAGAAGCACCCCTCCCCGGGAGCATTCCTTGGCCTGGTGCCTGGACACGGAGGAGTCTCCCCGGTCCAGCCACACCACCACCACCCTCCCGAGGTCACCATCACGTGGCCCTCTTGAACTTTCATAGCACTTGTCACTCTCTGAGATGGTCTGGTGTTGGCTTGTTTTGGGGGTTGGCGGGGGCCTGGGCACTGAGGGGTTTCTGGGCCCGGCAGCCAGCAGGTGCGCCGAGATTTTAGGGCCCTGAAGGCCGCCGGCGCTGCTCCCCTCCGCTAAGCAAGAGGGCTGGGAGGGTGAGGATTGGACCACCCTCGCCCCCGCAGGTGGCATCCAAGGGTCGGGACGCGCGGCGCCGGCCCCACAAGACCGCGCACCCCCCGGGCCAATCGCCGGCGCCAAAGAGCTCGAGTCCTCTCCCCCGGCAGGATTCCGGGACCCCACTTCTCCGCACAGGCAGGGCTCTCCGCCGGCCAGCCCTCCGGCCGCGCGCCCTGCCCGCCCCGCCCCGCCGTGCGCGCGGGTTTGTTGTTGTGCGAGCGCCCGCGGCGAAGGGGTGGGGGTGCTGCCCGGCCGGAGCGTGCCCGTAGGCGCCGCGGCGGGAGCGCGCGGTGCGCGCGGCAGGGCGCGGCGGGCGGGGCGGGGCTCGGCATCCTCGGCTCCCCCGGCCTGGGCTCGCCAACCGGATTGGCTCCCGGCGTCGGGAGCGCGCGAGGGCGCGGCGCGTAGAGCCGGGCGGGGGGCGCGCGCGGCGCCGCCGGCGGCCGCGGAGGAGCGCAGGGAGGAGGGCGAGGGGAGGGAGGAGGCGCCCGCCCCGGCTCCCTGCAAAGCGGCCTTATTTATCTGGGCACTGCCTCAGCCTCCCCGGTGGGAGGCTCGGGGCAGCCGATCCTCTCCCACCGGGGAGCTCCTCTCCGGGCGCGGCCGAGGGGGCCGGCCAGGCCGGGGCGCGGGGCGCGGCTGGGCCCTGCCGGCCAGGCCAGCACCTCGGCCGCCTCCCCGCTTCGCCAGCGCCCATGCCGGGCTCCCCATGATGAGAAGACGCCCGGCGGACGGCGTGGCATGAGCCAGGTACCCGGGCCGAGGTAAGGTGTGTGCACCGGGCCAGGCGGCGGGGCGGGGAAGGGGCCAGGCCACGCCATCGCGGCGGCCACAATGAGGATTGGGGCGGGGGCTTCGGAGAGGGCTGCCACCACCCCCGGGGGCCTCACATCGGTGCAGCCCCTTCCCAGGCCGAGGCCACTGGGCCTCTGGCCCTAACAGGCCCTCCCACAGAACCCGATCCCAGCGCCGCCTAGTCGAAGCATGGTGCCCCCAGTAACTGGACCAGGGGGCCGGCGCCCCCTGACCACAGCCCTGGTGCAGCAGCATTGCAGGCCCCCAGCCCACCAGGCTGGCTGAGGTCCTGGACTTCCTTCGTGCTCTGAGCTCCTCTCCCCAGCACCATGAGCCCCTGGACCTGTGAGACAGGTGTTAGATACAGTTACACTCCAGGACAAGCCATGTGGATGCGTGGCTGGGGGCTCTCTGCCCTGGACACCTGGGCCGGTGGGAGCTGGCTATGTGCCTGGTTCTGGAGGGGTCGGGCCTTGGCCAAGGTTAGAGGGGAACTGGGCACCCTGAGGCTTGCTGGGGAGGGGTCTGGCCTCCTGGGATTTGGGGGGAAGAGAGCCCCCACCCATCGCCCCAAGAGGGAAGAAGGCCTAGCTGTGGAGCCTCAGGGAGCCCAGGGCCCAGTGGCCAATCCTCTAGCCCCTCCCGGCCTCTGCACAGGAACCCTTCCCTCCAAAGAGAGAGCAGATGGTGGATGCCGCTTCACCTGCCCACTTGGTCAGTCCCCTACCGCTACCCGCCACCTCCCAGGCGCCTTCTTTCAGCCAACCCCTTTGAGCAGAGGCCTGGGTGGGACCCTGGGAGGGCCAAGGCCTGATGGAGACTTGCTGACCTGGTAGGAGGTGGCCCTAGGGCTGGACCAGGAGCTGTGGGGAGGAGGGAGATCCAAATCCCTGTTATAAACCTGGACAGTGCAGGTGGCCTGTTTGGATCCCAGGGGACCCCGGGACTCAGCTGCCCACCATCTCCACTCATCCTCTGCCACTCTTCCTTGGGCCAGGCAGGCCTCTCAGCACCTGTCATGCTAGGCAGGCCCACTGGACGGGCGCTCCCCTCCAGCTCCTGTCCACTTCTGGAGCACTGCAGTGAGTCCTCTCTCCCAGTGCACTGAGAAAACAAGCAGCCCTGAGGGCAGGGGACCTGGGGCCCTCAAGGCTACCAGCCTGGGCCTGGGAAGCCTGTGCCGCTGACACCCAGGGAGACTTTCACCTCAAGGTGGGGCACTGCTCGGTGGCCTGCAGCCCCATCTTGTCACATGTGGGTTCTCATTGCTTTGTCTCAGGGGGAAGAGTGGAGGTGGCAGTGAAGGAAGGCTCCGTGGGCTAAGTGGGTGGTGCAGCCCCTTCCCCACCACTGACAAGGAGGAGCCCTGGCCAGACCAGCCAGAGGGTGGGCTTGGGCCACACAGCCACACTTGGCTGGGAAGAGGGGGAGGGTTCAAGGCAGTGACCCAAAGAAGCAGGCACTAGATGCCCCTAGCCTAGGCACTGGGGGGGGGGGCTCAGATCCTTCAGAGGAGAAGAGCCAAGATGAGGCTTAGAGCCCAAGCCCATTCCCCAAAATGCCCAGTTCCACGTGGCTGAGCTGTCCTGAGCATGACCACAGGACTCTGTCTGATGAAGCGCCAATCCTGGTCTCTTTGGAGGCCATGTGCTCACTTCCTGGAGCCCCTGGTGCACGGGTGGGGCAGCCTGCACCCCAGAAACATCTCTGTGCTGGGGGCGGGAAGGGAGCATTTTGCTGGCTCATGTGCAAAGTGGCAGGGATGTGAGTGTGCCTGAGTCATGGGGCTTGTCATGGAGTTCGTCAGCCCGCACTGTGTCCCTAGTCCCAAGCTACCTTGGTTGTCACCCCCGTCCCTGGAGCTGTCACCACACATCAACCTGATGTGAATGTCTCAGGCTGCCCATGCTCTGCCCAGCCGCACGGCCCTCAGTGGGCAGGGAGAAATGGTCAGGGCAGGTCCTGCGGGGGCCAAACCCCTCCAGCACTCCAGGAAGCCTGTGTCAGACAGAGCATCAGAGATGAAGGCAGAGATCTCTGAGTTGGAAGCCATGAGGACTTGGGGGTTTCCAAGGCATGAGGAGTCCAAAAAGAGGGTGTTCTGGGGGTGGGCATGCAGCTTGCAGCCTCTGGAGTGAGAGCAGGGGCACAGCAGAGACAGTGCTGGGAGAGACCAGCAGCCCAAGGTCCCAGGCTGGGAGGACCCAGGGGACCAAACAAGTAGAACAGGGCACAGAAAGGAGGGAAGGGCCCAGCGTTGCCCTCTGCACCTCAGTGCCTAGTCTGATCTTTGGGAGTCAGACTGACTGGGGGTCCTAGGATCAAATTCCAACTCTATGCGACCTCTGGAATTGTCCCCAACTCTCCCTTTCCCCACTTGTGATCAGGACGTGTGTGAAGGGACCAGCAATAGCAGAGCGGCATTGGAAAAAGCAGGGCAGCTCCTCCCTCTCCTCTGGTGGCTCCTGTGCCCTCTTTGGATATGGCCAGATTGTGGTGGATGGGCAGCCAGCCTCCCTACCGTGCAACTCCCAAAGTGGGGACTCAGCCGGAAAGGAGGTGTAAGCCATCCTCTTCCCAAGAGTCTGACTACTTGCAAGGCCTACCACAGATCCCAGCGACCACACGCACTGTGGACACTGGCCTCTGTCACAACCAGGATTAACAAACTGAGCTACACCCCCCACTACCACCACCATCCACCTGCCCTCTTCTGAATCTGGCCTGTCCTCCACCAAGCCTCCTGGGCACCTGGCTGCCACACCCCTTTCTGCATGATCCTGGCGACTGCCATTCCTCATTCATTCATTCATTCATTCATTCGGCAAGCATTAAGAAGCCATTCAGCCGTGGTACTGCCTGTCTTCAAGAAGTCCCCAGCCAAGGGAAGAGACAGATGGGTTGACAGTAATGACTGAGACCCTGGAGATGCTTTTTCAGTGCTGGGGAGTCCCCCAGTGGGAGACAGGGGTGGCAATCACACTGAGGTGGAGGATAAGGAGCTGGTAGGGTGAAGAAGCAGGGAGGCCTCCTGAGCAAACAGGGGGACCAGCATGTGCCCAGGCAAAGAGGGAGAGGGGAGCAGGAATACAGAACAGGGGGTCTGGCTGGGCTGTAGGTTCAAGGCTGGGGAGGAGCCAGAGGTGAAGGAAGCTGTAACGTCGACATGCTAGGGCTCGGGGCCCTGTGACTCGATGGCAAAAGAGGCAGCTCCTTTCAGAGCCTCAGCATGGACATCTGCAGACTGTCAGCTTGGGAGCCACCAAGTTCTGGAGTCCTCCCAGGAGACTTGAGCCCCCGCAGCCTATCCCAGGAGGACCTCCTCCAGAATTCCGCTCCACACGGAGGCACAACACCCGGGGCTGAGGCTGAGAATAGTGCAAGTTTGGCCATCTTTTTAAAACGCCTCTTTTCCTAGCGTTAGCTCCTGGTGCTTATTTCTAAAGGAGGAGGCAGTCCACATCAGATTGGCAGCTGACCCTACCCCATCCTAACGAGAAACTCCAGGCAGGTCTTCTGAGCCTCACTGCGTGCAGTAGCAGGTACCAAAAGGGTTGGGGTCTCACAGCCCATCTGCCTGGGTGGGTGGGACTAGACAGAGGAGCACATGTACCAGCACCCCCCCACCCCCTGCCAAGGGACCTCTTGTCTGACAGGAGGACCCATCGCTGACCACAAGCTCAGTTCTCTCCTAAAGCTCTGACCCCTGGACCAAGATGTGGCTGTTGCCAGTTTTGAACCACGGAGCAAGGGATTCTCAGGCTGGGTCAGTGAGGCTGGGTTGTGCCGCGGGAGCCCGGCAGCACCATGGACAAGGTCAGGGAGAAGCAGTGCTGCCTCCAGGAAGAGGCAGTTCCAATCCGGGGCACAGCAGAAGGGCTGATGGGCTGGCAGGGCAGGGCCTGGCGGCCAGGATGTGGGTGTGGGATAAAGGGCAGCCAGGCCTCGGACACCTCCCTCCCTTCCCCGGGCTGAGGCCGTCCCCCGCCTGGCCCCTCCCTCCCGCGGGCTCTCTCCGCGGGCTGGCTTGTTTTCACCAGCCCCACCCTGAGGCCTGAAGAGTGGGGATGGGACTGTGGGCGTGTGCAAATGTGAGCTACGGTGGGGTGCGGGTAAAAAGCCCCGCAGACGCCCGGGGCATCCACGTGCATCCCGCCCCCCCCCCCACCGACGCGGGCACTCCACGTGCACACCCGTGGCTGGGAGCATCTTTAACCTAAATCGGCACTGCTCCGGAGTTATTTCTCCCCTGGTGCCACCTCCGCCGCCTCCTCCGGATCCTGGCGGAGCGGGCGGCTTCTCGCCCCGCCCCGTCGCCCGCAGGGCCTCTCCCTGCTGAGCTGGGTTTGCCGAGCCCGGCCCCCACCCCGCCCCCACCAGCCGTTGTCCGCGGTGGAGCGCGCCTGGGCCTGGCCTCCGGGCCCGCGCACGGCGGCTGGAGGGGCGCTGTCCATGGTGCTGCGCTCCGCGGCCGAGCTAGCAGGAAGCGGCAGAGGCTGGGTGGGCGGCGCGCCCCGAGCCCTGAAATCGTGGCACCCCGATCCCGAGAAGCAGAAGGTATTCACGCTGGGGCTGCCTCCCTGAGCCCAGCTCAGCTGACAGGAAGGAGTCCACAGGACAGCCTCTCCCCTGCTCCCTGGAGTGGGGACCTGTCGTGGGCTTCCTCCCATCCCTCCAGGAGGCACTGCTATTCCACCATAGTCTCCTCCTCACGTACTAGTTTTAAGAGATCTGGGGCACCCCTCATGTCAAGCTGCACCCCATATGTCACTGAGGGTCACCTGTAACTCCTTGGAACCTCAGGCTCCCAATCTGAAAGTGAGGTTAACAGTGGTGCCCCCAACATACACACACACACACACACACACACACACACACCTGCCATGAGGCTGGAACACATGATTATCCCAATGGGTATTCAGCAAACGTTGTTACGAATGTCATGTTTCAGCCAGCGTGAGGCTGCTACTCTCCTGCAGTAAAGGGACAGTCAGAGTGGGGGGGCCTCCCCTAAGGAGGGCTGGCCTGATGTGGATTGCCAGCTTGGGGGCTCATGATTGCCAGGGCAGGAAGGCCTTTGGACCCAAAGCTGGGTTGGCAGCCATGAGGGCCCCTTGTTCCAGTAGATTCCTGGTCCCAGCCTAGATCTGCACCCCTCTCCAGATGTCGGATGCCAGCAAGGGTTGAGTCCAGGGCTTGAAGCCAGTGGGGGACATGGTGCTGGGTAGAGCAGGGCAGGGCAGCCTGTTTCCCTCCCTCCCAGTGGCTCCTGACCCCTTCCCCTAAGGTGGGCCATGGGGCTCAGAAGCAGCCTCTGTGCCACTTTCCAAACACTCACTATGAGCCATGCACTATGCCTAGCTCTTTTCACATGTTGTGCTGTGGGGGTGGATCATCCCTTCTCAGGCTGCAAAGTAAGGAAAAACGAGGCTTGGAGCAAGGAAGTGGCTCACTGAGGCCACAGAACCTGGCTGTGTGACCCCAGAGACTGCCCCTGAGCCCCTGGGTGCAGTGCCTTTTTGCTGAATGTCTGGAGTTGGGGTGGGCAGGAGATGATCTGGAATGTGGAGCAGATGGTGGCACGGTGAGGGTCTGGCTGTCCCCCTCTCCAGGGCTGTCTGTGCTCCAAGCCGTCTGCCACCCTCTCAGAGGCCTGAGAGGAGAGTGGTGGGGGGTGTCCAGTCCCACCTTGTGAGGAACTCTCTACAAATGGGCTTCCACAGCCAGCTCTGGTTCAAGCCTTGGCTCCGCCACTTATGGTGACCTTGGGCAAATAGTTCATGCTGCTTTGTTTTCTTCATCTGTACAATGGGCACAGTCATGATAGCATCACCATCAATGGGTTGGATGGAGTATTAAAGAGACAGTACGTGTCCAAGGCTCACTGTGCTAGCGTCATGGTAAAGTCTGCCCTTTCTTTGGGCAGATTATTGGGTAGATCCAATAGCCATCGAGATTCTCAGGGTCTGGTATCTGAGTCTTCGACAAGTACCAGAACCACTCCAGACAGCCATGATAGCACCCCATAGTGGAGGAGCCCGAGACCACCCCAAACCATCTCCTTCAGTTTTGCAGTCCCTGCCCAGTAGAGGTCAGCATGGCAGGCACTGAGAGTGGGCACCGGAGTAGTAAAGGTGAAGGGGGCAGTCATGAGCAAGTGTCTTTCTACATCTGTCTCTGCCTGCCTCTCTTTTCTCATCTCTAAAATTGGAACTGTAGGGCCTATGTGGTCAAAAAAGTCTATGAGTACAGGTGGAGCTCAGCGCACACAGTAGGTGCTCAGGGAATGTCATGGTCATGAACAGCTCTGACTTCCTGTCGCTGCTCACGGTCAGGGAAAGAGTGACTTGGATTCAGATCCTTCCTGTTGGGTGGTTCTTGGAGTGCCATGGGAGGACATGCCCGGGGATGGGGAGCCCAGCTCTCTTCCCACAGCGACTCATTACCGCCTCCCGGCCTTTGTCCACAGATTGAGCGAGGAAGATGTCGAGCCCAGGTGTGGACGGCGACCCCAAGCCTCCATGCTTGCCTCGCAATGGCCTGGTGAAGCTGCCAGGCCAGCCCAACAGCCTGGGTGCAGCCAGTATCACCAAGGGCACACCAGCTGCCAAGAACCGCCCCTGCCAGCCCCCTCCCCCACCTACCCTCCCACCACCCAGCCTGGCTTCCCCACTGCCACGGGCTGCCCTGGCTGGGGGCCTGTGCCCCCCACCGGGGCTCCCCCTTGGTGGACCAGCCTCAGCCCCTGTTCCCGGGCCCCCAGTGGAGCGGCCACCACTGGCCACAGATGAAAAGATCCTCAATGGCCTCTTCTGGTACTTCTCAGCCTGTGAGAAGTGTGTGCTGGCCCAAGTGTGCAAGGCCTGGCGGCGTGTGCTCTACCAGCCCAAATTCTGGGCAGGCCTCACACCTGTGCTGCATGCCAAGGAGCTCTACAACGTGCTGCCTAGTGGCGAGAAGGAGTTTGTGAACCTGCAGGGCTTCGCTGCGCGTGGCTTTGAGGGTTTCTGCCTGGTTGGCGTCTCCGACCTGGACATCTGTGAGTTCATCGACAACTATGCCCTCTCTAAGAAGGGTGTCAAGGCCATGAGCCTCAAGCGCTCCACCATCACAGATGCCGGCCTGGAGGTGCGCCCCACTGTTGGCCTGGAAGGGACAGGGATGGTGTGGGCAGGGCCCAGCGGCTGCCACTGAGCTGGCATGTGTGTGCATGCGGGGGGCAGAGGGAACTTGGGCATATGAGGAGCAAAGTGGCTGAGGGAAGCACCGGTGCTCTGAAGATTGTGGCTCTGGGGGGAGGGGAAGCAAGACTAGTTATGTGATTTGGGGGACCTAGTCCAAAATGAAAATTTCAAGACTCTTGTTCAAAGATGATTAAGAATTTCAAGACAGCCACACCAAAGCAATCAATCGATCCAGTGGGAGGCTCTTCTAAGCTCAGGGCCTATGTGCCTGTGAAACCCTTGGGTTAGGGGGACGCTGCAGGGGAGCAGGTGCACAGGTCAGAGCACCAGCTGCATAGGCAGCCCCTGCCCCAGGGCCAGGATTCTAAGCTTCAAATCAGTAACACCAGCTGCTCCCCAGCACCTGCTCTGGTGCGGCCCTGAGCTCCCAGGTCCCCTGTGCTCTGCCTCTTAGAACGGGGCTGTGGTGGGACAAACCCACCGTAAGGGGCACCTGTCACACATCAGCTTGATGGATGTGTTCCACACGTCTACATCCGGGAGCCCTGCTTCCCGCCCCCAGCGGCCCCGCCCCCTCACCACACCCTGCCGCCTGCCTGCCTGCAGGTGATGCTGGAGCAGATGCAGGGCGTCGTGCGTCTTGAGCTGTCAGGCTGCAACGACTTCACTGAGGCAGGGCTGTGGTCCAGCCTGAGCGCGCGCATCACCTCACTGAGCGTCAGCGACTGCATCAACGTGGCCGACGACGCCATTGCGGCCATCTCACAGCTGCTGCCCAACCTGGCCGAGCTGAGCTTGCAGGCCTACCACGTGACGGACACGGCGCTGGCCTACTTCACAGCACGCCAGGGCCACAGCACGCACACGCTGCGCCTGCTCTCCTGCTGGGAGATCACCAACCACGGCGTGGTCAACGTGGTGCACAGCCTGCCCAATCTCACTGCGCTCAGCCTCTCTGGCTGCTCCAAGGTCACCGACGACGGCGTGGAGCTCGTGGCCGAAAACCTGCGCAAGCTGCGCAGCCTTGACCTTTCGTGGTGCCCGCGCATCACCGACATGGCGCTGGAGTACGTGGCCTGCGACCTGCACCGCCTGGAGGAGCTGGTGCTGGACAGGTGCGCGCGTGCCCCACCCACGGGACAGGTGGAGGGCACGACTGGGGCGGGGCGGGGCAAGGCCGGCGAGAGCGTCTAAGCAGGGAGCCTAGATTAATGGGCAGAGCTGTAGCGCGAGCGGCGCTGCAGAGCCATGAGGCTGGGTTGAGGGGCAGGCCCTCCCAAGCCCGGGGCCCAGAGTGCGCTGTAACTACCAGGCGCCAGGGTAGGGGCGGGGGCCTGGCGGGGGCAAGGCCGTGGCAAGGGAGGGGCTATCATAAGCCCTGCGGGGGGCGGGGGGGAACGCCCGGGAAAGGAGGAAGGGCTCGGAAATGACGGGCGGCGCAAGGTGATCTGAAAGCGGGCTGCGCCCCTCTGTCGCCCCCACAGGTGTGTGCGCATCACGGACACTGGCCTCAGCTACTTGTCCACCATGTCGTCCCTCCGCAGCCTCTACCTGCGATGGTGCTGCCAGGTACCGGCCTTCCCCGCCTCCGAAGACTGGGGAGTAGGCAAGGGGAGGTGGGAGACCCGGGCAAAGCCCCTGCCCAGGCAACCCACCGACCTACTCCCGGCCCCCTCGGATCCTGCGAGGAAGCGTAGGATCCCTCCCCACCCAGCGGGCGACGTAGGCGGGGCTTACGGACTCCCCGCAGACCTCACCACCACTCCCCAGCAGCCTCCTGGCTCCTCCGGAAGCCGAGAAACCCCCGTTTTGAGCCCCGCCACCTGCCCCTCCAGCAGCTCCCGGCCTCAAGGCCCAAGGCCTGTCCCAGCAGTGGGCTCCCCCGCAGGCGCGAGCGGAGCTCCTTAACGCGCCCCGCCCTCCCGCCCAGGTACAGGACTTCGGGCTGAAGCACCTCCTGGCCATGAGGAGTTTGCGTCTCTTGTCTCTGGCAGGTGAGACCCCCACCAGCCCACTACCCCGTCCCCAACTTACTCGACTCCGCCAGCCCTGCCGGGCCCCTCGCGGTGAATCCCACCTGGAGCTCTGTCCCAGGGTCCCATGGCCAGGTCCGGACGGAGACGCCCGGCGAACCCCGCCCCCCGCGGTGCGCTCGGGGGGCCCCGCGCGCTCAGACGCCGCCCCGCCTCCCGCCCGCTGCAGGCTGCCCGCTGCTGACCACCACGGGCCTGTCGGGTCTGGTGCAGCTGCAGGAGCTGGAGGAGCTGGAGCTGACCAACTGCCCCGGGGCCACCCCCGAGCTCTTCAAGTACTTCTCGCAGCACCTGCCCCGCTGTCTCGTCATCGAGTAGCGCGGGCCTCCCCACCCCCGGAGCAGGAAGCCGCCACGCTCCGGGCGGGGACGCCTTTTCCCGGCCCTCGCGTCCCCGGCCCGGCGCGGGAGGCAGGGCGAACCCAGTGAAAGCGCCCCCCGCCCGCGCCCCTCCTGGCCCCGCCCGGGCAAGGGGGGGGCGGCGGGTGGGCCCAGTCCCACGCACGCACGCACACTCGGGGACTCTGTGCATGCCCCTCGTGCCCGCACTGCACGCCCGCCCTCCACCGCACCACAGCCGCCTCCATCTTTCGTTGACCCTCTGGGGGGTAGGCAGGGGCCGGCTCCGTCCTGGGGGCGCTTTTAGCTCTCCTGACGGCCCCCCTTACTGCCTTCCCCACCACACCCTGCTCTGTCTCCCTCGCTCTCCCCCCCATCTTGGGCAGGGCCCAGAGGGATTGAGGGGAGCTGGGTCCCCCAGGACACAGGGGCCAGAAGAGCCCCAAGGGCTTCCCGCATCTTCCACTGCACCGCGCCTGGAGCCCTCGGAGGGGTGCGAGGGGGAACAGGCCACCGCCAAAGCCATGGCCCGCCAAGGAGCCCAAGTCCCCCCTGCCCTTGCCCCACTACATGCCAGCCTGACCCAAGAGACCTCCCCTCTTCCTTGCTGCTGTAGGAGGCAGCCCCCTGCTTGCCCCACCCCCCACCTGCAGGCCTACAGGTCCTTGGGCCAGGCTAGGGAAGAACTGTGTTTGAGGGAGGGACAGACTAGCTGATCTTGCTATAATCAACGTTAACCAAGCTGGCTGTAGCTTACCTCAACCGGAGGGGTGGGGGGCGTGGGGGGATACAACCACCTTGAGCGACCCTCAGGCCCGGCAGGCCTTGCACGCAGTCCTGATGGACCCCAACCACAGCCCCTATAGCCAGCCAGGCCCAGCCTCCTCAGTGCCACACTGTATCCTGCGTGGGTCTCTGTCAAGTGGAGGCTAGACAAATGGGCCCCAGCCAAGGCCCAGCCAGCAGGTCCAGTCTTACAAGTGGCCAACACACCCCCAGCACCCAGCGGAGGGAGGGCTCCTTTCTAGCTGCCTGCCTCCCCTCCCCAGCTTCCCAAACCTCTGCCTGCCTGGGTGGGCTCTGGCCATGTTCTGTCCAGTCCCAAGACAATGCAAGCCCTGGGGAGACGCTGGCACATCTTGGCAATTGCTGAGGAGGGGGCTGGGACCCCTACCCATCCCAACATTGAGCCCCAGGAAGTACGGTGCCCACACCCAATCTTGGGACCCCCCCCCCCATCTGGTTGGAAGAAAGTAACTAGTTTCCAGAGAGCCAGAGAGTGAGAGAGAGAGAGCGAGAGAGAGCGAGAGCGTGCGAGCGAGAGATGCTGTTGAAGCAGAGGAAGAGTTCAACAGCCCAAAGATTTCCCAGTCCTGGAGTGCCCTCGGGAGGCTCCGGGGCCGAGATGGTCAGGAGCCAGTTTCTTCAGCCCCTCCTCCGCACAGCTCCCTAGTGGGGAGGAGGCAGCTGTCCGTTTGTCCAAAGTATTATTGCAACTGCAACGACTGTAGGAGGAAAAATTAAGGGGAGAGAGGAAAACAAACAAAACCAACCAACCCCGAAAATCATTTTCTTATTGTACATAACGACCTCATTCTCCTGTATATGCGGAAGATATAACCTTATATTTGGTAAGTGTTTCTTGTGCTATTTTATCACGTGACCTGTTTATAAAAATATATATTAAAAAAGTTGTAAAAACACGTGTCTTGAGTTTGGAGGTCATCAGACCACAGCGAGGGAGGGTGTGTCCGCGCGGGGCGCCCCAAGGCTCGGGACTCTTGTGCACCTCTCTGCTCGTCAGACTTAATGGGTCTTTCAACACGCACAGGCCCGGGGCCACAGACAGGAAACACAGCAGTGGCCAGAAGAGAAGGTCCCTAACCTTTCAGGGCTTCTGGGGGAAGTGAATGATGCTGCAGTCATCGCACGTAATATTAACCTCCAAACGCCCGGCTGGCTCAGTCGGTGAAGCTTCTGACTTTGGCTCGGGTCGTGGCCTCTGGGTCCCGAGATGGACGCCCCTCGCCCCACTCACGCCCGCGCGCTCTCGCTCAAACACGTCCATAAACCTAGCCCAGGCCGCCAGATGGACAAAAATGCGCCCTGCTTCGTGCGTCGGGGACCTGCGCTCACTCCGGAGAGGGCGGGGACGCCGCGGAGCCCGCAGCGCAGCAGGGCAGACTCCACGCCAGGCAGGGAGGCCCCGAAATGCTCTCGGGGTGGCGCCGGCTGCGCGGAGCAGCGGGTCCTACCGGGCCCTGGAGTCTGCGGAGACCCGGGCAGCCGCGAGCCCCGCCTGAGCAAGGGGCCAGCCGCGTGCGTGGGACGGACGAGCAGGACCCAGCGGCCGAGCGCCGCGGAGACCCCCTGCTGGATGCGAGGGCCCAGAGAGGCCAAGGCCTGCAGCGCTGAGCGCACAGCGCGCAGCGGCGGCAGCGCCTCGGAGCTCGCCGGGCGCGGGGCGGGCCCCGGAGCGGCAGCTGAGGCGGGCGTCCCGGGTAGACGGCTGGAGGGATGCGAGGCTCGTTAGGGGGGCTGGGCTTGTCGGCGCAGTCGGGCACTAGCATGCAAACTCTGTGGCAAAGAGACCGGCCGCTGAGGCGGGACCGGGGGAGCCCAGGGCAGCGCCTCTACCTCCGTTCAGGTCGATGCCTCCGCCTCCACTAGCTCGGCTCCCTGACCCGGAACGTTTGCGGCGCGGGGGCCCGCTTCCGGTGAGAGGCGGGCAAGACGGGGACACTTCCGGCGAGCCGGGCGCTGGGGGACAGAAAAGCGAAGGGCTGCTTCCGGCACGGTGGTTCCGGCCAGGCCCGGCCCGGCAAGTTTAGGAGAGGGTCGTGGTGGTCGCGGAGGGAGAGGCTTCTCCAAGCCCCCTGGCCGCTGTCCCGCTGCCTCCGCTCCCCCGCGCGCGCCGCCGGCCTCCGGCCAGTGCCCTCAGGCTCCCTGAACGGCTCAGTCCTTGGCGTCCGTGTGCGTCCCCCGCGCCCCTCTGTCCCTCCCCGGAGGCTCCCGGACGCACCGTGTGGACCACGGGAACTCCCTCGCTTCCTTGCGGGGACTGACGGACCGAAAGACCAGAGATCGCCCGATCCGACTGCTGGGGGCATGGAGCGCTGGCCCGGGCTGGGACGGACCAGGTAGGGGCTCCCCGGAAGGCAGACGGGACGGCCGAGCTGCGGGACAGCGATGTCTCCTCATTGAGGGGCAGCCCGCTGTTCTGGACGGGCTCGCCAAGACTGACCCGTCCAGGACAAAGCCATCTGGGGGGACCCAACCAGGGTGAAGGGTCGGAACTGACAGGCCCCACCGGGCTGATAAGCCCAGCTCTCGTCACCAACCTCCTGTCCCCCCAACCGGCACAGACATGGAGAAGATGTCCCGAGTGACCACGGCCCTGGGTGGCAGCGCGCTGACTGGCCGTACCATGCACTGCCACCTGGACGCGCCGGCCAATGCCATCAGCGTGTGCCGGGACGCAGCCCAGGTGGTTGTGGCCGGCCGCAGCAT
This sequence comes from Mustela lutreola, assembly GCF_030435805.1. Lineage (NCBI taxonomy): Eukaryota > Metazoa > Chordata > Mammalia > Carnivora > Mustelidae > Mustela > Mustela lutreola. Next base: position 23,165,504 of record NC_081306.1, read on the forward strand.
CTTCAAGATCTACGCTATTGAGGACGAGCAGTTTGTGGAGAAGCTGAACCTCCGTGTGGGCCGCAAGCCCTCCCTCAACCTGAGCTGCGCGGATGTGGTCTGGCACCAGATGGATGAGAACCTGCTGGCCACGGCGGCCACCAATGGCGTGGTGGTCACCTGGAACCTGGGACGGCCATCCCGCAACAAGCAGGACCAGCTGTTCACAGAGCACAAACGCACGGTGAACAAAGTCTGCTTCCACCCCACCGAGGCCCACGTGCTGCTCAGTGGCTCCCAGGACGGCTTCATGAAGTGCTTCGACCTCCGCAGGAAGGACTCCGTCAGCACCTTCTCGGGTGAGGCCCCGGAGGCGGGTAGGGCAGGTGGAGAAGTGCATGGTGGGCATCAGAGGTCTTTACACCTGCTCCCAGAGAGCACTAGAAGAGTGGGTGTGGGTCAGCCCGGGAGGGGCCGGGTATGGGACCAGGGAGAGGGCCAGCCTGAGTGGACTGCAGCCAAGCTGGGCTGCCAAGCTGAGGGTCTGTCTTGCTGCTTCCGAGCTCCAGGCCGCTTCATGGCAGGAAGCCCACTGGGGCCTCCCCTCCAGGACAGAGAGAGGGTGGGGTATGCTGCCCGCCCTCCCATCCAGTTCTTTTCCCAGCAGGCCCAGCTTCTTGACAGCTGGCCTTGTGCCATCGAGGTCATGTCCACCCTGAAGAAACCACATGAAGCATGGGGCAGAATCCTCAGTAGCCTCAGAGTATTGGGGGCCTCCTAAGACCCTGACCTACCTGCAGTGTGGAAACGCGAGCATCCTTGAAGGCTCTTGGGGTCGTGGTCCGTGGGGGTGGACACAGACCTTTAAGGTCCCAGTCCCCTAGGGCGGACCCAGCAGCTCCAGCTCAAGGTGAAGGGATGCAGCAGACACTGGGGGACCCTCATGCAGGCCGCCTTGGACCTCTCTCGGGGGAGCGCATACTGACAGCACGGCAAGGCTCCCGTTAGCTCAGTGCTCTGACAGCCAGTCCTGGAGCTGCGCCACAGCTCTGTGCAGGGACGGCGTCAGCACAATCCAGGGGAGAATCGGGGTGCGCCGGTTTGGTTCAAAAACTACATGGCGCCTGGCATCCCACTCCCTGGCTTGCTCTACCGTTTCTTCTGTGGGAAGCCTCTCTTGCCACCGTCTGCCCCAGGCAGGCTTAGGGCTGTTGACTCCTTCTTCTAGGCCTCCCCGCTTTGGCTGCAGACAGGCACGTGGCCGCAGTCCACGGCCTCTCTGAGGGCTCCAGCGTTGGCTGCTCTCTGTCCTGGAGCCTCACCTTTTCTAATGATGTCCTGCCCACAGGCCAGTCAGAGAGCGTGCGGGACGTCCAGTTCAGCATCCGGGACTACTTCACCTTCGCCTCCACCTTCGAGAATGGCAACGTGCAGCTCTGGGACATCCGGCGGCCCGACCGCTGCGAGAGGATGTTCACCGCCCACAACGGTCCTGTCTTCTGCTGCGACTGGCACCCTGAGGACAGGTGTGGGGCGGGGTGGTGTGCGGGCACAGTCAGCAGGGTGGGACGAGTGGGCTTATGGAGGGCTGCCTCCAGACCTGCGAGACAGAGTGGGGAGCCCTTCCAGCCCTGGCGAGGACACTGAGGGCTTCGTGGATCTGTTATAGGGGCTGGCTGGCCACGGGTGGGCGTGACAAGATGGTGAAGGTCTGGGACATGACAACGCACCGCGCCAAGGAGGTGCACTGCGTGCAAACCATCGCCTCGGTGGCCCGAGTCAAGTGGCGGCCTGAGTGCCGTCACCACCTGGCTACCTGCTCCATGATGGTGGACCATAACATCTACGTGTGGGACGTGCGCCGGCCTTTTGTCCCGGCTGCCATGTTTGAGGAGCACCGCGACGTCACAACGGGCATTGCCTGGCGCCACCCACACGATCCCTCCTTCCTGCTCTCCGGCTCTAAGGACAGCACACTGTGCCAGCACCTGTTCCGCGATGCCAGCCAGCCTGTCGAGCGTGCCAACCCTGAGGGCCTCTGCTATGGCCTCTTTGGAGACCTGGCCTTTGCTGCTAAGGAGAGCCTGGTGTCTGCCGAGTCTGGGCGCAAGCCCTGTGCCGGTGATCGGCGCCACCCCATCTTCTTCAAGCGCAAGCTGGACCCTGCCGAGCCTTTTGTGGGCCTTGCGTCTAGTGCCCTCAGTGTCTTTGAGATGGAGCCCGGCAGCGGCAGCATGAGCTGGTTCGTGGACACCGCTGAGCGTTATGCCCTGGCCGGTCGGCCTCTTGCTGAGCTCTGTGACCACAATGCCAAAGTGGCTCGGGAGCTTGGCCGAAACCAGGTAGGTGGGGCAGTCCAGGGACCATGGCCTTGGGGGTGCCCCCATCTGGTATACTCGGACCCTACTCTGGTTTCAGCGCTCAGCTCTGGTGGTGGCCACCACCAGCCACCACCCTTAGTAACTGAGGGTACCCTGTGCCCTGAAGTGGGCCAGATGCCAGTGCCACCGCTGGGGTGCAGGCCTGGCGTGTTGTGGTGTCCCAGCCCCCTCTCATGGCTCACTTTGCTTTTGGATTTCCCAAAGTGTCTGACTCCACAGGGGACCACATTGCTTCTCACTGTCTTCCTGAGCCCACGGGCTCACTCCTTGTTCGCTGCCTCCAATTTCTGATCCTTCCTGTGCCCTCGTAGGACAGAGACCAGATTTGCATCTTTGGCATAGGCGTCCATTTCTGCAGCTGGGGTGGACCAGGACATTGGGTGCCTGGGGCAGCTGAACACTGAGTCTGAGTCTGGCTCTGTCCAGGAGTCAGGGGGGCAGTCTGCATGGGGTGCCGGGAACCGAGACCCTTTGTGAGTGCCCGGCACCTGCCCCTAGGTAGCGCAGACCTGGACCATGCTGCGGATCATCTACTCTAGCCCTGGCCTGGCGTCTGCCGCCAGCCTCAACCACAGTGTGGGCAAGGGCAGCTCTTGCGGCTTGCCACTTATGAACAGGTACATGTTTGGGGGTGGCTCTCCTCAGGGTGGGGACTGTTGGAGCCCGTCGACCCACTGGCCTTCCCTGCCCCCAGTTTCAACCTGAAGGATATGGCCCCAGGGTTGGGCAGTGAGACCAGGCTGGACCGTAGCAAGGGAGACACACGGAGCGACACAGTGCTGCTTGACTCCTCAACCACACTCATCACCAATGAGGGTAGGCAGGGGGGGCGGACAGGGCACTGAGGGGAGTGGAGCTAGGGCGTCCCAGAATCCGCTCTCGTGCAACGCATCCCGCCTCCATCGTGGGCAGATAACGAAGAGACAGAGGGCAGCGATGTGCCTGCAGACTACCTGCTGGGTGACGTGGAGGGCGAGGAGGATGAGCTGTACCTGCTGGACCCGGAACATGCACACAGTGAGTCGGGGCTCGGGGAGTGGCGCTGGCTGGTGGGGCCAGAGGCTCAGACCTTGCCCTCCCCGTCCCTGCCTCACAGCGGAGGAACCAGAATATGTGCTGCCTCAGGAAGCCTTCCCCCTGCGCCACGAGATTGTGGACACGCCCCCGGGCCCGGAGCACCTACAGGACAAGGCGGACTCCCCGCACGTGAGCGGCAGTGAGGCAGATGCAGCTTCCCTGGCGCCCGTGGACTCCTCCTTCTCACTCATCTCCGTGTCACATGCTCTCTACGACACCCGCCTGCCCCCTGACTTCTTCAGTGCCCTGGTGTGTGACATGCTGCGCTTCTATGCAGAGCAGGGGGACGTGCAGATGGCTGTGTCCGTGCTCATCGTGCTGGGCGAGCGTGTGCGCAAGGACATTGACGAGCAGATGCAGGTGGGTGACTGGGCGGGCGGGGGGTCCCCACCACCCCCAGGACTGCCCCCGCAGGCCTGCCTTCCCCACCCCCCGCCCCGGTTGGGGGGAGCCCCCAGTGTGCCCGCCTCCAGGCCTTGGCCTCCCGCCCGCCCCCCCAGGAACACTGGTACACGTCCTACATCGACCTGCTGCAGCGCTTCTGCCTCTGGAACGTGTCCAACCAGGTGGTCAAGCTGAGTACCAGCCGCGCCATCAGCTGCCTCAACCAGGCGTCCACCACGCTGCACGTCAACTGCAGCCACTGCAAGCGGCCCATGAGCAGCCGCGGCTGGGTGTGTGACCGCTGCCACCGCTGCGCCAGCATGTGCGCCGTCTGCCACCACGTGGTCAAGGGGCTGTTCGTGTGGTGCCAGGGCTGCAGCCATGGCGGCCACCTGCAGCACATCATGAAGTGGCTGGAGGGCAGCTCGCACTGCCCCGCGGGCTGCGGCCACTTGTGCGAGTACTCCTGACCTGCTTGCGCGGGCTCGGCCGGAGCGGGCCGGGGCGGGCCGGGGCGGGCCGGGGCGGGAGCCGCAAATAAAGGAGGCAGCAGCCGCAGTCTGAGGCTGCCTGTGCGCCGTCGTCGCGCCGCCGCGCCCAGGCCCCACGCCGGGCGACTCTGGGGGTGGGGGGCACGTCGCCATGGGTACCGGCCATAGCCACCGTCTCCTCTCCCGCGGCCTTCGCGCATCCTTCCGAAAGTGCCCTCCCTTCCGGGGCAGGGCCCAAGGAACTGCTTCCGGGGTGGTCCCCGTTGCCACGACGACGGAGTTCCCGACATGCCTCGCGGCGGCGGGCTCATGGCGCCGGGGGCGCGGCCGCTCTTGCTGCTGCTTGTCTGGATGCTGGCGGCTCTGGCCCGGCGCGGCCTCGCGGAAGCGGGCGACGGAGGGTGGTGAGCAGCGCCGGCGGGCGGGGCGGGGGGGGGGGCGCGGCGCGCGGTGGGGCGGACCGCTGACCCGCTGTGTCCGCAGGCAGCTGCGCGGGCCCGGGGCGCCGGCGGCCCTGACCGAGGAGCAGCGCTGCGCGGTGGAACGTCGGGCCGACCTCAGCTACTCCGAGTTCGTGCAGCAGTACGTGCGCCCCCTCGCACTGGTCACTCCTCCTAGACCGCAGTGCGCGCGCCCTCCGGCTGCTTGCGGACCCCCCACCCCGGCTCCCGAGAGCAACCCCCTTTTGAGCTAACGCGGGTGGGGTTGGGGCGGGTGGGCGAGAGTGAGACCTGGCCGTGCCTCTGCCCTTCCAGCTACGCCTTCTCCAGACCCGTCATCCTGCAGGGCCTCACAGACAACTCGGTGAGTGCGGGCGCCCCTCCTGGCCACTTGGCACCCGTGCTGGGCCTGGCCCTTGAGTCTTTTCCCCACCCCCCCAGAGGTTCCGGGCTCTGTGCTCCCGAGAAAGGCTCCTGGCCTCGTTTGGGGACAGCATGGTTCGCCTGAGCACTGCCAATACCTACTCCTACCGGAAAGGTGAGCTGCCCCACCCTCCGGCCCAGCCCGCATGCCAGCATCTTGCACGCGGCCTTGGCCAGTCCTCATCAACCTCTTTCCCGCAGTGGACCTGCCCTTCCAGGAGTACGTGGAGCATCTGCTGCATCCCCAGGATCCTACCACCCTGGGCAACGGTGAGTCTGATCTGGTTGGCCCTGGGGTGGGACAGGGGCATCTGGGAGTGCCCAGCTGCCAAGATCCCTGCACCTTCTCTCTTCTTTGTTGGCAGACACCCTGTATTTCTTTGGGGATAATAATTTTAGCGAATGGGCATCGCTCTTTCAGCACTACTCCCCACCACCATTTAGTCTGTTGGGTACCACTACCGCTTACAGCTTTGGAATCGCAGGTGGGTACCCTACAAAGGGGATTTGGGAGGGAAGAAGAAACTCTAAATTGGGTGGCATCAGCAGTTGCTCACATATGACCCCACAGGAGCTGGTTCTGGGGTGCCCTTCCACTGGCACGGGCCAGGGTTCTCAGAGGTCATCTATGGCCGCAAGGTTAGCACACGATGGGGGTGGGGGCTGGGGCTTGGAGCTTACTGACTGCAACAGAGTGACCTTGCTGCTCCCGCTCTCAGCGCTGGTTCCTATACCCCCCGGAGAAGACACCAGAGTTCCATCCCAACAAAACCACGCTGGCCTGGCTTCAGGATATATACCCAACTCTGCTACCATCTGCAAAGCCCCTGGAGTGCACCGTCCAGGCTGGTGAGGTCAGTAGGTGGTACAAAGGGGCCAGGCTGGCCCCGGCACCACACCAACTAATCCCTGTGCCCCTCCCTACCCTCCACCAGGTGCTGTATTTCCCTGACCGATGGTGGCATGCTACACTCAACTTGGACACCAGTGTGTTCATCTCTACCTTCCTCAACTAGCCAGCTTGGGCGGCTGGTGAGCCCAGCACACACCAGCACACACCCCTATAGTGCTCACAGATTTTATTACAGGACAGCGGTGGCAGCAGCCCACCCTCGCCTGCTGTTTCTGGCCCAGATGTGGGTGGAAGTGGGGCTCATGGTCCAGCAGCAGAACTGATGAGGACGGGGTTGGGGACACCAGGGCAGAGATCTAGGGACACAAACTATGTACAAGGACTGGGAGCTACTGCCCCAAGGCCCTCCTGAGCCAGGGTACTAGGCAAGGTGGGCAGCCCTGGCCCTTGCCTGGCCTCAGTAGTCCTCCACCCAGCCGTTCTCGGAGATGAACGCATCAATGACCTCTTTCATGGCCAGGTTGGGGATGAGCTGTTCCTGGGTCAGGGGGCTCCGGGTGACAGGGTCAAAGTGGCCCACGCGCTGCAGTGTGCAGTGACAACAGGGTCAGAAAGTGCTCAGTGGTTATGGGTCCTGCTCCCAGCACTCACGGGCCCTCACCTGCAGGTGCTCCTCAATGTCCTTGCGGTCGTAGGTGATGCCGCTGGGTGTGATGCACGGCTCGCGCATGAGCTCAAAGCTGATCTTGCCACACAGGTAGTCCGGGATATCTCGCTTCTGCAACACGTGGGGTGACATTAGGCACCGGGATGAGAACAGTGCTCCAATTCCTGCTACCCAGAGGACAGACAGCTTACCTTTCTCTTCTCATCCACCTGGGAGAAAAGCTCATCCATGTCTGCTAAGTACTTGTCCTGCGAAAAAACAAGCAGCTACGCGTGGGCCACATGCCCCATTCCCCTTCTCTAGGCACAGGCACGGGCACCCTCCCGTCACAGGCACGCAAACACGCACACATCCACACGTGGGCTGGGGCACCCTCACGTGCTTGGCCTCGATGCAGGCCTGCTGGGCCCGGATGTGGCCATCATCCTCATCACCCTCATGGTTCCGCTGGCATTCTTCTAGCTCCCTGGGGGTCAACCAGGGGCTAGTCAGAAATGGGTCTGACCAGAAGAGCTCTCACTCCACCCCAACCTCGGGCTCATTCAGGTCTCACTTCCCTCCATCTCCTGCTTGCCAGTGTTGGCCTTCAATAAACACCTGTGTTCTTGACTCAGCGTTAACCCCGGAGTGCTGACTTGGGGGTGGGTGGGGCCCTGGAGCCTGCCACTAGCGCCGCCCACCTCTCCCGCTCGGCCACAATGAGCCGGGTGAGGTAGGAGTGCAGCTCGTTCTCCTGGTGGATGCGCCGCTCCTCGATGCTGTTCCAGCGCTTCTTCTTGGCGATGCGCAGAGCACTAGGGATGTCATCGCCGAAGTTGAGCCGCTGCTCCTTGGCCAGGTTGTAGGCTAGAAGAACAGGGGCTCCAGATCACCTGGCCAGTCCATCCGCCTGGTGCCAGGCGCCCCTTAACCCTGAAAGCTGAAGGCCCACCTCGCTGCAGATTGGCGATGGCCTCATCATAGCTCTCCATCTCTAGCTGGCATTGCCCCAGGAAGAAGTGTGCCTTCACAGACTGCCCGTCCAGTTCCAAGGCCCGCCGGCAGTCAGCCAGGGCCTGCTCGTGCTGCTGCATCTTCAGGTAGCACAAGGCCCGGTTGGTGTAGTACACTGCCACCAGAGGATTCCGGGTCTGGGGACCAAGGCCAGGCCAGCCAGCATGAGGGAGTGAGCTCTGCGCCCCCTTCTCCGTCCTAGGCCCTGTCCCAGGCCCAGTTTAGAGCCCGCGGCTAGAACTGCAACACCAGAAACTTCTCAGCTTCGAAGCCCCTGTGTACTGCGGGCTGCTGGAAGGAGAACTCCCGGTCCTGAGGCCCGCATGAGCCCACCCTCTTGACTCCCAGTAGATCTTGGAATCCTGTTTCCCAGACCTGGGGAGAGCCCCAGCTTTGGGCCTGGGTTCTCAAGAGACAAGGATCCCTGGTCCTCGGTCTGGGGGCCTCAAGCACCCTGAAGCTCCCACCCACCGTACTTCTTCGGCAACCAGCAGTGGCTCGAGAGCCGCGGCCCTGACCCGACGGAAACAAGACCATCACTGAGCTCTCGGGACCCCAACGCCCCCGCGTACGAACCAAGAGCCTCCGAAGGTCCGGCGGGAATGGCCGGGCAGGGGCTCCGGGGAGGACGCGGGGCCGAACCCCGGGCCCCGCCCCCTCCCCTGGCCCGGACGCCGGTTCCCTCCCCCGGTGCGGGCGCACTCACGATGGCGCGGCCGTAGCAGGCCGCCGCCTCCGGGTACTTGCGACCCACGAAGAGCCGGTTGCCCTGTTCCTTGAGCTCCTGCGCGCTCGGGCTCTTTTCGGGGCTTCCGCCGCCGGCGCCCAACCGCGCGCCACCCTCCTTCTCCTCCTTGCCCTTCATGGCGCCGCGCGGCACAGCCTGGGCTTCGCTCCCAGGCTCCGCGTCTGGCCCGCCCTGCGCCCGCAGCCCGAGCCCGCAGCCCGAGCCCCCGATCCGCTCGGGCCCGGTCCAGCGATCCGCCACCGGAAGTTCCGGCTGCGTGGGGCGGGGCCAGCGCGGCGGGTGGGGACGCGCGTGCGTTCCACGGGCAGAGGGGAAAGCGGGTGGAGCCGGCTGGGAGCATGCGCTTGAAGCAAAGCGACCCGCGGCGTCCAAGTCCGGAGCAGCGCCAAGAAGGTGGCCAGTGACTCTCGGCCCCGCCCCGCAAGGCCCCGCCCCCGCAAGGCCCCGCCCCGCACAGGCCCCGCCCCGCACAGGCCCCGCCCGCCCGCGAACATGGCGGCTGTCCGGCCTCGAGCCGGAGACGCGGTCCTGGCGCCTTACGGGGAGGTGCCGTGGGCGCGCGCGGACCGCCAGGGGCGGCTGGAAATCCCCGACCGATGGTAGGGCGAAGGAGGGAGGGGCGGTCGGTAGGGCGGACGAGCCCCGTTGCCCGAGTCGCCGTCATCGCCCTTACCCAGGCACCGAGAGGAGTACCCCTGGCCACCGAGGGCCGAGCGGGGAAGCACGTGACACGAAACGAGCCGGAGCGGCCGCGGGCGTGGAAACCGGCGGTGAGGGCTTCCCACGAGCGGGCGGGGCCTGGCGGCGCGGGCGGAGCTTCCTGGTGGGGCGAGAACGCTTGGCGAAGTCCACCGCCCGTGACCCCCCAACCCACCCGGGGCCCGGATCGGCCGGGAGAGCAGGGTGTCCCGCAGGGTCGCGGCCCAGCCGGCCGGTTCTTGTCCTTGCCTGAAAAATGGGCCCATGGCCATGTCCATGACACTGCGGGTCCCTGGGAAGGGCTGCCCTGCGTCAAGCTGGTCCAGCCCTGGTGGGGCATGAGTCTGGCTGCAGGGGCTGTGGAAGCGGCGCCTTAGTGTCCCGCCGCACAGTGGCCCAATTCACCCTCCAGCGCTCCCCGCTGCAGCCCTCAGCAGAGGTGAGGGGCCGTGGGCAAGCAGGGGTGCAGTGTGCAGAGCTGTACGGGAGGATCGAGTGGACAGTGTCTCTGGGCCTCTAGGCCCTCCCTAGGCAGTCCCTCAGGGCCGTGGACTCCCTCACCATGTCAAGGCAGCAGTACTGACATGGACTGTGGGGGAGAAGCTGTGCCCCAACCTGCTGCTGGACCTGAGCCCCAGGCTAGCCATGCCTGAGGACACCACGCCAGCCGAGATGTGCAGAGCGCAGGCTGCCTGAACATGGCTGTGACCCAGGGTCTGCTGACCTGCCCGCAACCTCAGGCCACAGGTTTCCCTGGAGGGCGGGCTGTCCAAGCAGGAGGCTAGCTGCTGCAGGACCTTAACAAATGCTAGAACTCACACCTGACCATGAGGACCACAGCTCCTTCCCACACCTATCTGTCTCTCTCTCACACACACACACACCCTTCCCTCACACCAGTGCACACAAGCAAGGGTAAAGATCGGGTTGTCCACATGGAGGGAAGGGCCCTTACACTGCTCAGTGAGTGGGAGGGAGGCCAGGCCAGCCCCCAGAGCCCTGGTACAGCCGCCTGCTGCTGTGTAAAATATTTATTCATTCTCCAAAAAGGCTCAGACCGCAAATCGTGGGGGAGAGGCTGGGGCAGGGTCTCCGTTGGGGCCACACCTGGGGACCTCCACTGCCTGGCCAGGCAGTCCTCTACCTCCCCAGGCCTGGGAGGGGGTGGCCAGGGCTGGTGTAAGGCTTGGCCTGAACTTAGTGGGCTACTGGGGACACCTGCCCCCACAGAGGAGAAGCAGTCTCAAGATGTACATTCACAGAGGGAGACATGCAGGCTCGCCTGATGGCCAGCCCACATACGCCTGTGCCCTGGCCTGTGCAGCCCTGGGGAGCCCATCAGGGTGGTGGAGGGATGTGGGCGCCCAGCAGGTCATAGGCGAAGACGTTCCAGAAGATGGCAAAGAGCAGGAACGTGCCATAGGCCAGCAGTACCACCCACCAGCCGCACTGGTCCCGCAGGCGTTCCTCATAGCTGCGCAGGATGGTCAGACCCATGCTGACCCCTACCACCGCACCTGCCAGGTGTGCCATGAAGCTGGGCTGGGGGCCTGAGGCAGGCAGTGGTGGGGAAAAGCGGAGCCACACGGCCCGGCCCACCTCGGAACTCACTGCAGAGAAAGGCGGCAGGTGGGGGGTGCCCTGGCCGTAGGCTGAGGCCCCCCAGCCCCCTGACCCCTACTTACTGCACACCAAGGCCAGCACCATCCTCAGCAGCTTGTAGGGACACCTCATCCCAGCCCAGTTCTGATGGGGCGTGAGACAGAGGCTGTGAGGCAGGCCTTGCGGGCCCCTCCCCACACCCGCCCCGCAGTCTGCCCCGTTACCATGACGACGTTGGCCAGGTGTGCCGAGCACAGGGCGTAGACCCCACCAGAGCCCCCCACCACAGGGGCCCGCATGTCGGTAATGGAGACAGTCAGGGAGCCTGTGTGAGCAAAGGGAGAGCCATGAGGGTGAGGCTCACCAGGAAGACGGCCGGGGGGCCCGTGCCTGCCTCACCTGCCAGCACGCCGGCCAGGTAGAGCAGGCTGATGCGGAGCAGACCGTGCACCATCTCCAGGGGCACCCCGATCATGAGCTGTAGGAGCGCGTTGAACCCTAGTTGCTCCAGGCTGGCCGTGTGGGTGCAAACAGACGGGAGGTCAGCGGTCAGGCTGCCAGCCCGATGGGACGGATGCCAGAGGTGGGCCCCCACTCACCCGACGTGCATGAACATGTAGGTGAGGAAGCGCCAGGCTCGAGCGCGGTGGCCAGGGTGGTACACGAGGGGGCTCTTCATGTACTCGGGGTGGTAGGTCTGCAGCACCCACTTGTTGAGGCGGGCCCCGTAGCACAGGAACACGATGATCTGGGGAGGGAGGGTTAGGGCCAGGCGGGGCCAGGCCTGTGGGCGGCCGCTGGGCGGCAGGCAGGTGGGCACACCTGGGCAAGGGTGACTGAGGCCATGAACACAGGGGGTGGGCAGCTGCGGTGCCGGTAGAAGTACCAGTGGCGGTCCACCTCTCGGGGCAGGATCTCATAGGCCACGTAGCGCACAAACCGCTTGTAGACACCCAGGCCTGGCTCCTCCAGCAGCCCGTCCCGCGGCAGTGCCCTCTGTCCGTTGGCGATCGCCCGCTTAAAGCTGCTTGAGCGCTTACTGCTAATCTGGAGGGGGGTGGCCCTAAGCGTGGGCCACCATACTCCCTGCCACCCCAGAGCCACCCTGCCCCTTGGCTAGCCCAGCTCCTGGTCCAGTCGGAGTCCCTGCCCCAAGTCCACACCCCTCCCTGGTGGGAAGAACAGGGAGTGGGGGCTGCCTGCCCACCCCACTTGGACCAGGCACCGTGCCTGCCAAGGCCTAGGCCCCTGCCCTTGCTATCCACCCGTTATGGCACTGACCAGGTCCACCAGCTCCTGGTAGCAGACTTGGCCCCGTTCGTTGCTCTGGGCCAAGGCCACCAGCATGTCCAGCTTGGCCGGGTCCAGGGGCAGCTCATGGCTGTGCACCAGGCCGGTGAAGGTGTCCGCACCGATGAAACCTGTGTGCTCAGGGTCCAGCTGCTGGGGTGGGGGGGCCATTGGCCAAGGCTTGAGGGTAGGTCAGGCCTCCCAGGCTACAGGGCTGGGCCAGGCCAGCTGTGAGAGGCAGGCTCCAAGCACCTCGGGGCCAGACCTCTGCACCGCCACAGTCCCAGGAGCCACCAAGGGACCAGTGCCTGGGTCCCAGGCCTCCAGCTCCTCCAGCAATCAGGGACCTCCCCACCTCATTTCTGCCCTGCCCATCCTCCTAGAAGGGTAGGGCTGAGGTCTGAGAACGATCTCCCTCCCTCTTATACCTCCCCAGAACCCCTGATCTGGCTCACCCTCTTCTGGGGTGTCAGGCAGGGGGCCAAGGTCGCAGGAGAGGGGCCCAGAGAGTAGGCGCGGAGCGGGGACTGGACCGCGGCTCTCTGGGAGCTCTGTCGCCTCAGCCCAGCCCAGCGGCGGGAGGGCTGCGGCGGGGGCGGTGCCGGCGCCCCCCACCCACCCCACGCACCTGCTCCTGGATAAGCTGCAGCAGCGAGCTCCTGTCCATAGAGCCAGGCGGGGCCGGGGGCCGGGGTCGGCGGCCGCGGCCGGAAGGGGCTGCTCTGCGGACGACTCCGCTCCGCCCCGGCCCGCCCGCTCCGCCCCGCGTCGCGTCACGGAGCCAGAGCCGCCCGCCCCCGCGCGCGCGCTGCCGTCGCCCGCCCCGCCACGCGCGGCCAGGACACGCGCGCGCCCCGCTTGCGGACGCGCCTCGAGAAGGAGTGGCCCCGACCAGAGCTCGGGTCTTGCCGCCCCGCTCACTGCCTTCCCGTTCCGTGCCGGGGCTGCTCATGAAACGGGCAGAGCGGCCGGGAAACTGAGTCACGGGGCAGCACCCAGATGCCTCCCTCGCGCGCCCCTCTGCTTGGGGCTTCAGCGCTTAAGCCCCTTCCTGGCTGCCCGGGACGCCTTTCTCAGGCCAGGGAACCCTGCCAGGCACGCACTGCAGCCCCACCGCCTGCAAAAGGGCGGACTAGTGGGGGCAGGTGGGGGAGGCTTGGCGCAGCTGTCTCCACTTGGTCCACAGACACCAACCCACTGCACCCACCTGGGACCAGAGACCCCTGACCACTCCTGTGGCTCAGTGGTGGACAGGGGGATCTCCGGCTCCGCAAATTCACAGGTAACCCAGGCACACCCACTGACGTCAGTGCGGGGCTGCAGCTGGGCTAGGAAAGTGTCCCTACTTCCTGGGGAGGGCAAGGAGAGTTCTCCATAGAAGGAAGCAACAAAGACCACGGGGACGTGCTGTCAGAGATACCCCTCACGGGCCACTCACAATCCTGATGCCACAGTCTACACTCCTGGCAGCCAGCCCCACCCGAAGGCAGGTGAGAACCACGCCCATGGGACGAAAGCCAGCAGGGCTGGGAGTGGGTGGAAAAACGACTTTAGGGTCAAGCCAGACCTGTGTCAGGCCGCAGCATCTCTGGGGAGCATCACCTCCCACAGCAGCACCTTGGGGCCTGGGGGAGGCTCCCTTGCAGAGGGCCCTATGCCAGGAAGGAGGGCGTGACCAGCCACACCGCAGGCTCTCTGCTCCAAGCCCCAGAACACAAACCAAGTAGATGACCCAGCCCCACACTGGGCCCTCTCCTCAGCCCAACAAAGGTTCTCACTTACCCGCCCTGCAGGGTGGGGCTCTCTGGCTGTCCCCCACCCAAGGAGGGGGGCTAAGGCATCTGGCCAGGGTGTGAAGAAAAATGGTAATTTCCCAGGCCAGTCCAACCCTGCACACCAGAAGCAGGGTATCTGGGCACACCCCAGTCCCATCCCAGAGTCCTAGACCCCTCGGCACACCCCAGCCAGACTGCTGAGCTCACGGGGGGGTTGGAGCAGCCATCAGGAAGGTCTTGCTTCTCAGAACCCTGAGGCCAGCTCAGGCCTGGATGGATGCAGAGGCTCCCAGACCACAGCTGGGCCCTGAGGGAGACCTCAGAATGGGGACCCAGGCCTAGAGAAGGGTGTGTGGCTCAGGAGTGAGGTTTCCAGCTCACGCTGAGACAAAAGACGTGTTGTAGATTCGAGAAAAGTCGCCTTCAGAAATCAGGATCCCAGGTGCAAAAGATATAAGTGAAGTTTAATCAGGAGACCCCACTTCATGTCTTCCGGGAGAAGTGAGGGAGGCCCTGAGATGCTCAACCACGTCGTTCCCCCGCCCCTACCTTTGGTCCAGAGTTGAGTGTTCTGACCCCCTTCATGCCACCCCGAGAACATGTGGGTCTGGGGTTCCTGCTTCCTCACCCAGGATGCCCAGTCCCTCCAACATGTGATACCCCAACCGGGTGGTGCCTGGTATCTGCAGCTGGGTAGGAACACAGGCTGCCAGGACTTGGAGGCCCTGTCCTTGGGGCTCAGGAAGGCCAGTGGACAGTGTCCCAGAAGCCCAGCTGAGACAGAAGGAAGACCCCGCGAGCAGGTGGCCCCCACACCAGTATCCTGGTGGCCTCACCGGCTCTTCACCAGGGCCCTGTAGAGTGAGAAGCTGAGGATAGCAGTGACAGCAGCCCCAATGGCCCCCAGTGTCACCCGCAGCCAGAAGGAGGTGGTGTGCAGCTCCCCGTGGACCAGGTGTCTGTAAGAAAGAGGCTGGCTGGCGGCGCCGCAGGGGTGCTGCCCAGATGCCCGCTGTCAGAGCCCCCGCCCCGCCTCCTGGGGCTGCTCTCTGTCTGCGTGGGCACAGGGCCCACCCTGCACCCAAGTGACTCTGGCCTCGACACTATAGCGGCCCTGCCTTCCGGGCCACAGGGACCACTGGTTCCCCGGGACGGCGCCCAGCCTCCCACCCCGGGGCCGCGTGCAGGTACACACGGGAAAGCGGCCATGGCAGCGAGCCGGGTGAACACAGCAGTGCTGGGCTTAGCTGGACCCACACACGAGAACGGGGCCGGGGTGGGCAGCCGGTGTCTGCGGCAGAACTCTGTGGGTGACAGGCCGGGCGGAGAGATGCCTTCAGGCAGGTCAGCCTTAGAGGAGACAAAGAGGCAAGGGGTCTGCCCGTCCATGTAGTGGCGCTGCAGAAAGAGAGGCTGCATGAGGGGACCGTCCCCGGGCGGCCGAGGCATGGGGACTGCCCCAGAGGGACCTGCCAGGGGGAACTTGCCTTGTAGACACTGGCGCATGGTGCAAAGGACCCAGGGTCGCTGCCGTCGAACACTAAGCAAGCCACGTCACAGGTGGCATCGGGCGCAGTGGCCAACAGGCTGTCCGCACTCACCTCACACAGCTAGACAGAGCCTGGGTTCAGGAAGGGGTGCAGGGCCAGCCCCGTGGGCCATGGTGACACAGCACAGCCCAGCGTGGACCCAGGGTCTGTCCCAGGGACCCCAGTACTCACTATCAGGTACTTCTCCTGCCCGTTGACCTGCACCGTGTTGATGGCATAGACAGCTTGTCCCTCCACGGGCTCCCTGGTGTCCTGGCGTGGAGAAGGGAGATGACTGAAGCTCGCTGGCCCAGACGCTGCCCAGAGCCCCCGCCCGCCACCTGCAGATGCTCACCCCCAGGCTGCGGCCAAGAAAGGCCTGCAGGAATGCGGACTTGCCCACTCCGCGGGCCCCCACCACCTTGCACAAGAGAACGTTCCTTTGCGTCTGCCCCTTCTCCTGGTCCAGCCTCTTCTCACGAGTGACTGCGGATGGACAATCAGGGGCAGTGTGACAGAGGGGGGGTGCCAGGAGGGGGCGCTGGGCTCGGGGGGGGGGCGGGCACCCACCTGAGATGGCGTGGGCCTGTGAGTCCTGCTCGCAGAGCGTGGGGTAGCCCAAGTAGCCAAGGTGCTCGAGGCAACGCCGGACGTCCACGTAGGTCACCAGGCTGAGGGCGGGAGGGGCGGGCAGCGCAGGGTCAAAGCCGAGCAGCCAGCATGGGCAGTGTTCCCATGGGCGAGGGCTGAACTCACGTCCACTGGCAGAGGTACCCATGCAAAGACAGCCGGCCCGCCTCGGTGCAGACCTCGAGAGGCAGCTGGGGGCCCCACGGGGTAGCGGGGAACACGCTGAAGAAGCTGTCCAGCTCTGCAGGTGAGAGGCAGCCATCGCGATCCTGCAGGCAAAGGGGCTATGGTGACACGGGCCGGGAGGCGGGCGGGATCGCGGCGGTGCAGGGCAGAACTCACGACACCCTTACCCGGTCATGCTTCTCAAACACCCTCTGCACGAACTGGTACCCAAAGTGGTTGAGCTCGGTGCTACAGCCGGGAGGCACGTGGAGCCTGTGGGGAGGCGGGGCAGTCCGGTACCCAGGTCCCGGGGGAGCCCCTTGCCCACCATGCTCCCCACGCACCAGCCTTCAGCCAAACACCGCAGCAGGAAGGCAGCCGGATGCTGTCGGGGCAGGGGCCCTCTGCTTTGTCCCATCCTAACTCCCCACAGTCAGGGAGCCCCGCCCCCACTCACGGCGGGACAAGGTAGTCCGGGGTCAGCACCAGCGTGTCCCCATAGCCAAAGCGCCGTAGGATGGTCCACGTGGTCTCATGACGGCCCCGCTGGATGAAGAGCGTGTTCAAGAACAGAAAGCCTGTTCCGAAAGAGACAAACGGCAGGTAGCGCTGAGCACCGGCAGGCCCCTGCTGCTCCCAGGGCATGGCAGGGCGTCCAGACTCACCATCCAGGGTCAGCCGGTTATCCCGCACGCCTCCGGCCACGTTCTTGCACACCACTGTCTTCACATCCTCCAAGGCCTGAGGGGCCAGCGGGTGCCCAAAGCAGGATTTCTGCCCCCGAGGGAAGTCGCCATCAGCTAGCCAGTTTTCCCAGTGAGTGCTTGCCTGTGCCCTCCAGGGATGGGCAGCACCAGCAGAGAGGGGGGTCGCACCTGGAAGGCGTTGAGCTCCTCATCACTGAGCGCCTGGTCCAAATCCTGGTCCGAGAGTCTGAAGACACGCGTGAGGGCTCGGACACATGCGGGCCTCAGCTGTAGAGACAGCTGGCTCAGCGCGTGTCCTGCGCCACCGTTCCCGCCGGCCTGGCCGCCTCCCCAGAGCCTGCTGCCCACCTGCTTGGCCTCCGGGTCGTAGAGTGGGGCTGTGGGGTGCAGCACGGCTTTCTGCGCGTAGTAGAACAGCTCCGAGACGTTCCTCAGGTTCTTGGCAGAGCACTGGGGGCCACGGGGACAGACGCAGAGACGTGACCAATACCACCAAACGCGAAGGGCCCCCCGACAAGAGGCAGGCACAGGCTGTCTCCCAGGAGGCCTGGGGTGTCCAGAGGCCGGCAGCACCCGGGCACGCGCCCTAGCCGCCCGCTCACCTGCACACATGTCTCAATCTCAGGGAACTGGTTCATGACGGGCAGCACAGCCCCCATCGAGCCCCCCGGCCGCAGGTCTGACTTGTTGCCTGCCAGGATGATGGGGACTCTGCAGGGAGAGGCCAGCGGTCACCGCGGATGGGGGAACCAGTGGCTTGCACCCACCTGGGCCCTGCCCGTTACCTGGAACCTTTATTGGTCTCCCCATTCACCAGTGGGATCCACTTGGTTCGTATCTGAGAAGAAAGACCTAGCCGTGAGCACAGGCAGACCCTGGTCTGGAACTCCTGCCTGGACTGGGGGAAGTCAAGGCCCGCTGAGGAACAAAGTTCTGGACACCGCGAACGTGACCACTTGGAGAACAGTCGGCAGGTGGACCTCACTTGATCCTAACAGTCCCCAAACACCCCCAAGGAACCTGGAATCAGCAGCCCGAGGCAGCCCCCGCCACAGTCCTGCTAACCACCCACATGCTCTGTGGGAAGGCAGGGCCGTAGGAACTCCTGCCCACATGCTCCCAGAGCCCAAGGCCTGGGTCAGCTGTGTCCATCTGTAGTTTATTCAGAGAACACGGGGCTGGGTGCCAGCGGCAAGGACGTGCGGCGCAGGAGCTCCCACCCTCACCTTCTCAATGGTGGCCTCCTCAGACACGTCGTACACCATACACACCACATCTGCCTGTGGGAAAGGGGTGATGCATGGCGTGAGCACAGGCTTCTGGCTCCACGCCGCCTGCTGGGGCCAGAGGCCTTGGAACCACCCCCCTCAGCACCCGGCCACAGCCAGGGACCCCCAGACACTATCAGCTGCTCCTCCTGACAAGTCCTCCCGCCCCCTCCTCGGGAGCCGCCAGATCTGCCGGGTCTCCCGCAAGGCTCAGGCCTCCAGCCTTGGAACTGGGCACCGGGCAGCAGCCCTGCATTCCTGGGTCATTGCAGGCACGAAGAGACAAAGACTCAAGGGAGGACTGACAAGGCGGCTGCTCCTGGGTAGCCGAGGCCTTCACCCTAGCCCAGTGATGCCCCGGGACGCAGGTGCTGCTGGTAACAGGTGGGTAGCGGTGACCTGGAGCCTGGCTCAGGGCACCCGCTGTAGTTCAGCAGCTCAGAGCAGTGCCCTGGGCTACAGGATGGTGGCACAGGCAATCAGGGCACAGGCCTGGGTAAGGGGTCACCTCTCCCCAGAGCCAGCGGGCTGGCCAGCCATGTAGTAGCACAGTCCCTCTCCTCTCCAGCGACCGGCAGGGCGAGCCCAGGGAACCCGACAAGTGGTAGGATTAGCGAGGCCTCGGGCCCCTGAGCTCCTCCGCCTAATCCCCGCAGGCAGCAGCGGGGGCGCAGCCCTCAGGGACACAGCGCACCTTGTGAATCTCGTCCCGGAGCTCCTCCGGCGTCTGCTCGGCTTCTGCGGGGAGGGAGGGAGACACCGGGGCTGCGGAGCCCGCCGGAAGCCGGCCGGGAGCCGGCCGGAAGCCCGCCCCCACCCCGCCCCCAGGGCACAGCGCGGCCGGCCGGCTCCACCTGAGTAGTCCACGATGTGCGTGGGCACCCTCTCCGGGGTGACGTCTGCGGGGATGGTGATCTCCTCGGCGCGGGGAGGGACCTGCAGGGGACGCGGCGTGAGGGCGGCCCGAGGCCCGGGACCCGCACCGGGGGCTGCGCCCGCGTGTGCCTCTCACCTCCGCGGGGAACTCCTCGCCCACGAGCGACAGGATCAGCGACGTCTTTCCCACCTGGGCTGCGCGGGGCGGCGCGGTCAGCGCATAGGCCACGGTCGCCGCGCCCCCGCCCCGGCCCCGAGACCCCCGTCCGGCTCCCCAGCCCGGCGCCTACCCTCGCCCAGGAGCAAAATGCGCACGTCCCGCTTCATGGCGGCTGCACGGGCCCGGCCCCGGCCCCGACCCCAGCCCCAATCACGACCCGAGTCCCGACCCCAACCAGCGATCCCCCGCCCGCCCGCACTTCCGGCTCCCGCCCGCACTTCCGGCCCCCCGCCTGCCGAACCGCACGAACGAACAGAGCGGGCCAGAGCGTCCCAGCCGTGCGAAAGCGCCACCGCGCGGACACACTGGGTATTGCAGGTCCGCCCCGCCCCCTCCTGCACGGGGAGCAGGAGGTGGAGCCTTTGGTGGAGGCCACGCTCAAGCCTGGAGTGACCAGCTGACCATACGCCAGAATGCAACACCCACGTTTATTTAAAGTTTACAAGGTAGAGACCTAAGAGAGCCCGCAGGTGAAGAGCCCAGCAAGCACCTTCCATAAGTTCAAGGTCTCGATGACCGACAATCCCAGGCCCTCTGGAGTGGACAGACCCAGGCCTTCTTGGCTCAGCAGGAAGCCCTCGGACATCCCTGCTTCTCAGTCAGGCGGAGGCCCTGAGCTCAAGGCCCACTCGGAGGCCCGGTGGCCCATGACTTCCCACACCAAGATGTCACCGTGGGCCACTGAGAAGAGCAGCTGGGCGGACGGGGCAAACCTGCACAGCTGCACCACGTCGTCATGGCCGGCCAAGTCCCGTGTGGCCCCCGACTGACAGTCCACCAGCCTCAGCACTCGCTCTGGGGGCAAACAGCATGGGGCTGGGGCTGGGCAGGCAGAGGGCTGCACCCACCACACCCCGTGACTGTGTAGTTCCTGGGGCCCAGGGTCCCCGCCCTGTCCCAGTGCCGGGGCCTCTGGAAGAAAATGTGCTCAAAGCCCTGTGTCCTCCACACCCCAGGGACCGCTGAAGCTGGGACCAGGGACACCAAACCTAATGAAGAGCCCATCGGCTTCCAAGGCCCCAAGCTAGGCCAGTGAGTCCCTCTGCTGAGGCCCTGGGTCTGGGTCCCACAGTCAGCACCTCACACCCCTCATCTTCTGACCCTACAGTGCACCTGGGCATGTGTCCTCGCCCCACTGCAGAGATGAGGAACTTGGGGCACTGAGGTGAGAACAGTCTCAGGTGGGGCACGGGCAAGCCTCTCGGCTCCCCTCAGTCCCACTGCACCAGGACTCACCGGCAAAGCCAACTGCCACGAGGTGGGCCCTGGGGGACAGGCTCAGGGACACGGCAAAGAATGGCAGCGGGATCCTCTCTACCACCTGTGGACAGTGAATGTGATTCTCCCCTCCCCAGCCCTGGGGCCCTCGGGCTCCCAGCACCACACAGGGGTGGGGGGTACACATGCCTGCTTCTGGTGAAGGTTGTAGAAGACTAGCTCTGGATGCATGCTGAGGCCCGCGCACACCAGCAGCGCCCTGTCCCAGGGGCAGAAGGCCACGAGACAGGGCGGGGGATGGCTGGGAGCCTGGGGAGGAGCACACACACTGGTCAGATGGGCGGGCACCACCCCCCACCCCTGTGCCCCCAGGACCCTTACCTCCGTGAGCGTGGGCGATGGGGAGCTGAGCCAGTCCACGAGCTCGCAGCAGCCCCGCGGCCAGTCAGCGGCCCAGATGCTGATGCGCTGGTCTGAGCTGGCAGCCAGCCACAGGTCGGCCCCCTCTGACCCGAAGTCTCCATACTGGGGTGGGGGAAGGGCTGGTAGGTGCCTCCCGCCCTGCCCTACCCAATCTCCCTCCCCTGCCAACATCCCCCAGGCCAGGCCCTGCCAGCTCATGAGGCTACTTCACCTCTTTGCTTGTGCTCTGGATGGTGGAGATGAGAGCGCCCTGGTGGTCACTCAGGACGTGGAACGTCATCCCTGTGCAGGGGCGGCTCACAGCCACAAGCCCATCCTTGTCTCCAGAGAGGATGGTCTGACCTGGGCCAGACAGGGCCACAACGTTACCCTGCAAGCCCCTGGCCCCCGGCCCAGATGGGTGAGCACACGGAGGCCCCATGGGCCCCACTGCTCACCATCGGCGGAGTAGGCCAGGGCCGTCAGCGCAGCCCGGTGGGGGTGCATCTTGAGCTCCATGGCAATGCGGGTGACGCTGAAGACACGCAGGGTGCCGTCACTGTAGCCAGCCGCCACCTGCTGCTGCTCTGGGCGTCTGCAGGAGGGGGGGCTCCAAGCCAGACAGAGGCAACTCTGGGGGCCCACAGGAGGAAGACACGGGCACTCCCCTGGGCGTGGGGAACACGGGCCCAGCCCCAAGGCTGGGATAGACACCGAGGGAGGATACAGAGACCAGGCAGGGCTAGGAGGGGGGTCTGGTTCGGCCCTCAGGGCCCCCGGTACCTGGTTCAGCACCTGGAACTGGATCAGGAGCTCCATGCTGGCCAGGGACCACACCCTCACACTCCCGTCATCACTGCACGTGGCCCAGTGGGACGCGCTGGGACTGAAGACCACCTCATTCACCTGCAAGGAGCCAGCCAGCCGGCCGCGCTGAGGCTGCGGGGCCCTCAGGCACAGGAGAGACACGGCAGCCCCAGGTGTTTTTTGTTTTTTAAAAGATTCTATTTTTTTTTTTTTTTTTTTTTTAAAGATTTTTATTTATTTATTTGACAGAGAGAGATCACAAGTAGGCAGAGAGGCAGGCAGAGAGAGAGAGAGGAGGAAGCAGACTCCCTGCCGAGCAGAGAGCCCGATGCGGGACTCGATCCCAGGACCCTGAGATCATGACCTGAGCCGAAGGCAGCGGCTTAACCCACTGAGCCACCCAGGCACCCATAAAAGATTCTATTTTTTAACCTAACTCTATTCCTGACATGAGGCTCAAACTCATAGACACAAGATCAAGACTCGCACACTCATCGGACCCAGCCTGCCGGATGCCCCAGGTGGTCTTTCTGAAGAGAGCACCATCTCTCGCACAAGCCTGCCTGGCCCCAACCACCTCCACATGGCATCAAGAACCCGTCCTGGCCTCTGTCCCAAGTATCCCCACACGACACCTGGGTGGGATGGAACCTGATGGCTCACTTGCTAAGACAGCACAGAAGGGACCGTTCTGGTTGGCCCTAAAAAGTGGTGATATGACGATGGGTGAGGACATGTCCCCGGGAGCTGCACACAGAAGGTGGAGGAAGACAGCCCAGGCAGGAACACAGGAAACAGTAGACACAAAAGCCACGTGTCCACAAAGGACAAGAGCACGCTCTAGACTCGGACGTGAATTTCAAGGATAAATGCGAGCTCCTAATACGTCATGTGGAAAAAAATAACCGGGGGTGCCTGGATGGCTCAGTGGGTTAAAACCTCTGTCTTCAGCTCAGATCATTATCCCAGGGTCCTGGGATCGAGCCCCACATTGGGCTCTCTGCTCAGCAGGGAGCCTGCTTCCACCCCCCCCCACCCCGCCTTTCTGCCTACTTGTGATCTCTGTCTGTCAAATAAATAAAATCTTAAAAAAAAAAAAAAAAAAAAAAAGAACCAAGCTGTCCGGCTGAGCAGCGGCAGGTCCCTCTGGCACTTGGACCACGACCCCTACGTCCATTTCCCTCAGGAGGGGCCCCCAGACTCTGAGAAGGAACAGCCGAGTCCGGTTCTACAAGGAGCCGCAGAGGGGATCCTGGGACACCTTGTCCTTCCACACGAGAGGGACGTCACCAGTGACCACCAGCTCCGGTCAAGGCTGTAGGACCCAAGGGCCCGTGTGCCAGCAGGTGAACAGACATGGAGCCGTGTCTGGCACTGACACAAGCTGTGCTACAGACAACCTGGAGGGCCCCGTGCTCGCTGAGAGAGGGCAGACGGACAGGAACGCCTAAAATAGCTAAATCCACAGCAACACAGTCGGCCAGGGAGTACCAAGGGCTGGGCAGGGGAATTGGGGCGGGCGGGTGGTTTAAAGGGTAAGGGGCTTCCTTTTAGGGAGGGGAAATGCCCCAAAATGGGATTGTGGTGAGGGTCGTGCAATTCTCTGAAGATAACAAAACCACAGATCCCCAGTGGATAAGGGCTATGGTGTGTACTTCGTATCCGAACACAGAGCTGCCACCAAAAATCCACAAGCAGCACACGACACTCCCCCATCCAAGTTCCTCTGATGACAACCATTATGTCAGAACAAACGAAGATTAAAACGAGATTAAAAAAAAAGGAAAAGGATTTGGGAACCAACTCGAAGAACCTGCCCCTGGCCAAAGACGGGGCTTGAAGG
Source organism: Mustela lutreola (assembly GCF_030435805.1). Lineage (NCBI taxonomy): Eukaryota > Metazoa > Chordata > Mammalia > Carnivora > Mustelidae > Mustela > Mustela lutreola. The sequence continues at coordinate 23,188,971 of NC_081306.1, forward strand.
GCATCATGAGAAGCAGTGACCACGAGGAAGCTGGACCCACATTCCCACCTAGCAGTGTGCACAGAGCCTCACGAACTCGCAGACCCCCACCGGCGGCCGAGGAACCAAGCCTGCACTCAGGAGACCCGGCCCAGGAGGGAGAAACTCACCCACCCTGCACTCCCGCCTCGGTGCCGCCTGGAAAAAACCAAGCTTGCGAGGCCGTCTCTCCTGGTCACCCAGCAGGCCCTGCTGAGCAGGGGCCATTTTACGAGCACAGCGCCAACGGCAAGCAGCCCTGGACCAGACCCTGGCCTGGCCTCCAGCGCTCTCGGACCCCAGGAACATAAGGGCCTAGAGGCAGGTCCAGCTGAACTGGTGGGAGGTTCCAGGACAAAGCAGCTTATTTTTTCAACAAATAGATTAAGAGAAAAAAAGGACAAACTAAGAAGGACAGAGAAGGCCAAAAGGCCCGGGTGGGGACGCATGCAAGGCCTGTGCGGACAGGGTTAGCACAAAGTTCCAGGCTCTCCTCACCTGGAGACTGCCTGGGCCACTTACACAAACCCACCGGACTGCTGGTCTTGGCCTTGGAGCAAACCAGGGAAGGGAGGAGCAGAGCAGAGCCCGTGTGGCTTACTGCCCTGCCTCTGTCCAGGGTGGAAATGCCCTCACCTTGCTCCTGTGGCCGCTGATGAGGCGGGTGCTGGTGCCCTCGGCCCAGCTAACGTACCAGAGCGTGCCTGCCGTGGTGCCCACCACGCCCATGTCCATGCTGTCGTGGAAGACCGCACTCACAACAGCCCCGTCCAAGGTCAGCTCACGCTCCATGAACACAGAGCTAGACCTGGGGTGGAGGGTGGGGGCAGGGGGTTGAAGGGGCGGTGGGAGCCACAGCTCAGGGACCTGGGGCTCTGGGGATGTGCCCTGAACTTCGGGCTGCAAGACACCGGCCTCCCCCTCCCCAGCCCTGCAGCCAGCCGGCAGCTCACCTGGCTCGTGAGCCCTCGCACTGCAGCTCCGCCACGGCCCCCACCGCCCAGAGGCGCAGCCGCCTGGTGTTGCTGCCACTGACCAGCCGTGCACCCGAACACAGCAGCACTCCTGGGAGGCAGGAGGCGGCATGAGCCCTGCCCCAGGCGCCCAGAGCTCCAGTTGATGTCTCCTAGGAAGGGGCCGTGGGGACGCTGTTGGGCACCCACCGATCTCACCGTCGTCGGCTTCCCAGGCCAGGAAGCAGCGGCCGGCACTTGTGTCCCAGACACAGATCTGGCCAGCGTTGGAGCCGCAGTACAGCAGAGGTACGGGCCCATAGCAGAGCGAAGTCAGCTCACCCGCCCTAACCTCCTCGGGGATGGGCACTCGGTGTCCCTGAAGGGACATGAGGGCAGCAGGGGTCAGCAGTGTCCTGGGACCCAGCCCGACCCCATCGTCTGGAACAGCCTCTGAACCCTGGCACCTGGAGGCTGACATCGGTCCCGCGCCGCTGTAGGAGCCACAGACTAACGGCACCTTGGCCCACACAGACCAGCTCACTGGCATCCCAGGGATTAAAGGCCACACCGTGCACTGGCTCCGGGAGGCGGGTGGAAGACAGGACCTCATAAGTGGCCGTGCTCCACAGGGCCAGAGTGCGGTCGCCATAGTCCCCTGGGGAAGACACATGGTAGCTGCATCAGCTGCCCAGGAGTCTCAGGACAGGCAGCAAAGTCCAGAGGCCACTGTCCTCCCAATACCCCAACTGACCCAGTGTGACAAGGAGCTCATCGTCTGGCGAAAATGCCAGAGCCTGCACAGCGGTCCTGTGGTAAGAGAGGAAGTACCGGCAGGAGCCCCCAGGCACGTCCCAGATGCAGATGTGGCAGCGGGAGGCAGTGCCACAGCTGCCCGAGGCTGAGGCCAGGACCTGGCAGGCAGGAGAGCAGGCAGTCAACCAGAACAGAGTGGCCCACAGTCCCACTGCGGTTCTGGCTGGAGGGAAGGCTGGAACAGCATCCCTCGTCCCGCTCTGGAGGGGAGAGCCGGCTGCGGTTCTCAAGGCCCAGCCCTGGGTGGAGAAGACAGGATGCAGGGCTGGTACCTGAGCACCGTGGCTGAGGGCCAGGGTGGAGATCTCCTCGGGGTGGCCGAGCCAGTGTCGCTGGGCACCAGAATGCAGGTCCTCCACCACCACCAGGCAGCCGCATGTATAAGCAAAGAAGCCTGTGGGCAGGGAGGGCACCCCTGAGCCAGTCCGCTGGGGCCCGTCCCAGGGCCGACAGAGCTGGGCCCTCCCTGCCACGGCTGGGCTGGGAGCCAGGGTGTGCAGCGGCCCCACCTGTATCTGGCTTCCAGACCACGTTGGCGCGGCCATTCCCGTTGTAGCCCACGACGACCTTCAGCAGCAGACGCTCCACGCCAGTGTTGGACACAGAGGCACTCTGCAAAGACACGGACAGGACGCTAGGGTGCCGGCACGGTGCCCAGCCACCTGCCCCCCCATCCCTAGTTCGACCTCTCCCCGATCAAGCTGGAGCTTGGGATGGAGCCTTGGGAGGTGCAGGCTCCAAGATGGAGACAAATGGCAGGAACACAGGTCCCAGAACCCACACGAGAAGCCGGCAGAGCGCAAGTGGGAGGCACCTGGCATCTAGGGAGGCTGGGCAGGGCAGCAAGGCCCAAGGCAGACCTTGGGGAGGGCACGGGCACAGGATGAGGAAATGGGAAGGAGCCAGGGCCCAAAGGGAGGGCTCATCAGGACACCACCCGGGGCCACTATGGGCGTCTTCAGGACAGCCAGAGCCCTGGCCAGCCAAGCCAGAGTGCGGGCACAGGGTAGAGGAGTCACCTGCAGGGAACCTGTCACTAAGATCTACATCAAAGCTCTGTCACCAAAGCTATGAGCTTTGGAGGCCACCCCAGGGAGACCCCAAGAAACCGAGTTTCCCGGGGGAAAAGGACACTCCAGAAAACTACCAGGCCATGCCACCCCCACCTCTGGGCCTGTAGGGCGTCTGCTTGTGGAAGGGCCTGCAATGACACCCCCCACCCGAACTGACCTTGGCCAGCAGGGGGGTCTTATAGCGTGCCAGGAAGTGCCTGTAGCAGTCTGGGCGAGCAGAGGGGTGGACCTGAGCTTTGCTGACACTGTGAGCACCTGACCGGGGAAGGAAGAGGCCTCGAAACATCAAAGCACCCACAACCCCTCAGAGACCCCTCCCTGCACACAGTCACCAGGCACCGCTGGGCAGGACACATGTCTAACCCACAGCAGACGCGGGGGGTCAGGCAGGCCACACCCCACTACTAGCCCGGCCCAGCTGGGGCCTCAGACGAGCCTACTTGCCCTGCAGGGAACACAGCTTGTCTCACAGAGTAAACCTTGGCAAGTCCGGCAGCTGGGCCTCCCTCAGGCCACCAGGAGCCCACGCAAGACCGCAGTCCATCACGAGTATCCCCACCCCGTCCTGCCGCCCCTCTTCTGCTTACTGGACCAGCTATGGGGGTGGGGACCCATGCTGAGGCCCCAGGGGCCCCCTGGAGACCCCCAGACCCCATCTCCAGCCCTGCTGGCCTCTTTCACCAGCATGGGCAGGCATGAGGCCTGACAGAGTCGCGCGGGGCTGTGGCTCTCTTCAGAGACTCCTTCTTCATCCGACAAGGAGAAGGCGCCTGGGGAGAAGGCAGAAGGGAGCCGTGAGAGGAAGGGGCAGGACTCTGCTGTCGCCCCACCCCTCCCCGACCTGGAGCAGAGATGCGCTCGACACTCTCTCCGGGGCTCTCTGCCCTACCGTTGTCACCCTTGAGGGACCCCACACAGACGCCTGGCTGGAGCGGGGATGCTGGGGATGGCTCAGGCACCTGCTGCCGGGGGAGCCCGTTGGCCCCACACACCGTGTCCTCCAGCTGCCTTGCATCCAGGCCTGGACACAAAAGAAGCCAGCCTGGGCCACACACCCCCAGTTCTGCACTAGGAACCCCAGGAAAGGAAAGGGCCCTACGCCACCCACAGAGATGGCAGAGCTGGCCCCAGAGATGACCACAAAGCCTGCCCCTGTGGTGGGGCCACTCACTAGTTTTGTAGGTCGGGGCGGCCGCAGGCGAGTCTCCAGCACTGCAGAGGCAATGAGAGACCGGGTAGGAAGAGGGTAGCAGAAGGCCAGCAGACGCAGCTCGAGGGCAGGCACTTGCCTTCCTGGGGGTGACCTCTCTGGGGGACCCAGAATGTCCCAGAGGAAGATGGCATCCCCCACGCTGAGAAGCTGCTGCTGGTCAGGGCTGAAGCCCACGGCATGTACGGGCTCTGAGTGGCCAATATATACCTGGGGGCAATGGTAGTCACACAAAGAGACCTGGAGGCACAGCTACGGCGCCAGGGTCCCCTGGCACCGGGTGGAAGTACCGCGTCCCACTGCAGGAGGGCGATGTATCCTGCAGGCCCAGCTGCAGTCCTGAGCCACCAGATAGGGACAGGAGGAGGCGACTCTCGGGGGCTGCAGGCCCCAGCAGGCACTGGGGAGCAGGGGGCGTCTTGTCCGCCCTCCCTCCTACCCACCTACCGGGCACCTGCCTGTGGACCCCACCTGGCAGCTGGGGCAGGACTTCGTCACGTAGTCCCACACCTTGATGGCCCGGTCGGCGGCCATCAGCAAGAAGCGGGCATCCCTGCTGAGCGCCAGGGAGGGGCAGGCCACAGCGTGGACGCCTGGCAGCTGCAAGAAGCACTCTGGTTGGTGAGGAGAGACCAGAAATCACAGACCCCCCCAAAAGGAAGTCTCCCTCCGCGAGAACTGCCACTTCCAAGGAGCAGCAGGTGGCCCAGGGCCACCCTCCTTACGGCCCTTGCAGGCATAGAGCTGGGGTGTGGAGAGAAGAGATTACACGCTGACCACAGCCCCGGGCTCACCTCCCGGACCACACGGCCCGACGTGGTATCCAGCACCGTGACTGTGTGAGAGGATGTGGACAGCAGCAGGTGGCCAAGAGGTCCAGGGTCAAAGCAGATGGCCACAGCTGAGTCTAGGCAGCTGCTGGCCGGGTCCAGGGCGCTGACATCGATTTGCAGCAGCTGGGGGAGGGCAGCTAGTTGCCGCTGGCCCGGCCTCCAGGTGGAGCACGCACCCCCAGAGCCCAAGCACAGAAAAGGAGTCGCCTCAGGCACCTGCTCGGCACTCCTGCCCACCTGCGGCTTACACATTCTGAGTCCAGGCAGCAAGGATCAGACCCTCTCGGGGTCAGCGTGACCTCCCACCTGCCCCCTCAACTCCCTCGCACTCTACCCAGGCCCAAGGAGAAGCCCTGTCCCTCCCTACCACCCTCCAGCCTGAAGGAACCAGAAGAGCCACGTGTCCCCGGCTGGGGACACATGCAGAGTGTGCTGGCCAGGCCAGCATGGACACACAGAAGACTCCAGCTCGCTCACCTCCTCTAGGCAGGCTGCGTTCATGACGGTCACCACGTACTTGGAAGGGCCCACGAAGGCCAGCAGGCGGCCATCCCCGCTAACCGCCAGGGCATTGGGGGTCGGGTGGGCGTCCCGGCACACCACGTTAGCTGCCGGCAGTGTGGGGGCACAGAGTCAACTGGGGGGAACCCAGACCTACCCCCAACTGTAGGAATGGACACCAGTGGGCACGAGCTACCACTGGACCAGCTGGGGTTCCTCCTGGACCACGGCCAGCTGCCAAAGGGACCACCACCGGCCCAAGTGGCCACTACTAAGTGGCCACAAAAGGGAACACACATGCTCGGCTGACCCGACCTCCACCCAGTAGTCAGGCCATTCGCCTCCTCCCACGGCAGGGTTGGCACAGACCCTCAATGACCTTTCATGCTGGGGAGCACTAAGTTCTAAAACCACGCTAACCTGGGAGCTGCGGGCAGTGGGCCAGCCCCGCCCCACACGGACAGGACAAGGACGTGGTCAGGAGGCTGGAAGGGGCAGCGTGGGGGCCTCACCTGCCACACGCAAGACGCGGCATGGGGCGCTGACGCACTGGTACTGGGCCAAGGTGCCCGAGGAGCAAGAGCTGAACAGGAGGCTGCCGTCGGGGCTGGTGGCCAGGCCAGTGACGGGTCCTCGGTGACACCTACGCCACACAGGGACAGCCGCTGCCCTGGCCCTGTGCCGCACCTCCCACACCTCTCCCAGCTGCTCCTGACTCGGCACCCCAGGGGCGGCAGAGGGCTGGAGCTTCTGTGCACGGCCCTTCCTTGCCCGGCCCCGCTGCCCACGTGCCACCTCAGCTTCCACCTCGGGGATCTGTGAGGCCGGAGCCAACGGGCACCCACCTGTGCTCCACCAGCACCTCAGCAGCCTCCAGGCTGAAGGAGCGGACGGCCCCACTGCTGAAGCCGCAGAACAAGGCTGGCCGCGTGGGGTGAAAGGTGACGGTACACGGGGCCTCCTCAGGGGACCGCAAGTCATAAAGCTGAAGGGCGGGGTCCATGAGGCCGGGTAGGGACGGGGCTACATGGGCTTCAAGAGCCTGAGAGCCCATCTCTCCAGGTGGCCCCACAGGCCCCCAAGGCTCCACGCCTGCCTCACCCCGCCCACTGGCCCTCGGGCCCTCCCTCTGCGATGGCACCCTTCTGGCCGCACCCCACCTGCTGCAAGGTCACCAGGTCCCAGACGCGGACAGTGTGGTCCTGGGACACTGTGGCCAGCTGGCTGCGGCTGCCCTCGGTGGCCAGGGCCAGCACCGGAGCGGTGTGGGAGCGAACCAGCACGCTGTACTCCTGGGATGGGACATCCAGGAAGCCCAGGAGGCCGGAGGACGTGGCGGACAGCACACGCTGACCATCGGGGCTGATGCACACTGAAGTGACTGGGCCCTCGTGCTCTGCACACAGTGTGGCTCAGTGAGCTCCCGGGCCCCTGCTACCACAGAGGCAAACCCACCTGTCTGTGGGCCAGGAACAGGCAGGCTCCCCGATGACCACCACTCCTGGCCTCAAGACTCGACCCCCTGGAACCCTGGGCTGAAGTCTAGCCAGGGGATGACCCAGGGACACGGCCCTCCCACGGTAGCTCTGACGCCGAGACGGCTTCGCGGTCCCACCTGCCTCCAGAAGCACAGAGGAGAAGTCCAGCGGCCAGAGGCGCAGGTAACCGTCCTCAGAGCCCACGGCGCATCTGGCCTGGGAAACACTGAGGCTGCTGATGGAAATGCCAGGGCCTAGGGAATGGGCAGGGTCAGAGCACAGCATCAGCGCAGTTCCCCCCGCCCATGTTGCAGAAAATCCACCTACCCGAGCTGAACGCCTGCTTCTGTGAGGCGGGGCCATCAGGGGGCCGTGCGGGTAGGAGCCGGCGTGCGTGCCGCACAGCCATGCGCCGGAGGTCGATCTCCAAGATGTGGCCGCTACGACTGCACACATAGCTGCTCCGGGAGGTGACAGGTAAGGGCTGAAGGGACAAGTGCGAAGGGAACCCAGCCAGCCACGGGAGTGAGGGCAGGACTCACAGCATATGACCATCCTGGGCCTGTCCAAAGGCCAGACCAGTCAACTCCAGCACGCGGTGCTCTCCCAAGTCCACAGGGCAGGAACGTAGCTCCCCCCCTCGCAGCCGCCACAGCCGCACGCTGCCCTGCCCGCATGATGCCATCCTGTGAGGCACAGACGTGATGCTACAAGGGGTCCCCAACCCAGGGAGCAGCAGGCTCCGCAGGCTCCGCCCCCATGGGCCACCAAGGTCTCCTTCCTGCAGCACAGGGACAGCACCATCACCTGCTTTCGTCAAAAGAGGCCACCTCAAATGCCTGGATGTCAACCCCGGTGTGTGCCTTTGCCAGAAGGACTGCCTCACCGCCTCGTCCCACCTGGGCTGTGCCCCAGGCCAGCACCACCTGCAAGAGGCCCAGACTGAGCGCCCGCAGCCCACCCCCACCCTGCTCGGCCTCCCCCAAGCCTCAGCTCTCCTTTCCCACGCAAGAGTGCTCGGTGGCCAGAATTGTAAGTGTCCCCCTGGACTTCTCCACTCAGGCTGGGCACATCTATGGGAACAGAGAAAATCCTGAGCTCCAAGCAGAGACGGACCTGTGCTGAAACACGGGACACTCCAACACACCTGACCTCAGGAAGGCGGACATGCCAAATGCGGCCCGTGGAGAGAGCGGGCACAGCACTGACTCTGAGCATGGGCCTGAGAGCACAGGAAAGCACAAGGGGCAGGGGCTTGGCAGGGGAGCTCTGCTTCCTAAGTGCCTGGACTCTGCCTGCAGCCTGGCACGGCCACCCCAGCCCCCAACCCGGGCCTGTTACCGTCCTCCCGTGGCAGTCCCTGCCAACGCCGCAGAGCAGCGCCCCACCGTCGGAGAAGCTGCGGAGGGAAAGGAAGCAGTGAGCGTGGTTGGGGCTGGCCCCCCACCCCTCGCCGAGGCCCCACGCCCACCTGAGGGAACAGAGGGCATGGGCTGGGCTCTGGAACAGAGACAGGCACTCCCCGGTCTGGAAGTCCCAGAGGCGCAGCATGCTCGGGGGCCGGGCCTGGGCCGAGGCCAGCAACAAGCCGCTCCCATCCAGAGCCAGGGCAGAAACCTGGAGGAGGCAGCACGTTGAGGGAACGGCACTGGGCCTGCAGGTATGAACCTCCCCTGGGATAGGCGGGGGGCGCCCACCTTGTCCGTGTGGCCAAGGAAGCAGCGCTGCTTCCGGGTGTCAAGGTGCAGGACGACGATGGCCGCGTGGCAGGGATACACCACAGCAGCGCCGTCCTTGGTCCACAGAGCCTGTGCACAAGGGCCAGACCCGGACGTCCGAGGCTGCTCAGCCTCCGCCCACCCCAATCCCAGCACAACCCCCACGTGTAAGGAGCATACACTCAAGCAGGATGTCCCCAAACCCTATCTCCAGTATTAGAAACTCCAGAGTCGAGGTAGAGAAACACCAGGACCCACAGACACTCAGACCGCGTCTAAAAGGACCTGGCAAGCACAGGGCCACAGACCCAAAACCGGTGTCCACACCAGCCCCACACACCAGACAAGCATCAGAGCCTCACAGGACACGTGCGAACTCTCAGGGCTAGGGAAGCTCTTGCACCTAGGCCCATGGTCACGCGGCCTGCGCTCCGGACAGAAGGAACGGACACCGGGATGGGGTGCCCGTGCTTCTGCCAAGGGAACGCAGGGCCGTGCACAGACACTGGCAAGGCCAGGAATCCGCGGGGTGGGGGGAGAGACTCTATACCCTGAGGACGCTTAGACGTCCATGTAACCACGCTGGTGAGACACAGGCTTTTCCCACTGCCCCCTCTGTGTGACTGACACTCATGCAACCCAGCAAGAGCACGGGACCCCTCACCCATTTGGTGGTGTGGCCCCCAAAGCCGATGACTCCCTTGAGCCGCAGGACGGGATCCGGGAGAAGGCTCTGAAACAGGCAAACTCACACTGAGACCCCAGGAGGTGAGGCTCCTGCCCACTGGGGCCGCACCAGCCCATGCTGGCTCCTCCCTCCCGAGAAGCAACGTAGTCCCAGGGGCTTCTGCCAGCTGCACCGGGGCAGGAAGACAGGACCTGGCCTCAGTGCCAGACCCTTTGGGGAGCCCAGCTCCAGCCCCTGCCTGCAGCCCAAGGCATCCACGGATCACCTAGTGCCTCCGGACCCTTTGTGGGAAGAGACTCTCGTCTAAAGCCACCTCCTGCCTATGCTGCTTTCCGTGGAAAGGCTGGATAACGACAGGTTTCAGAGACCCAGTAGACCTTCCCCACACCTCATCTAGGCCTCATCCACGATGGTGAAATAGCTTACCCCTCACCTTCCCCAGAGTAGGCACTGACCTCGTGCACGGCCACACCCTCTGGGGCCACGGGCACCACAGTTCGCTCAGGAGTGGGCACGTGAACACCCCTGCCGGCTGCATGCTTGCCAGTGACCTCCGGCCCGGCTGAGGGCTCTTGGATACGGTCACTGGGGCCATTCACACTGGGGAGCTCTGAGTGCTCACAGAACACGCTGACCTCTGGAAGGGGCCTGGGCTCTGAGGGAGCCTGACAAGACAGCAGGGGCACAAGGGCCTGTCAGCACCCCGAGGCTGCCACCCTCCAGCCCCGCCCCCAAGAACACAGGAGCACTCATGGCTACGGGGCCAAACACCTGCACCACAGAGAGCACGCGGTCCTGGAGGGGATTGCTGAAAGCCACTGGGTGAGAGAGAACCTTCGGCGCACGCCCCAGGAAGTCTGGAATACAGCCAGAGGCCACAGGAGCCGCTCAGCAGAGGGCACAAAGGCCTGGGACAGCATGGTCCCAGGGCTTCACCCACTCCTGCCAAGCCACAGCCGCAGGCCACTTTTCTACCCCGGGCCCCCCAACACCCTCCTACCTGGAAAGGCTGAGAACACCAAGCACCTACACCTCCCACACGGAGCCGGCATCTCAGGACAGCCTCGAGGCGAGCCCTGGGCCCTGTGGGTACCCCACTGCCAGGTTCCCCACCCCCAGTATCAACACCCCCTTCCGTGAAACTCCACGCGCCTGCAGGCCGGAGCCCAGTCCCTGCTGATCTCACAGGCCCACCTGCCTCAGGAGGCGAAGAGCTCTTCTGAACCAGCTTGGAGGACGCACTGAAGCTGTCTCTGGGAAACCTTGACAGGGTGGAAGGAAAGTCAGCGTCCAGCGACCAGCCCGCCGTCCCTTTGCCGGCCTCCCGCAGGATGGGCAGAGCCGCTCACCGGATGTGGACATAGTGGTCATACCAGCTCTCCCCCTTTGGCACCGGGAATGCCATTTCTCGCGGTACAGGTACGACAGACAGCTTCGCCCGCCGCGCCTCAGCAGTGCTGACAGCTACAGAGGACAGAACCAGTCCAGGGAAGGAGGCCCACCCCGCTCCCTCTTCCAGCCCAGGCGAGTCTCGACACCAGATGCCACCAGCCCAGCCACAACCACCCCCTGCCCCCAACAGGTGCCTCGGTTGCTGGGGGTGCTCCAAGATTACACAGCATATGTGTTTCTGTCGTGAGCCCGGCTGTCAGCCCCTCCTGCTGAGAACAAGAGCGGGACGGGCGGGGGCATCAGCGCGGCACTCACCAGGCTCAAAGCACAAGTCACTGGTGTAGAGGCTCTTCACCAGCAGACTAGCACACAGCCTGACACTCTTGAGGTGGCTGTAGCGTCGGTTCAGGTATAGAAGCAGGACGTCCCGCAAGTCCAGCTGTAGGCATGTCCACCGGGGACCAGAGGGAGCGACACCGCCCGGCTCTGAAGAGCATGAGCCGAGATCAGCGCCCACAGTCTCACCAGCCAGCCCACGGCACTCTGTACTTGGCCAGCCCCAACCATGGCATGCCCCCCGCCTCCCTCTCTGCTCTCAGGCCACCACTCCAGGGCTACCGCTTCCACTCACGCCCCATTTCGGCATCACCTTTTAAAGAAAACCCAGCCTCACAGATGAAGGGAAACTGCAGCCACGTGGCCGTAGACTTGAACTCCTTGAAGAGGTTGGAGAAGGACACACGGATGACCTGGCTGTCCTGCAGGGCAGAGCACGACCGTGAGGAGACAAGAGGGGCTGCGAGAGGTGCTTCGAGCCTGCACCCGCACCCCCGCCAACCCCACTTCCCCAAGCTCGGCACCTCGGTGGCCACATCCAGGTGGATGATGAAGTGCTTGGCTGGCAGGGGCTTGAAGAGCACGTACAGGAACCGGCCTGTCAGCCCCAGAGACTGGGTGCTGGTTCTGGGCAGCTGGATGTAACTGCCCGCAGAGACAGGACCCCGGATGCGGTACACGGTGCACTTCAGAGTCTTATCCTGAAGACAGAGAAAGGGGATGCAGCTCGGTCCACCCAGGGACGCCAGGAAGGGCACCACCGGCGGGACCCTTGGGTGGTTCTAACAGGTTTCTCAGTAGGGCTTAGACAGGGTCCCGAGGGCGGCTGCCGGGTCCCCCCCCCCCCCCCGCCCACTTACGGTCACTGGAGCCACATCGCCTTCCTTAGTGGAGCGCTTCCACTCGCCCACCTGGAAGTGTCTGAAGACGTTGAGGAACGGGTGCTGCCACACTAGGGAGCCAGGAAGGTGTGAGGACCCCAGCGAGCGGGAAGGCGCGTCCCCAGATGCCAGGCCCCCGCCGGCGAGAAGGGGCGTCGCGTGGCCAGCCTCCACATCTTCCAGGGAGGGGCCAAAGCCTGGGCCTGGGCTCCACCCGCCCCCTCTCCGCGCGGCTACAGCGATACTGCGCGCCATCCCGCGTCCTCCCACCGACCACGGCCTCCGCAGCGCGGACTACCTCCCGCCCCGAACCCCGTCCCCCCGACGCGGACCCCCGGCCTCCGCCGCGCCGCCGCCCCGACCCCGGCCCTCGCCCCCCCGGGCCCCTTTCCCGCCCCCTTCCGCACCGACACCCTATCCCCGGCCCCCCGGCCCCGGCCCACAGCGCTCGGGTACCTTTCGCCATGGCGTAGCCGCTCGCACTTCCCGCCTCGGCCACCGCGCGCTCCACGCTGGGCACGCAGCGCGCGCTTAGCAACGGCCGCCTGGCAACGGCGCCACGCCCGCCGTCCTGCGCGCGACGCCACGTGACCGCGACGGGGTCGGAAGCGCGACGGCGCGGCGTTAGCCACGTGACCGCGGTTCGCGCAGAGCCGGGTCGCGTGACCGCGGCCGGGGAGGACGCTGGACGGTCTCGGGGTGGGCGGTGTAGCGGCCCGGGGCGTCTGCGGCCGCACGTACCCTAGCACCCTGTGGCGATGCCCTAGCACGGCCGCGGTGGGGACTAGGCACGTGCGCGGCGCTCTGGGGCCCCGTCTGTACGGGGAAGGACACGCACCCGTGTTTATGGGAGTGCGTTTGACAGCGGCTGCCCACACCCCCGACCGCCCGCTGGACTCCACCCTACGGCCTGCAGCCCTCTAGCGCCCACACCTGGCGTGCTCCACTCTGGTCGGCAGGCACTGCCACCCTCCCGAGAGGCAAAGCGGTGTCACCCAGAGCCACTCGGCCCCGGGCGGTTAAGACACAGGACTAAGGGACACCTGGGTGGCTCAGTGGATTAAATCCTCTGCCTTCAGCTCAGGTCATGATCCCAGAGTCCTGGGATCGAGCCCCACATCGGGCTCTCTGCTTGGCGGGGGGCTTGCCTCTCTTCCTACTTGTGACCCCTGTCTGTCAAATAAATAAAATCTTAAAAAAAAAAAAAAAAAAAAAAAGACAGGACTAAGCATTGGGAAATTCGGCCCTACTCCTGGGCGTCTGGGACGCTATCTCCTGGCCAAGGGCTAACGACTGTGGATCGTGAGATGGGGCTCAGGCCCCCGCTAAGAGGGAGAAAGCTGGGTGGTGCTGGGTAAGGTCCAGCGGCACCCAAGAAAGATGAGCTGGCCCAGGGCCCCAGCACCTGTCAGGACACAGGAGGGCCAGAATTGGGTAGAGCTATAGCTGTGGGGCCAAGGAAAGGTTAGGCTGGACTTAGTATGTGAGGACCCTGACCCCATCCCCACACCAAATAAAGACCACTCAAAAAGGGCAATTTCTCAAATTTTTTAGCCTGGAGCTCCTCCCTGCCAGCCCCAGGGGCTGGACCCTGGGCACAGTGAGCAGGACTGAGGTCAGACAGATTCAGCTCCTGGCCCTTGGCAGCACAGGACAGCTGGTCCAAGGGGTCACCAGGTGCAAAAGTCCAAATGCTGGCACTTCAGGTGTGGACGGTTCCTGGCCAGACTCAGGGTGAGGGACGGCCTGCCGCAGTGGCTAAACAGGGCTCCGACGTCCTCTCCTGGCGGGGGGGCACGAGGTCCACCACGGGGCAGAGCTGGACACTCCTTCCAAGGCAGCTAGGAGCAGTTTGTGATTCTGGCCAGGAACTGCTGCGCCCACCACTCGTCCAGGTCAATGGGCACGAAGTCTGTGGGCAGAAAAGAAGACTGAGCAGTGAAGCTGCCTCCCAGATCAGTCAGTGTCTCTCCCTCAGAACTGACCACAAGCCCCTCCCCCACACCCAAATGCAGCAAGCACTAGGAAGAAAGCAGGTCAAATTCAAGTGCCCTCCCCAATCCCCTAGGGCTAGAACCCAGCAGGGCCCAGGTCAGGGTTGGAGGGAGTGGAGGGGACTCCCTGAGAGCAGGGGAGGGCTCACTCTGCAGCCGGGGGTTGGGGTTCTTCTCCACGTACTGCACAGGCCTAGGCCCACTAGCGCCAGCTGGGCCACTGCCCAGCTGCTGCTCCACTTGCTGCCAAGCTGTGGGGAGAGGGCAGTCAGGCTGAACCAGGCCCCTGGCATCCTGTCTCCCACCCAGGGCTTGGTGGCCACCCTGGACCCCAGCCAAGAATGGGAATGGGGAGCCCACCAGACAGTCACAGGACGAACAGGGAGACAGTCTAGGAAGAGCCCAGCCCTCTAGGTACTTTAAATCAGGTCACAGTGGGCAGGAGGAACATGGGCCCAGGCCTCACCCTCCAGCCTTGACACTACCTTCAGAAACAAACCGGACGTTTTCCTCATGGGCCAGCGTATAGGTCTCTTGGGTTCCCTCAAGGGATGGAGATGTGGCAGGGGGCCGCCGACCATTCACCCGATTGAACACAAGCCTTGGCCCCGGACTGTAGAGGGGGGAGGAGCCGGTCAGCAACTGTCCCAAGCCCTAAGGTGACACCCGGCAAAGCTCCAGGAGCAGCAGCAGGCCACACCCACCACCCCCAGGCCAGGCTCAGCCTGGGCACTTCCTTGACCTTCAGGGTAGCTCTGTGCTGTAGTGGGGGCAGAGGAGGCCTCTCTCCTGCAGGCCCAAGCTCCCAGCAGCTCAAGTCACACCTGCAGTCCCCAGTCCTGTGTCCCAGACCCCCAATAGGGCTCCGTGCTCAAGGCAGACAGGAACTCCTCCAGGGGTCTCTCGGGGCACCCCTACTGCCACCTGCATCCCACCTCCCCAGGACCAGTCGGGTCTCCAGCAACCCATGTTCGGACCTAAGCTACACCACATCACTCCGACCCAGCCACAACTGGCCAGGCGTAATTCTCGGCCGTCTTCTCCCCCCACAGAAGCTTCTCCATCTCACCACTGTCCCGTGTGAGAGAAAGGACCCAAACAAGAAACAGCCCATCTTGGCCCTTCCCTCTTCCTGGCTGTCCCAGGCTCCATGGGGATGAGCCCTAAGTGATGTTCTGGCCAAAGAGCACTGAGTGAACAAGTTGTGACTTCAACTCCAGCCCAGCTGTGCAGGTCCCAGACAGGCAACACTCTTGCCCATGGGGGTGGGGATGCTGGGGGAGGAGATGGCCCCCAGGCGCTGGAGCTCAGCCTGATAGGCATGGGATATCCAGGGAGCCACTGGGCCTGTCCCGCTCAGTGATCAGCGGGGCCCAGGGCACGGATGGGCTGCCCTTGCTGGCAGCAGCTGGCCTAGCCCTGCACACACAAAGCCCTGAATGGGGCTGTGGAGGGAGCGGGGCCCGCACCTACAGCAGGAGGTGGGAGCCGGGAGTCCTGGGCTGCACGTGCCACTCCGCCAGGCACTCGCGGTCCCGCCGGCCTGCTCGCCTTCCTGGGCTCAGGTGCCCCACCGCCGCTCGGGGGTCCTCCTTGGCTGAGAGGGGCACTAAAATAAAGAGGAGTGTCTTGAGGGGCACCGGTCCCGCCAGCTCCAGGCCAGCGAAGAAACTGTAGCAGGGGCAGGGCTCCTCCCAGGCCTCAGCTGCACCAACCAGAACCTATGAAGGTTTTCCCTCAACCTGGACAGCCCCTCGCCTGCCACCCCCACCCCCACCAGCCTGCAGACTCCAGGAAAGTGGAGGCTGGTCAGCGAAGTAGGAAAACCGGAAAGGGAATTGCAGCCATGAGCTGTGGCCCCCGGGGACCAAAGCGGTGGCCTGCCCAGGGCTGAGCACAGTGCTAGGAGGCAGGCACCCACCTGACCCCCCCCCAACCCTGCTAGAGTTTGTTACGTAAGGTGCTGCAAAGGCCCTCTGGGGAAAAGGGCGCTGGCGCGGGTGCACTTGCTGTGCACGTGTTGTGCCTGCTCCTGAGGACACCGCCCCACAGGCCGGCCCTGGTGTCCCTGCTCAACCCACATAGGCGTCCTCACAGTCCTTGCCAACCCTACTTCCAGCCCTGGGCACTGGGCTCCAGAGGGAAGTGATCCACCCAAACTCATACCCTGCAAATGGGCACTTGCTAGTTCCAGAACATAACTGCACAGCTGCCTGACCTCAAAGCCCACGATTCAGTAACCCAGGCCACCTCCCTGACCTCCTCGTGTGACCTTCTGGGGTGTCACCGGGTGCCCCGTTATCTTCTTCCCACCCACGGATGTCACCTTCCCTGTCCTCTGCTGTCTGTCTCACAATGGGAGTGAGAGCTGCTCAGAGGCACTGCCCCATGGAGGGCCGGGACCCCAGCCTGGAGAATCAGCAGGTCAGCCGTTCGGAGCACTGGCCGCATGCAAGGCACCCCAGGCGTGGAGGATGTGGCCGTGGTCCAGACATCCCCCCCGTTTCATGGGCAAGGCAGGGTGAGGGATGCCGGATAATAAAAAGGCACTACAGAGAAAAAAACAGGGAAGGACGGACAGAAAAGCAAGTGGAGCTCTTTCAGAGGCGGCCCCCTCAGAAGGTTCAGGAAAGGGTGCAGGGATGGCTCATGGGTAGCACTGGCCTCCCAGCTGGGTCATTTCAAGGCCACGGGGACTAGGAAGGGGCAGCTCTGACAGAGGGAGTGACCTCAGGGGGTAGGGGGGCCAGCCTGCCACCCCGGGGCACACAGCAGAACCCCCCAACCCTGTGCCGTGCAGCTCTGAGGCAGGCCGAGTGTTGCACTCCCTCTGGCCAGGCTGGTCCGCACCCTCCTGACCCAGCAGGCTGGGATGTGCCCAACTGGCTGAGGGCCAGCTAAGTGCAAAGGTGAGGCCTGGGGGTATGGTAAGGACTCTGCCGTCTTTCCCAACTCCCTCCACACCACTCCCCGACCTTGCCACAGGTGTACCCTGATTTCATCTGCAATGGGACTGTGACACGCTTCTCCAGGTGAGAGGGTCCGGGTGCCCGGCACCACTCGGCCCCCAGGTCCTCTGCCTGGGTGACCAGTCGCAGCTACACACGTACACCTTGTTTACTCCTCTGGCCAGTAAGGCGGCTGTGAGGACCAAAGCTGAGGTCACAGGGCAATATTCTAACACAGCCTGGGTCCCGGGAACTGGCCCCCAAGGCCCTGCCTGCTTACCGGCCTCCCCAGGACACATCGGTGGTTAGCCCAGAATGTTTCCATCACTAGGAAGCAGCCTCAAAATGTCAACGTGCCCCCAGCAGAAGTCCCCTTCCCCCCGCAGGGAAGGGCCTCAGCCCAGAAACACCCCCACAGGTTGCCCCCTCCTGCCAGGCCCCCATCACCTGCACCCTTAGAGCTGCCTCAGGTGGGGGGGGGCTCTGAGCCAGCCACCCTGTTTCTCTGCGGTGCCTACCCACAGCCTAGCCCAGAAAGCCTCAGGCCTTTGTGGGCTTGGAAGAAAGCCCTGGATCCAGAAAACGCACAGAATAAACGAAACCCAAGGTCCAGAGCTGACACAAAAAAGTGAAAGGGCTCTGGGGCATGGGGGGAATCCGACCTCCTGGTCAAGGTCATGTGGAGGCCAAATGGGCCAGGACACAAATTCCTGTGGGGCAGGCGGTGGGCACTGGCGGAAGAGCTGGTCAGGAAAGGCAGGAACTGCAGGTTCGGGCAAGGCCTGAGCATCTGTGGGAGGCCTCCAGTCCCCAGCCAGGGTGTCTGGGGTGAAGGGCAACAGAGAGCAGGGGCCTGGTAGGGCCAGAGGGAACCACGTGTACTTTCTCCCCCAGCCCGCTCTGCAGGGACGGGGCTGGCAGTCTCCTGCCGGGCCGGGCCGGAGCCAGGAGGCCTCGAGGGCCCGCACCCTAGGATATTTTGCTCCCGCCTTCCTGGGCAGCTCGCCTCAAACCTTGGCCTCGCCGCCCAAGGTCGCCCGGGGCATCTGAGTCAGCCGCGTGGAGCTCCTGCGATCCCGGAGCTGGTCCGCTTCCTCCCCACTCGGGCTCCGCCACGGTCCCACGGGGCCAGAGAGGGCGAGGGGTTCGTGTGCATCCGGCCCGGCCCCCTTCGACACCGCCAGGTGCCAGGTGAGGCGAAGAGGCGGAGGCGCCGAGGGCTGAGGCGCGAAGGTCGGAGCCGCCCACGCGGGCGGGGTCACACGCCCCGCCCCGCCCCCGCCCCGAGCACGCGGCCGGGTCTCCGTGAACCTTCCCCAAGGTCAACCTCGCCGTCCCGCGGCCGCCGCCCGGCCCGCGCGTCTCACCTCGACAGGGGCCAGGGTCCCGGCGGCTGCGCCCGCGGGGGCGCTGGGGTCGGCGGCGCGGGCTGCCGGCATTTCAGGAGCTCGCCGAGCCGGCTCTCCACCTGCTGCTGCGAGGGACCTGAGGGTACGGGGCGCGTCAGCCGCCGCCGCGCCCGGGCCGTCACTGCGCGGACCCTCCCCCCGGCCCTGCCCGCCCCGCGCCCCGCATCCCGCGCCCCGCGCACCTGTGCGGCGCTGCGCGACCAGCTTGCTGGGCCCCTTGGTGATGGTGTACATGGTGCGGAGGGCCCGGCCGCCCGCGCGCTCCCCGGGACGCACGCCCTACCCTGCCCTCCGCCCGGGCTCGCACTCGGCGGGGGCCCAGGGCGCGGCCCCTTTAACGGGCAGCGGGGCACGGCGGGGAGGGGGCGGGCCGCTACACGCCCCCGGCCCTTAAAGGGCCCGCGCGTCCCGGCCGGCCTCGGGGCACGCGGCGGAGGCGGCGCTCCGGGCGGGTGAGGAGGCTATCCGCGGCGCGCGGCCACGGGCGCCCCACCCCACACGGCCCGAGGCCAAGGCAGAGGAAGCGTCCTGGGGCCTAGGACGGCCTTCCACCGCCGGACGGCCAGGTGAGCCGCGGGGGCGGGGGTGCGGGCCGGGGGCTGTGGACAGGCGCTGGGGGCGCTCTGTGTGGACCCTGGAAGGAAAGCTGTGCCCACTCGGTGGAGAGCTCCAGCCAAGGTGCCTGGGTGGTCCCGGGCCAGCGTGAGGATCATTCTTGGCCTGGGTGTTGGGACTGAGGACCAGAGACCAGAAATGGGTTTGGGCAGAAACTTGGCTCCCCTGGAATCTCCTTTCCACCCCACGGGACAGGAATAGTGGGTGCACTCTGGTCTATGATGATCCTCCCTTGCCAAGGTGCACCCCCAGCTCCAGGAACCAGAGACCCCATTCAGTCGAGGAGCAGCGTGGGGGTGGGATCTTGCGGAGAGAGAAGGTGGGCGTGTGAGGATGCCCGGTTTGCCTGTTTCATCCTTATTGGAGGGGAGCAGTTACCTCCCTGACCCGCATGACCCAGGCGGCCTGCCTGGAACGACCCCCAGGGTTCCTTCCTGAGAATTCCACAGAAGTGCTCCTTTCTCCCAGCTGCTGGGCTGCTCAAGGCTAGGGGAGAGGAAGCTGCCCGCTCTGGGTTCTGTGGGCCTCCCCACCTGGAGGGCTCCACATAAGGCTCCCCTGTCCTCCCTGTGGCTGAGCTCAACCCTTAGCATCCCCCCACCAGAGAAAAGACTCTGCAGAGTTGTCTTGGAATCTGCCCCGAGGCGTGTATGGACATGGCAGGGCTCACACGGTGCTCCACAAATATTTGAGGATGTCAGGATCCAGCAGGCACCGGGGCCTTGTCGGGGAGCTGCCGCTCCAAGAGGCAATAGGACTTAGCAGCGCCACGAGGTTTCCTCAAGCGTCCCCCACACCTCACTTTGGGAGCAGACCTGAAGCCTCTCCACCCAGGCAGAGGGCACAACGTTGAGAGGGGTGGGGGGCAGCATCTGTTGGGGTGTGTGGGGGAGTGACAGCAGGAGGAACTCCCTCCCCACCTGCTCTGTAGTGTCCCTTCCCAGCTGTGCCCGCCTCCATGCTGTTGTGACTGCTGGAGGGAGCCAGGCCTTCTCAGGTGCTCCTAGGGAAGCTTAGGTCCCTGGGGCCCCCACTCCCCAGCTTTCTCCTCCGCAGGCCCGGCAATCAAGCCGGCCTGGGTCAGGCCTGTGATCCTCAGAGCGGTGGCAGGGTCCCTGCAGGCATGAGCATGCCACTCCCTCCCAAGGCAAGTGGGCCCCTGCCCAGCCTCCCTTGCAGTCTCTGTCCCTTGTCCCCCCTCCCCACAGCAGAGACAAGGCCAGCATGGTCCCACACACCATCAGTGCTGGCTTGCCCTGCCTTGAGCACACTGCTTACTCACATGCTGGGGAGACAGCGCATTGGGGGGAGGGGGCTGTGTTCCTGACACAGGAAGCGAGGCCCTGGTGTGGGGAGCATGGGCCCCCAAGTGGACCCAGACCCTGAAAGTCCCTCCCTCCGGCACACTCCTCAGCCCTGCACTGACAAGGCCCCCTCCTCCTGATGGGCGGACAGGCCTAGCATTTGCTTAAGCCATCTGAAAACCAAGGCTTGGAGGCCCTGACCGTCAAGCCCTGCCCACAGGCCTTGTTTGAGGTCAAAGGTTGGGTCCAGAAGCCTCAAAGCTCTGGGGAGAAGGGCTGAGCAGAAATGATCCTGACAGGTGAGAGGGAAGAAGGTGCAGGGGCAGCAGGGAGGGGCGGGTGGGGGGGCGGGATGGAGAGCCCAGTGTTCCTCCGGGGTAGATGATGGAGGAGGAAGGCCAGGTGGTAGGGGACAGGCAGTGAAATTCTCTGCACTTGTTGGGGGGCTGGTCTCCCCCAGAGGGGCCTTGCCAGCCTCACTGCTCCAGGGCACTCAGGAGGGGTTGGGGATGGGACCTGGGGACCTGGGGAGCTCAGAGTTCTGGCCCCAGCCTCACTGACCTTGCTTGGAAGGTAGGTCGGCTGGGAAGCCTCTGCAGGGAGGGGCGGTCACCTTCCCTGTGGTTGGGGAGGTTGGGAAACTGTCCCCAAGCCAGTGGTGCAGGACGAAGGAGCCTCATCCCCTCGCAGATAAAAGTGGCTATCAGGGTAAGATAAGGCCTTCACCTCACAGACCCCACTCGTGGTAAGAAAAGCAAATAGTAGTTTTCTTTCAAAGATTCTAAATACAATACTAAAACTTTATCTGAAAGAGAAAAAAGTTTTCAGTCATTCTCAGAAACTTTCTCCATCGGAAACCTCTGCCCTCTCCAATGCAGAGTGGACGATGGGCTTCTGCCAGGTCGACCAGCAGGCCCCCTCCGGAAAGGCGCTGTGGGTGCTCCTGTGTCCACTGCCCAGTGTCGGGTATTGCTTGGCCATTCCCAGACCTAAGTGCAGGGGGTTGAGTGGTGTCTTCCAAAAGCTGCGTCTCCTGGAAACCTCAGAATGTGACCTTATTTGGAATAAAGGTCTTTGCAGATAGAAGTTTGGCAAGGTTTCGAGATAAGGCCATCCTGGATTGGGGTGGTCCCTAAATCCAGTCACGTGTCTCTGTGGGAGGAAGGAGAAGAGCATGTGGGCACCAGGGAGAGATTAGGTGAAGGTGGAGGGAGAGTGGCCACAGCCCCTGGGCAGCTGGAAACGGTGAGAAACCATCTTCCTGGAGGGCCTCTGGGGGGGCAGACCGTCTTTATCTCAGACTTCTGGCCTCCAGAAGGATGGGGGGATAAACATCTGTTGTTTGAAGCCTTGGAGTTGGGGGTCGTTTGTTACAGCCGCTCTAGGAAGCCCATGTATCAGCGCAAGTGGTGGTGTCTGAGGGGATAGGAAGGGACGTGCCTGGGGCCTGGCGAAGGGCTGGGGAGGAAGCCTGCACCCTATCAGGGTCTCCTGTCTGCTTGTGGCTTCCTACGCAATAGAGATTGCATCGTGCACGTAAGCGCTCACCGCGAAAGGTGGCCCATACTGGCGGGTGGCAAGCTCAAGAGGGCTGCCCAGGAACTGGACTCTGCCTCAGGAGACAAAATCCTAGGAGGCCCCACCAGGCATAGGCCACGGACGGGGACAGACATGTCCAGGGGTCCGCTGTTCAGCATTCACTGCGGGTCCAGGACTCTCCCGGAGTCTGACACACAACCACGACTTTCCAGAAAATGTGTGTTCAAACGTGTATACACAGGCATTCACACGTGTGTGCACATACTCTCACACACACACCCTGCAGCATAGGCCACGGAGTACAAGGGGGTGTCTCGCACAGTGTCCATCCCAGGGGGACAAATGTGGGAGGTTTAAAGGCAGCATAGAAATGATTACATTTCCTTAACTACCTGCAGCCCATTGACAAGTCCTTGAAGCAGGCAGTGACCTTCCTCTAGGGCCTCAACGGCCCTCGATGTTGACACTTTGCTAAGGACAAAAGGCACTCCTAGCTGAACTGCCCTCCCCACCGCCAGGATTCCTTAAGTCTACTTTAACATATAAAAATTCCTATGGAAACTCCCTTTAGTCTGCAGCCATACCACCTTGAAACCCCCTCTTCTTGTCTCATCTCCGAAGCTAAGCAGGGTCAGGCCTGGTTAGTGCTTGGATAGAAACTCCCTTTATCTCTACCCCTGAGATACATGTTGGCAATCATCCCCCAAGCATCTGGCCCACTGAGACACACACCTGAAGAGTCTCATGACTCAGGTTTTATTAGACAGTAATAAATGACCCTTTCCTGACAAGAGCTAGCCCCCTCAAGGTTCTGGAAAGCTTGCTTCTATATGCTCTCCATAACCCCCTTCCAACATGAAAGTATGCAATAGGGAGCTCAGTGGGTTAAGCCTTTGCCTTCAGCTCAGGTCATGACCCTGGGGTCCTGGGATTGAGCCCTGCATCGGGCTTGCCTGGCCGGGAGTCTGCTTCTCCCTCCTTCTGCCTGCTATTCCCCCACTTGTGCTCCCCCCTCCCCTGTCTACAAAATAAAGCTTTTATAAAAAAAAAAGTATACAATGGGCCACTCATCATGACCCCAGTGTGGATCTTTCTGCCCACGGGTTCCCTGTTCCTGTGCTTTAATAAAAACATTTTTGCACCAGAGATGTCTCAGGATTCTTTCTTGGCTGTTGGCTTCGAACCCTAACGTGTTTCCTACGTCAGATAGCAACCTAAGGTCAAGTGCTGTTAAATGGAAGACACGGCTGGGCATTCAGGCTGCTTCTGAAGCTGGGCCATAGGATCAGGAGGAAGGAGGGAAACTGGTCAGTCTGGTTTCTTGCCTCTTACAGAACACCTGGTGTAAAGGAAAATGCCCGTGTCCTACAGTTTAACTCAATTCTGACCTAGCAGCTGGGTATGAGTGCAGACCCCCTCCCCAGGCTGCCGCTGGATCCCAGGAGACCGCCCCACGTCTAGGCTGTCACCAGCTGTAAGTCAGGGTTCCAGACCCCCTTGTCCAGCCACAATTTGCTAGAACGGCTCACAGAACTCAGGGTAACCTTACTCCGGTTACCAATTCATCGTCAAGGACAGGACCAGGGAACAGCCGAAGGAAGACACCCAGAAGGCGGGAGGATACGGAAGGCGCTCGGAGCTTCCAGGCCCTGCCCCCTGCCCCGGGGCCACCCGCCCCCTACCGGCACCCCCACGTGCCCGGAGGCTCCCGCACCCCTTCATTTCGGGTTCTTGGGGGGCTCGGGGCTGATGGGCTTGGAATCCAGCCTTCTAATCCCACGTCGGGGCCCTCGGTCACCAGCCCCCAAGCTGCTCGAATCCCCTGGGTGATGTGAAGCCGGGTGAGGCGCACCAGGGCTGGTCAGGGGCCCCCGCAGCTGCTCCTTACGGCCCCGCCATGGAAGGGGACAGAACGCCTGGCGCAGCCGACAAACCGGGCGGCGGAGGCCCGGGGCTGGGAGCTGGATCGCCGAGAGAAGGACGGGTGGTCGCGAGCAGGATGCCCTCGGGCTGCCGTTCCGAGTGACCCCCTCGCCCCGGGGGCCTGTCCAGCCCAGACGGCGCGACACCCTGGGCGGCGAACCCGCGCTCCCCGCCGGATCGACCCACAGCCCGGCCCCTCCGAGACAACCCCAGGCTAAAGCCGGGGTCGGGGTCACCTCCCGAGCCCTGGCGGGACGTCGGGGTGGGGGGCGCTCTCGTGCAAACCCGCGCGGCCACAGAGAGAAGCGAGCCCACTGCGGACGCGGCCCGGGGAAGCGGCCGGGGAAGCGCGCCCGGACCGCACAGGGGAGGATCCGGCTGGATTCGGGGGTCACCCACCCCCTCACGGCGTCCGCGACCCCGGGGCGGGCGCTGGTTGTCTCGGCGACACGGGAAAGCCCTGAGCGGCGCCAGCGTCAATCGCGGCCCCCGCCCGCGTCCCTTAGTCCCGCTCCGTTTGCTCTCGCGCTAGGGGGAGAACGAAGTGACACCGGAGCCTCCCGCGCCCCGCTTTACGCGGACCCGGCGGTCGGGTCGCTAGCGCCTCAGCGCGCTTGCCGGCTGGGAGGCGCTGGGGCCGGTCGCTCCCCAGCGCGTAGGCCATTTTGTTCTACGCGCAAACGCTGCGTCACAATCTCTTAGGGCTTGTGGACTGCCTTTGTGCCAACAGCGCCGCTGGTGTAGTGGTATCATGCAAGATTCCCATTCTTGCGACCCGGGTTCGATTCCCGGGCGGCGCAGCTTTTTTTTTTTTTTTTTTTTCTCATATTCTTCCCCCACTCGCTAACGACAGTGCTTCCGACAGGAAAGAAAACCGGAAACCAGGGAACACCCGCTCGCGAGCAACCCGGACAAGGCAATTTCAGGGAACGCGAGACTGACAAGTGCTAGGAAAATGCCGGAGCGGCCGCGGGCCCCTGGCTACTGAGCTGCCGGTCACCTGTAAGCCGGCGATCCCAACTCAAGCGACCGGTGCCCCCGCCCCGTTTGCCGCTCCCGGTGCACCTCCTGCAGCTGCGGGCCCTTTAAACTCCCAGCCGGTCTCGCAAAGCCGGACTACCACTCCCGGCGGGCCGCGCGGCGCCGGACTACAACTCCCGGCGGGCCGCGCGGCGTCGGGCTACGGCTCCCGGTGGGTCTGGCGGCTGCGGACTGCAGCTACCCGCGGGCCAGCTGAGCTGCTGCGATGCTGGTAGCGGCGGCGGCCGAGCGGAACAAGGAGCCCATCCTGCGCGTGCTGCGGCAGTACATGGACCCGGCCCAGCGCGGCGTCCGCGTGCTCGAGGTGGCCTCGGGCTCGGGCCAGCACACGGCTCACTTCGCGCGGGCCTTCCCCCACGCCGAGTGGCAGCCGTCCGACGTGGACCAGCGCTGCCTGGACAGGTGCGGCGGGGCGCGGGGAAGGTGGGACCCCGGCCGCTGAGGGGGCGGAGCGGGGCCCGTCCCGCTGCCCGGCTCCCCGCGACCGTGTGCTACCCTCCTACAGCATCTCGGCCACCACGCAGGCGCAGGGGCTGTCGAACGTGAAGGCCCCGCTGTACCTGGACGTCACCTGGGACTGGGAGCATTGGGGCGGGATCCTGCCGCAGTCGCTGGACCTGCTGCTGTGCATCAACATGATCCACATCAGCCCCTTGAGCTGCACCGAGGTCTGTGGGTGCGCGGCGAGCCGCCCACCCGCGCCGCGGGGCCCCCCTCTCGGTGCGGGGCGGCGCGGGGCGGCGCGGGGCGGCAGGTCTGCCCCACAGCCCAGCGAAGGCACTGGGGCCTCTAGCCGCGGGCTCCTGCGGGCCCCGGCCGGGAAAGCCCCTCACTGATCCCTGCATCCTCACTCCCCAGGGGCTCTTCAGAGCAGCCGGACACCTGCTCAAACCCAAGGCGCTGCTCATCACCTATGGGGTGAGTGCTTCCGTCGGGGGCCACGGGCCTCCCCTGGCAGGGAGGCCCTGTTCCCAACCAGCGCGGGCTGTGTCCTACTTTCCGCACTCGGTTCTCTTGGTGTCAGTATTTTTAGTTGCCTTGTCCCCTGACTACCCACCATCATTAAACAGCACCCAGAGTCTTCTTTCTTGAACACGCTCCCGGTCACTTGCCAGTTTCCCTGCAACAACCCCCCCCCCCCCCACAGCCCAGCTCACCAGCTGGTCCTCAGCTGTCCCCCATCTTGGGGGCAGGGAGGGGTGCGTCCTTTTCATTCTCTGGGTGCCAGCATGCAAGACTGCCTGTGCGTCGTTGGAGGCATGGCTGACCCCGTCTGTGGGTGGCGGGCAGAGCCGTGTCCCCCTCTCTGCAGCCTTATGCCATCAATGGGAAGATCACTCCGCAGAGTAACGTGGATTTTGATCTAACTCTTAGATGCAGGTCAGAGCTGGATCGGGGGAGGGTGGCTGGCTGGGGGGACAGAGGGGCTGGGCGACCACCCCAGCCACGAATCTACCTTCTTGTCCACTTCCTCCTCACTGCAGGAACCCTGAGTGGGGGCTTCGGGACACAGCCCTCTTGGAGGACCTGGGCCAAGCCAGTGGCCTGCTGCTAGAGAGGATGGTACGTGGGAAGGGCTAGGGACACAGGGGACTTCCCTGGGGACCAGGTCAGCGCTCCAGCCAACCCCTCTCCCCTAGGTGGACATGCCGGCCAACAACAAGTGCCTGATATTCCGGAAAGAGTAACTCTCTCCTGCTCTCGCATGTTTGTGTCTCCACCAAGACCTCTTCTAGACCAAACCCAGATGCCAGCCCCTGCCTCCCAGGGCTGGGCCATGAGGACTGGCCTTGCCCACTTTGGGAGCTCTTGGCTGATGGCCACAGGGCTGCTTAGAACCTGGGAATAAAGTGTTTTCTGCTGCTCACTGCTGGTCTCACCCATGCCTCCTGGGACCACTCCTGGTGGTGCTCAGTGGGCGGGTGGTGTCTTCAAGGGGTCTGCACTAGTGACAGAAGGGTCTGGCCTGTGGAGTCAAGGCTTGGGGGCCTCCTGGACTGTGCTGCTGTGCTGAGGGCACAGGGAAGGGAGGGAGAACTCGGGCCCCGTGGGTTGAACTGGCTGCTGAGTTTCCCCACAACAGGAGAGGGTGCCCGTCTCAGGCTGGTCATGGCTCGTGCTCCTGCAGGGAAATGGGAGGCTGCAAGGAGGGATACCAGCTAAGGGTCCCCTGAGGAGGTCCAGCCCGTATAGTCCACAAGCTCTGGGGAAACGCTGGCTTTTATTCCATGGGGCAGGAAGGCAGGGTGGGCAGACTTGGGGTGGGGGGCAGCATGGGTGGGGTCAGTCCTGGAAGCGGTTCAGCAGCTCGCAGGCATTCTTCTCCAGCAGCTCCGAGATCTTCTTGATGCGCTTCTCACTTGCGGCCCGGACATAGCTGCCGGCATCCAGCACGGCCACACCGTCTCGCACCTCCCCCATGATGACCAGCGGGCCGTCGCCAGCCGTCACGTTGGGGCAGGGGCAGGCCCAGTCCATGCCGCTCAGCGTCACCTCCAGGTACCTGGTGCCCAGGAACCGGAGGCCCATCTTGTCATCCTTGAGTACCTCATCCAGGGCGACGCGGGCGATGCTGCCGCCCCCCGCCTCGGGTTCCTGCAGCAGCTCGGTGAGCCGCCCCACGATGGCAAAGTCGCTGCGGCACAGGCTCAGCGCCAGCTTGCTCCGCAGGCGGCAGGCCCGGCAGGGCGGCGTTCGTGGCATGGGGCAGGCATCCTCGCAGCTGGCGCGGCTCTCGAAGTTGTTGCCGTTGCCCTCACAGCCGCCGTACAGGAAGGGGTGGCACTGTTGCAGCAGCGGGCTGTAGGCCCAGCGCGGCTCCCAGCCCTGGCAGCGCCCCTGCACGGCTGGCAGCATGCACGCATCGCCAGGGCCCTTGGCGCAGGCCCGCTGGCACGCCTCGTAGCTCTCGAAGCCCCGGCTGCTGCCGTCGCAGCTGCAGGCGGGGAAGGTCATGCAGCCCCCACGCTGGGGGTCGAAGTGCCAGAACACGAGGCCAGAGGGCGCGCTGCCGCAGGCCTGCAGGTCAGGCAGGCACTTGGCGGGGCCGGCGGGGGCACGCGCCCCGTCCCCATCCCCAACTGAGCCCCGCTGGAGCACGGACAGCGGGAAGTCGGCGCGCAGCAGGCCGGCGGCGTTGCGGGCGGTGCACGTGTAGAGGCCAGCGTCTTCCGGCCGCGCGTTGTAAAGCACCAGCTGCCCGATGCTGGTGACCACCACGTTGCCGTACATCTGGTCCGGCCGCATGATCAGGGTCTCCCGCTGGTCGCTCTGCTTCTCCCAGGTCACAGCGGGCGTCGGGCGGCCGCTGACGTCGCAGTGCAGGCTGGCGGTGCCGCCCACGAACACGGCCTGCGGCAGAGGGCTGCTGTAGAGCGCAGGCGGCATGGGCGCGTGGCCCGGAGTGGGGCGGGCCGTGGAGTCCGGCGGCCCTGGGCTGGCGGGTGGCCAGCTGCGTACGCGCTTGCAGGGCACCACATGCAGCTGCAGCCCGCGCCGGCAGGCCTCAGCGTCCATGTAGCAGCGGTTGTAGTAGGTGAGGCCGTCCGAGGCGCAGGTGAAGCTTGGCTCTCTCTCGCAGCGGTCGCGGCAGCGGCACGCCGGCTGCCCATCCCATAGGTGGCAGGCGGAGCCCTGCTGAGGGCAGGGGAAGCCCTCGCACGAGGCGGGTGGCGGGGGTGCAGCCTGGCCGGCGGCGGGGAAGCGCGCAGCCACGCAGCTCTGCAGCCCACACACATTGGCGCAGCACTTCTCGTGGGCTGCACAGTCCTGGGGGGTGGGGAGCAGCTCAGCAGGCGCCCCCGCTCCGCCCGTCCGCCGTGCAGGGGAGCTGAGCTGCCACGGCCACTCCCCTGCGAGCCGCCCACCCCGCGGAAAGCTCGGCCTGTGGCCGACGCGTCCTTCCCGTGTTTTGCACCCTCAGACTGTCTGCTGTGTCGCGTCACCGAAGCCCGCCGGATCCTAGGGTCCTCACTCCCCGGAGTGGGTGTCATGGCACCCAAGGAGACCAAGGCCCCGGGTGTGGGTGGGGGGCTGGGGCACATGGACAATGTGTTCAAGGCCACTGCAGGTGCTGCAAGGGGGCGCTACAGGACAGATGTCCACATGGGGTTCCCGCCTTTCAACCTTGCTGGCCCTGAGAACAGCTGGTCCCAGGGTGGGGGTAGGCAGGTTTGGGGAGCGACACATGAAGGCAAAGACTGGGGGTGTTCCCTGGGACCCGCATATGTGGAACAGCCTAAAACCCCAGCTGCGGGACTATGGGGGGGCCTGAGGAGGCAGCCGACTCCCAGGAATGGGGGCACAGGGCAGCTGCTGGGATCCCCCTGCAGGCAAGGTCTGGGGTTCCCCTAGACTCACGAAGCCTCGGAGGCACCCCGAGTCCCCCATGGTGTCCGACGCGCCGGCAGGGCTGTTGAACACGGTGCCGGTGCTTACCTGGTCCCCGACGCACTCACGCTCGCAGGTGCTCTGGGCGTCCACCCACAGGCTGGGGTTGAGCTGGTTGGGGCACACGCCTGGATGGCTTCGGGGTCCCGGCGGCAGGCTGGCCCCCAGGGTCAGCCCGACCACGAGGAGCAGCAGTAGGAGTGGCCTCGGCGCCAGCATGGGGACCGCGGGCCAGGGGGTGGGGGATGTGACCACCAGTCCCTCCTCAGTTGCTGCCTAGCCTCCCTGATGAAGGCATCTACCTCTCTGGGCCTGTGGTCACTGCCCTGCCCTGGGGCCCCCGCCTGGTCCCCAGGGTTCCCCCCTTGGCCTCCAGGGTCCAAGCCCACAGCAGAGGCTTCCTCTCCCAGTGTGAGGGGCTGGGTAGGGGCTGGGTAGGTTCAGGGCCTCTCCCAGCTCGGAGTCTGTGTGTGTGGCGCCGGCCCCTCCCCTGCCTGGCCCCTCTGTGGTCAGCACAGGGCAGGGTGTGGGGAGGGGAGGAGGGCTGGGGAGGGGCCGAGGCCCGGGAGCACGGAAGACACTGGCCATGAGGGTCCCGGAGGGGCGGAGAAGGGCCAGAGAAGGGCCGGCTCAGCGGGGGAGGGGAGGGGAAGGGAGGGGAGAGGACTCTGTAATTGGAGCCCCTCCTCCCTCTAGGCCCTGGGCTGGGGATGGAAGGGCCAGGGGATCAAAGCTCCTCTCAGACCTTCCCAGTCCAGGTCAGAGGAGGGGGCTGGGGCCGGCTAACCCCTGCTGGCTCCCCAATCTGCCCCAGCTGTCCCAGGGCCTGGATCTCCCCCAAAGCAGGTCCAGACCAGCCCGAGATTCATTATGTCCAGCAAGACAGAGGCCCAGGGGGTCTGTGTCGGCCCTGCAAGGAGCAGGCATTGTTCCCCTCGAGAAAAAAATCTCTCAACCTTCTCCGGGATCCTTCTCAGGGTTACGACCTACCAACAGGTCTTGGGGTCACAATGAAACCCTTTCTGCTAGTGGGAAGGCCTCCAGTGACCCGCAGCTGATGGGGGAACTGAGGGTTAGGGGAGGCCGACACAAGGCAGGACTGCATTTCCAGAGCGGCACCCAGCATGGCTCCTGGTCCAGGCGTGTCCCAAAGATGTGAAGTCCCAGGGTGCTCCACAGGGAGGAAACCACACTGGCCGGGACAGCCACCCGTCACATAGGCCCCAAACACCGGAGATGGGGCTGGTGGGACCAAGGACCTGTGTGTTTACTCGGCCCGACTGAATTTCCGTAGCTGAAGCCCCACACACAGCGTTGAGAGGCCAAGGTCATCTAAACAGTACCCTGGGCAAGCCCTGGGAGGAGCCCTCCTTGAGCGGGGGTGGGAATGGAAGCCCCCCTTGGCAGGACAGGCAGGAGATCTAAGGCAGCGGCAGGACAGAGCCCCAGGATCTGCCCTTCCACACACTTCCCAGGGGCCTGGGGCCGGAGGAGCATCTGCTCTGAGACCAGCCCATCCCAGGGTCCTGCATCTGACCTTCTGACCTGGGAAGCAGGGTAGTAAAAGCTGAGTGTGGTCAGAGTGGGACCAAGAGATGTCCCGGATACAGAGGACGCATACCAAGGGGCCATGGGTGCGGTGGGTTCCAGATCCAGGACAGTCCCTCGGAGCTGTCCAGAGGCCTGGGCCCCGGAGTGTGGGCGGGGCATGGGGGTGGAGAGGCTCGTTCAGAAGGGTTCCCCAGTCTTCAGCACCCACCACATCCCAAGGACTGAGCCTCACACACCCTGTCAGCGGGCGGCTTTCCCACCTCAGGCCCGGGTCTGGGTCCAGGAGGCTGTGCTGAGTCTCGGCAGGCGGCAACCCCCCAAGTCCTCGGTGCCCACCACCCTCTGGCAGCAGAGCCAACTTGACAGTCAGGCCCCGCCTCCACAATCTGGGGTTGGGGGGCTCGGAGCGTCCCAGGTGCCCTCTCCAGTGTGCAGAGGGCTGCCTGTCTGGCTCCCCAAGAACTATGCCGCCCGGGCTCGCCCACACAGCCCAGACCGGGAGCAGCCGGTGAGGCCGGGCCCTGGAGGCAGGGGTCCCCACGTCACCTCCACCTGCCACTTGGCCAGTTAAATCCAGGGGCTCTCACGGACAGGAAACGCAACCTGCAGGCCGAGCTGAATTACGTTTACTGTACAAAGAAAGGAAAACCGTCCAAAACGAGCCCAAGAATGGTGTGTCAGACAGCAGCGAAGGGTAGTGTTGATAAAGTGAACAAAGGACTGTCCACGTCCTCAAAACAAAGTCTGTGTGACTGGGTTCAAAGTCCAAAGAAAGGGGTGCCCCCCACACAGGTGAGACAGTATAATAGGTGTGGCCTCCCCTGCCTGACCCTGCTAAAGCCAGGCCTCATTGGGGACCCCCAGCGCACAGGCTGCGGCCTGCATCCTGCCTCCTGGACACGCAGCACAGAAGAGACCCAGAGCCCAGGGCTGGGCCGTGAGGACGAGGTAGAGCTGAGCACCAGTGTGACCGGGGGCTATGTCACCAAGGGGGCGGCAGGAGGGAGCCAGGCCTCCTGCTCGGGGCTGGCTGGTGGGGTCTCCAGGAGCAGCTCGGGGTCCACTGCGGGATCAGTCCCGGCAGCGTCACGAAGAGATGTGTCAGACAGGTTTTAGTGATGGGCGACACCAGACGAGAAGCAGTTGTGGGCTCACACCCAAGGCTGGCCGAGGGCAGCTGGCGGGAGCAGAGTCCGGGTGCCCGGGGGACGAGCAGGAGGGCTGGCGTACACGAGCACAGCACCCTGCAGCCCCACTGTCTTCTGCGTCTTCTCCTCCAAGGGACAGGAGTGTCACAGGAAGGGGGTTGCAGAGCCCCACCCACCTCCTCTGAGAAATACCAACAGTCCCACTGAGAAACCAAGCCCTCACCCCGCCCTGAGTCCGTCCACAACGCACAGGACGGTGTCTAGGGGGGGCCGGTGGGAGCCCAGGAAGCTGCTGCCACACCCAGCCAACCGCTGGGGCCTGAGCCGCCACCAGCCATGCCGGGCCGCGCCCCGGCCCCCATGCTCTCAAAGGCTGGCGGAGGCAGCCATGGGCCTGAGCACACAACCCCAGCTTCCACGTGCCCCCCTCCGTGCCCCCACCCCACACACCCCCCGCGTGAAATGTCTGTTAATTCCAAGGTTGGAGCCCTGACCAGGCCTCCTCTTGACCTCTGCCTCAAACCCCCTCCCTCTCCATGTCCCGAAGCCTGCCCCGACCCCGCCGCCAACAGGGCTCCCCATGCAGTCGCATGGGGGCCGCCCTGCCTGCGCGTTACAAATGTACAAAAGGCTTACATCTTCCGTATAAATAAGGAAGGGCGCCTGGCTCCTGGGTCCTCAGGCAGCCCCCTGGAGGCTGGGGCCGGGCCGGGCCGCGCCCAGGATGCCTCCCAGCCATACCGCACCATGGGGCCCCATGGAACCTGTCTGGCTGTGACCACCGGCTGCGCTGTGCACCCCCACGCTCCCTGGGAGGCGGCGTGGCCACAGCCCTCCCTGACATGGCGCCCGGCCTGGCGCCCGGCCAGACGCATTCCCCAAGTGCAAGCCCTCGCAGAGTGCACCGGACGGCGGGCGCCCAGCCTGCCCGCTACGAGATCTTGCAGTTGCTCCTGGAGCAGTTCTGGGGCGGGCTCTGGGGCGGGCGGATGGACTTGGACCTCTTGAGGCTGTTGCCCTTGCTGCTGCCCCCCGCCCCGCTGGCCAGCGAGTAGGAGCGGCCGTGCATCATGACGGCATTCATGCCATTGGCCATGGAGAAGGACTTGAGGTGGCTCTTGATGGTGACCGGCAGCGGGAGCTTGTCGATGAGGTGCACGGGGGTGCAGGACACGATGGCCCGACAGCAGAGGTCCTGCAGGCTGAACACTGCACGCGGGGGTCAGACCGCAGTGGGGAGAAGGGAGGTCAGACGGCAGGGACCGCGGAGGTATGCCAAGCCCTCGGGGTTCCCTTGCCCTGCACCCTGGACGCCCAGCACGCCACCCCAGTCGCCAGTGCCCTGGCAGGAGACGGAGGCTGCTGACCACCCTGGCCCTTCCGGCAGCTCAGGTGGGACGGGGCTCAGGCTGAGGGACAGGGAAGCACACCGCCACGGATTTTGGGGTCGGCTCTAGGGGGTAGGCTCCAGAGACACTCTTTTCACTCTGGGACAAGGCCCACAGCCCGGCCTCCCAAGCCCCAGGTGCAGACAGGGCATCCTGCACGGTCCCCTCCTGGAACACCAGGACCCCACACAGAGCTGGCTCAGCCGCCCAGGCACTGGGAGAGCCGCGGAGGAGACCCGGCCTCCCCTGCGACCCAGGAGGCGGGCCCCTGAGCGGGCAGCTGGAGGCCCCGTCTGTTTCCACGTTCTGGCCCACAGCCCGGACAGCCCCTTACCTCGGTTGGGCCTCCAGATCTTCTCCATTCCGTGCCTCATCAGCACGATGCGGGACAGCTCGGTGAAGGACTCGATGACATTGAAATTGCACAGTGGGCTGACCTCAAAGAAAGTCATGCCATTCTTCTCCGCGTAGGCACGTGCCTGCTCTGTTGGGACTTGCCGCTTGAAGGCCAGGTGCAGCCGGTTCCCAACCAGGATCCGGGGAACCCCAGGCGCATGCTTGGGGGGGACACAAGACTCAGCAGAACACGACACAGGACACCCCCTCTTGGCACTGTCTCCCAGGCCCCAAAGTGGGCAGGGCCCTCACTGTCCGTTCTTTGGCCATCCAGTGCTATGGGGACACAGAGCTGGGCCCTCCAGGCTTCCTGCTGGGGAGGGTAGCATGTATACCTGGGAAGGGCGACCCTGAAGGGCTCTGTGCAGGCTCACACCTACCTCATCGATCTCCTTGATCCACCGGTCTATGCCATCAAAGGACCAGCGGTTGGTGATGTCATACACCAGGAGGATACCCTGCAAGGGAGATGCAGGCGTCAAGAGGCCAGGCGGTGCCTGGATGGAAGAGGTCCTGCTCCGGGCACAGCGTGGCCCGGTGCAGCCAAGCGCTGCTCCCTCCCAGCACAGGAGATACTTGGTTCCAGCCACCAGCTTTCAAGCCGACCATGTGGGTCACTTGTAAATCTTGCCATGAGATCCCCCCACGTTTCTGAGGCACAGCTGGTACCAGCTCTGCACCCTTCTCCTCACTGAGGCCAGGCTGTGGGCACAGACAGCCTGCATGTAGGGCCATGGCAAAGCAGAGCCCTGGGGCTCAGTGCTGCCCCCCCCCGCCATCTTGGGCACTTGGCTAGGACAAAAGGCATTTTTTCAACTTTTCTGTTCCAAACACACTGTAAGCATCAACCTGTGATCATCATCAACCTCGAGTGGGACAGGCAGTCCACGCAGGTCTACAGGTGCGGTAGACAGACGGCAGCTGGGTCCCCAACACGCCTTCCCACTGTGTGCCGGCTCTGGCTGGGGACCTGGGCGCTGAGCTGGTGATCTGCTACGGGGGTTGTCCTATCACATCCCTCAGAGGCCCATCAACTGGAGCTCAGGTCTGGGCTATGTGCACCTGCGCGGCTCGCCCGGCATCCCTGCCCTAGATGTCTCAGAGACCTATCACAAGCCTTGGAACGGCAACAGCACTGAGCGAGGGCAGCTGCCGGCCCCTGCCTATCTCTGCCCCTGGGGCGCCATGATCAAGCAGGCCCCGGACCCACCCCGTCACGCCCCAGCAAGGCTCTGTTCAGCCTGGGCCCCCATCACACACACGACAGTGCCGCTGAGATCAAAGAAACAGAGCACCCTCCACCTCAAATGAACCTTTCCTCTCAAATCTGTCCTCCCAGTTCTGGAAGACAAGTATAGCTCTGAGGTCTTGTAAGCACAGAGGTCAAAATCCCACACTCTGGCTGGAAAGCCTCAAGCAGGGCAGCATACAGACACCTGCCCACCAGGGAGGGACGAATGGGGAGGGACATTCGCTGGGGAGGGAGAGCCTTCAGGGCAGATAGCCACAACCCACATGAAGTCAAGGGCTAAGACACAAATTTGGGGGGCATTGGAGTCAGACTGGACAGGTCCCGAGAGCAGCTGGGTGTGAACCCTGCCGTCTGGGGCGCAGGGAACAAAGTCTCCAGCTTGAGTGCAGTGAGGGCACGCCACTGGCCCTCCAACCTGGAACAGCCCTTCTAGAAATAACCAAGGAGGTTCCCATCAGAACTGTGCCTCCCTGGGCCGCCTGGGTGACTCAGTGGGTTAAAGCCTCTGCCTTTGGCTCGGGTCATGATCCCAGAATCCCGGGATCGAGCCCGAGTCGGACTCCCTGGTCAACAGGAGCCTGTCTCTCTCTCTTCCACTCCCCCTGCTTGTGTTCCCTCTCTCGCCGTCTCTCTGTCAAATAAATAAATATTTAAATTTTAAAAAAAAAAAAGGACAAGGGGCACCTGGGTGGCTCAGTGGGTTAAGTCGCTGCCTTCGGCTCAGGTCATGATCCCAGGGTCCTGGGATCGAGTCCCGCATCGGGATCTCTGCTCAGCAGGGAGCCTGCTTCCCCCTCTCTCTCTCTGCCTGCCTCTCTGCCTGCTTGTGATCTCTCTCTCTCTGTCAAATAAATAAATAAAAATATTTAAAAAAAATAATTAAAAAAAAAAAAAAAAAAAAGGACTGTGCCTCCACGTCCAGGACTGCAAAGGAAGTCAAGCTACGGACACGGCACAGCGATGACCCCCCTCAGACCAAGAGACAC
This sequence comes from Mustela lutreola, assembly GCF_030435805.1. Taxonomy (NCBI): domain Eukaryota; kingdom Metazoa; phylum Chordata; class Mammalia; order Carnivora; family Mustelidae; genus Mustela; species Mustela lutreola. The sequence continues at coordinate 23,224,751 of NC_081306.1, forward strand.
CAACACACAATGACGCACGGAGGAAAGCTTCTGTGCACAACCACACGCTGGAAGGCCGGGCAGTGTCTCTTCTGGCTCCTGCTCCCCTGTGTGAGGCTGAAAGGTTCCCACAAGCGGACAGAAGCTCCTCCCTCGGGCCCAGGCATCTGCCATACCCCTCGGCCGCGGGAGAACCCCTGGCTGCCCCTCCCAGCTGGCACCAACCTTCAACAACCACCCCCTTCTGGGGCGGCCCAAGTCTGACAGCTTGGGGTCTGACAGAAGAGATACCCACGCACACCCGTCACTGGGAGGAAGGATACACAGCGGGTCACACTGTAGGCAGCAGGGACCAAAAAGGATCATGGATGCGGCAGGGAAGGACAGGTGGGGCCAGGCACAGGCAAGGTTCCCGGTGACCAGGATACCCCGCGGGGTTCCAGTGCTGGCCGTGTGGCCGGAGGGAGGAGGGGAAAGTAAACTGCCACTAGGTTCTGTCCTTGTCATCAGTGAAACTCACACGTGCCCAGACTTTCTAAGTGAGCGGGTACCCCAGGACATCAACAGAATTCCTCCTCACCTGTCCAGGAATGACCAGTTCCCGTCTCATTCCTGACACAGACAGGGTCCCAGTGCACCCTGCCCCACCCCCACCTGGCGCCCCTGCCCCACAGCAGCCAGCACCCCATGCCAGGCTCATGCAGCAGGACCACTGCTGGCGCTCAGGTCATTTCTCCCATGAAAAGAGCCCCCAGGCCCTGGTCGGTAAAATCCCTACAAGTGGGACTGTGGGCCCAAGGGTTGGTGCCCTTATTCTATGCAGGTTATTTCTACTGACTTAGGAGAGCACACACGTGTGTGTCAGGGGGCAGAGGGAGAGAACCTCCAGCAGACTCCCCACTGAGTGTGGAGCCCAATGTGGGGCTCGATCTCATGACCCTGAGCTCTTGACCTGAGCTGAAACCAAGAGTCCGACACAAAACTGACTGAGCCCCCCAGGCACCCCCAGGTCATTCCTTCTGAGCCACAGCCGTCCCTCAGAGGAGGAATGGATTTGAGTATGAACAGTCTGGTGAGTCTGGACAAATGAACATGCCTGTGCCAGCGGCACCCCAGCCCAGGTGCAGAAGGCATCTCCGGGAATGTAACTGCATGCACGTGTAACACTTTGTCTGGTCCAGCTCCCAGGGAGCGGCCGTGAGGGACAGCCTCTACCTACGCCCCACAAGAAGCACTGACCATGGGAGCAGCTATCAAACAGCACGTGCCAACCTACCTGGGCAGGGACAGGTGGCAAGCCTGTGCCCCCAGCAGCACTCCATTCACAGTACCTGTGAGCCCTGGACCATTTTCCACAGAAAAGCCCTTTTCATGGAAATGAACTAAACCTTCTCCAACCAGACCAGTGCCTAGCCGTGCTCAGCCCAAAGCTTCCCTGAAACAGAACCTCCCCCAGCCCCAGCTCCCTCCTAGCACTGAGCCCAGGGGACCACAGTGGGCAGTGCCAGCCTCCCAGGGCCGTGAGTGGCCACCTCAGACCCCAGCAACAGCAAACATGGGCCACGGAAGAAAGCACCCATGGCAAGGGCCCCAAGATAGCCCTGTTGCAGGGCAGGTGACAGCAGCCAGGAGCTGGCCAGGGGCTTCTGGGACCAGGGCCCTCGGGAACCTGCAAGGCCTCTCTCTGGTCTTCAGTAGGGTAGGAGAGTGACAGGAAGCTCAAGGAGAGGCCCCAGCTCTCTTGGTACCGTCCATTGCACACTCAGGTAGGGGCCCCCTGCAGACCCCTGCACCTGTTCACTGCCAGAACTTGGTGGGACGGGAGTACAACAGGTGCTCACGGCCACCACCCACCCCGGGGCCAGAGATCTGCCATGGGCTCCTCCGGCCCCAGAACCATGAGAACCCCTAGAACCAGCAGAGCCAAAGCAGGACCCAGGCTGACGCTCTAGAGAGAACAGATGTGGTAACACATGATCTGGCAACCGTGCCGGCTGGCTCCTGCTTCCTCCCGCAGCACTCAGAAGTGCGTGTCTGTGGTCAGCCCCAGGCTGACCCTCGGCTGAGGCCAGGGGCGCAGTACCACACCTGAGGGGCCAGCCCCAGCTCTTCACTTTCCTTCCGATGACAAAAGTAATGTGTTTATTGCAGTAAAACCAACAAATATTCAAAAGCGAGAGGAGCACACAGCTGAGCTCCCAGAAGCGGCAGGTGCATGACAAGGACCGCCACCGTTCACGTCTTGTCTCACATGTATAAAATCACAAGTGCTGTCCCCTCCTTAAGGAAGAGGGGCCCAGGCACTGTGCTTCTGTGTGCCTCAGCTCTCCCCACACTCGCCTGAAGAGCTGTGCCTGCTACTTTACCTTAGCCCCAGTGCCACTGGGCACTGACAGGCGCCCCAAGCTGCACCCCTCACCCCGAGGTCCTACTGTGTTCCGTCACAGAGAAGCGGCTGCCCCCAGAGGAACCGCCAGTGACACACCTGCCCTGCAGGGCGCCCCCGACACTGGCGGAGGAGACTTTGGACATCACCAAGCCAGCGGTACGGCTCACACTTCTGTGCCAGCTCCCAGGACAGGAGCCCGCAAGCCCAGCCTGGGGCTCTTCCACCCACTCTGCACGCTGGAGAGACTCCCCCTGGAGAAAGGGATGGGTCGTCTGCTCCTGTCCACACCTACTCAGTCTCAGGCTGACTCTATCACGGACCAAGTGTCCCTCTGGCTTCCCAGGTCCCACAGAGCAGAAAGAGTGGCATGGGCGGGGGGGAGGGGGGCGTGCTGGACATTAATCACTGCTCACAAAGCAAAACAGATCCCCATGGGGCTCCCCTCCAGCCCCAGCCAGAGTGTGTGCGGGGTACCAGGCAGCCCCCTGCAGCCTGCACCCCACACAGCCAGGGGCCCCAGTCTGCTGTGCACAGCAGGTCTGACGTCAGGGCTCTCCTTGGCAATTCCAAACCCTGGGCGGGGGTGGGTCACAGCCTGCCCTGTGGCACAAACTAGACTGCTCCTGCGTCCACACCACTCAAAAAGGACGCGGCAGTGAGCGCCTAGAGATGTGAGTACACCGCCACCTTCCTTTCTCCTCCCAGCCTCGAACCACACACATCCAGCCGGCATGCGAGCATGTTGTGGGGGGCCCAGAGGACACAGAAAGGGGGGTGTCCACGCCTGTGCACACTGCCCGGCCCTGCCCCGCTGAGGACCTGCGGCAGCCCCTTCCATGGCGGCTCCAAGACTCAAGCCCTGCCGTCCTCATCCGCCATCCAGGCCGGCCTGCCCTGGAGCCACCTGGCAGCCCCTCCATCGGCATATCCCAGTCCCGAGATGCAGAGAAGTCACCTCTTCTTCCCAGGGAACCAGGAATGTCCGGTATGTCCGAGAGTCTTGGCACCCATTCTCTGGTGCCTCCTGCAGCAGGAGCCACAGGAGCTGATGGCCACACAGGGTACCCAAGCTTAGACTTCCAGTGGGGTCTGACAGCACAGCTGAAGGGGTCACCCCAGGTCACGGCACCACACGATCACTAGGCTTACCTGTGCGCCCCTCGAGTAGGACCTGAAGATGGTGCAGAACCTGCCTTGGCCGGAAGTGTCCCTGAAACACAGAGGGGTTGGGGGATGCGGCCTCTGGTGTCCCCTGATGCATGCCTGGTGTCCCCCCTGCGAGGCACCCGCCCCCCCAGCCCATCCACAGCGCACCCTGGTGGACCTCCGTGGGTCTGTGGGCCTTGGAACCTTGCCCTGTGGGGCTGGGCAACCCTACCCTGTGAGAATTCCCACCTTCCGCTGAGGTTCCGGAAAGCGCTTGCTCTGGAGCCCAGTGAAGGGCAAGGGTCGAGGGCCGTGGTCATGGAGGAGATGACGTTTATGGGCCAGAGTCAGACCATGCAGCCCAGACTCCTGGTTTCTCCTGGTTTTCTTCAGAGTCCGTTCCACGGGGAACCAGGGTCTGTGCAAACGGCTGCTCCCGTCAACAGGACTCCTGACTCGCCCTGGGCATCATGCAGGGACCCTGGGACACTGCGGTCCCTGCCCTGACACCTCACCCCACAGGGCCTGACTCACCAGAGCTCCAGCTTCACCCGCCGTCCGTCCAGCAGGATGGTGGTCGTCTTATAGTCTATTCCTGGAAGGAAGCAGGAGGCAGCTGCAGGCAACGCGTGGGGACAGGCTCATGAGCCTGTCCAGGGCCGAGGGCCATGTCCACCTTCCACCCTGACCCTTCCTGTGGCTTCAGCCCAGCAACCCAAGCGGGCCACCCCGGTGTGGCCCCAAGAGCCTATGCTGGGTGCTGACAGACGTGGTGCAGAGGGAGGGAGGCTCATCTCCGTACTGACCTACTTCGTGCGGGTCCTGACACCAACCTCCCAGAGGTTCAGCGTGTTTGGGTTCTTGGGTTCACCACAGCCCCCGGGCAGACGACTGGAGCATGCCGGGAGCACGAGGAAGGGCCAAGTAATCTCTAAATGCCATCTCAGGAGCACTCTCTGCAGAAGCCACTCCTGCCCTAGCTCCAGGTTTTATTTTTTTACTCCTTTGCGGGACGAAGTCAGTCCACAAGATGGTAGGAGTAGGGACGCTTTGCTGACGTGCAACATCTTCAAGCGGTCTGTGGGCCACCCAGAGACTTCCCACAAGCTGTGTCTTCCCTTCCCTACTGCTAAGATCATCAGCTTCCCGGCTTTTTGTAACACTTGCCCAGGAGGGCTTGAGAATGGGCTTTTGTTTTAGGTTTCTTTTTTATTTTAAGATTTTATGTATTTGAGAGAGTGAGAGTGTCAGCAGAGGGCGGAACAGGCAGAGGGAGACAGAATCCCCAGCAGGCTCTGCCTTGACGCGGAGCCCAACGCGGGGCTCTATCTCATGACCCTGAGATCAGAACCTGAGCCGGAACCAAGAGTCAGACACTCACCTGATGGGGCCATCCAGGTACCCATGGTTTTTTGTGTGTTTCTTAAAAACCGTTACGTATGTCTGCATGTATTTGAGAGCCGGAGCACACTCAGGGGCAGCAGCGCAGGGAGAGGGAGACGCAGACGCCTGCCGAGCAGAGAGCCTACTGCAGGGCTCCGTCCCACAGTCAGCCCTGAGATCCACAGTCACGCACTCCCCTGACCGAACCACCCAGGCGCCCCCGAAATGGGCATTTTCATGCAGGTGTCGTTCACACACGCACCGTGTGCCCCCAGCACCCCCTCGCTGTCCTTCTGCCAACAGCCAGCTGCGCGTGAAAACCAGACTCCCGTGCACGGGAGGACACGGATGGCGTGAGAACGGAACCAACAGAGCGGGAGAAAACGTATCCGATAAAGGACTGCTATCCGTAACACAGAAAGAAATGCCACAACTCAACAACAAAAACCACCCAATTAAAAAATGGGCAAAAGACCTGAACAGACATTTCTCCAAAGAGGATACACACGCGGCCAATTCGCACGTGGAAAGGTGCTCAACCCCACTCCTACTGGGACTGCCACAGTGAGATGCCACCAAGCACCGTTTAGTTATTGTAAGAAAAACAAACAGAAAATCACAGGTGCTGGCAAGGGGGTGGGGAAGGGGGCGGCCAAATGGAAAATGGCCTGGTGGCCCCAGGTTGCTCAGGCACAGAGCTGCAGTTCCACACCCGCACTGCCCGCGGCACTGCTCACAACCACTGAAAGGTGGGAACAGCTTGCGTGTGCATCAGCAGACCAAGGGTCAGTGGGGTCTGTCCGTGCACTGGACTATCAGCCTGAACGGGCGGACCCGCCAGCGCGGGCTCCACAGGGGGTGGGGGCGCCCTCAAGGACAGCGGTCAGACAAGCCTGTCGCAGGGAGACAAACTCCCTGGGCTTCCCCTTCTCCAGGCCCCTCCCACAGTCAGATCCCCTCTGCCATGGTCAGCGGAGGTCCCCGGGGCGAGAGTGGGTGGGACGTCAGCGAATCCTAGGCACGAGCTTCGGTTTGGGAAGATGGAAAAGCCCTGTGGATGGTCAGTGGTCATGGTCCCACAGCAGCAGGAACTCACTGAGCACTATTTGGAGCTGTGCAAAACCCCCAAAGAGGGAAAATCTTCCATGGCCCCACAAGGCCTCCCCTACATTCTGTGGCCATCCTAGACACAAAAACCAGAGGCAAAACCCTGAGCTTCCACCTCACACTTTCCCTAATTTCAGATGGCGAGGAGCTCGCCTCGGGGTCTGCAGATTGGACCCCCCTACCCTCGGAGGTGGCAGGGCGCCGTGCCCCCCAGCCCTGCCAGGAGCGGCCCCCACAGAAGGCTGAGCAGCCCGTGCGAGGGGACTGAGGAGAGCGGACAACAGGGCCCAGCCACAGGCCGAGAGCCCTGACAGGGCGGAGAGCCCCAGGCGGACAGGTTCACGAGGGCACCAAAATGTCAGATACCTTCATGCCCACCCTGCCCCTCCCCAGATCCGTACAAGGCACTTTATAAAGTCTTTGAACACACAGACCAACAGGTCCAAAGTGAGGCCATGCTCTCAGGAAGGACGGGGGCCAACCCAACGTCCCTGCTTCGCCGGTGCCAACGAGTCCCAGTCTCGAGTCTGCTGCTGCAGAACTGCAGTCACATCCCCCCACATCACCCCACCCGTCCGTAGCACTGAGCGCCTCTCTGAAAACCTGTGCGGAACACGGACCGCCCAGGGGGGGCGGGTAGGCTCATGGGGCTGACCAGGCCTCCCGCGGGCCCGACGCCCAAGCTGATGGCGGCAGCGCACACGCAGGGTGCGGGCCACCCAGGTGACCCAGTCTCAGGTCCCCACACTCTCTGGACAGGAACAGGGCACCTGGAGGCCGGTGGGCCGCCGCGGCAGCCGACCCCAGCCCTGGGCCAGCAGTGGCTCTGCTGATTCCTGAGCCTTCCTCCGCGCCCGCTGTTTCTCCGACAGCTACTGGAGCCCGGCACCGGCCCAGGGTCTGGGGGTCTTCTCCCCGTCGCTTTCAGCGACTCCAGCTCTCCCCTCCACCAGCTCAGCTGATGCGGCACACACCTAGCCGGCAGCTGGTTCTTCCTGCTCGGCGCCTCCCTCCGGGCCCCAGGAGCCAGTCTCGCCTGCCCGGCTCCCCTCCAGGGCTCCTTCCAAGCTGGCTCCCAGAGGCTCTTCGGCCCTTTGAACGCTTCTTCCCAACGACGCCCCGTCCCTAGTTCTTGGACCATGTGTGCCTCTGCCTCCCGGGCAACACTAATGACCCACCGTTAAGGTTCTCAGACCGTGGTGGAGCTAGGATGCCCACCACCCCTCAGAGGCCCCCAGGAGCGGCCGCGGTTCTGGTGACTCTGCTCAAGAGGGGCTCACGACGGAGCGGCTGGGCACCTCAGGGTCTGCGGAGGCTCGTTGCCTTGGACTGGGGGCTGTCCCTGCAAGAACCAGCTGCTGCCTCTGGGCAGCTCCGGACACGACCGGAGCACCTGCGGCAGGGCCGGCGGGGGGCCTCCACCACACCCGCTCCTCCCAGGGAGCAGACCTCCCGCGTCCCCGCGTGGGTGGCTGCGGTCCCAGCAGGGCCGGGGGCACAGGGTTCCTGCCGGCGCCTCCCAGCCAGGCTTCAGGCCTCCGCCTCGGCTTGGCAGCAGCGCCGCATCCCGCACAGCCATATTCTCTCTCCGGGGGGAGTCACGAGTTCCTAAGAAGGTCTTTTCCATGGTGTGACCGGGTTTCCCAGGGAAGCGGCAATTCCCTGGACAGGAACCCCTGCCTCCCTCCCTCCCAGACACCAGGCGCTGTTTTGGGCAGGCCTGCGGCAACACCCGGACCAAGAGCGACAGGGATCCCTGTGCCCAGGGAGGCACAGGCCTGGGCCGCAGCTGAACGGCCGTGCACATGGCCGCTGTGCCCGACGGAACAGTCTGGAGCCCCACAGGCAGCTCCGGCACCCAGTGGGTACGGGTACACGCGAGGCACGGGCGGCCCCCACTGCGCCCGGACCCTACCTGTGCCAGGTGCAAGCCTGTCACCCACCTGCAACCACACGCGGTGCGGGCGCCACCACCTTGAGTGTCATGGGTGTCTCGCTGCTTCCCAATTTTACCACGAGTTCTTCATTTTGGGGGAAAAAAAACATCTTCCCCAAGGAACACCTGCACTTGGTACACGTCTGTCGCCTCATCAGCGTCCCTGGCTCCAAGCACAGAGGACTCAGGACACACGTCACACACGTACTGTGTCCTGTAATGTACGCATGTAATGTGTCACATCACAGACACACGCACACATGCGTGTCAGCTCTACGTGCAGAGGGGAGGGACAGCGTGCCCTCCATCTCACGGCCTCTCAGGAAAGCACTGGCCCCAGAGGGCGTGACGCGGCTGAGGACAGCACCCGCTGCCGGCGCCCTGACGCCACATCCCCACACCCAGCAGCGCCCCAGGGGCACCACGGAGGCCGCAGGAACAGGCGCCTGTGGTCACAGCTGCTGACTGATGCTCTCCGAAGAGACGGGCCAGACGGGAGGCGGAGGATGTAGGACTGGTCCAGAAAAGGTCACTTAAGTTTCAACTTGTCGAAATGCCTGTTTTTGACAGTCACCCTGTTCCTGGTGGTTTGGGGGGTCCAACAAGATGCCCCTGCTGCTCGCAGAGACCCACCTCCCCAGGACCCGTGAGCAGAGCTGTGGGCACATGCAGGAGGAAGGGTGGGCACTCCCCTCCGTCTCTCCCGGCCCCTCTGTGGGAGGGAGGCGTCCACGGCCACATGGCCGGCCGGTCAAGGACGACCCGGAGCTGAGCCGTGCTGTCCCGTCGGGAGTCCGCAGATGGACAGGCTACGAGTCACACTCCCCACACCGCTCCCTCCTTCACGGCTTCACCAGGGCTCACCCCCCTGTCAGCATGGACTCAGGACCACCGGCCTCCAAGAAAGCCCACAGTTACTGGAAGGACATGCTGCTCGCAGGGAGGACGCACAAAGAGGAGCGTGGCAGCTCCAGCTGTCTGCCCATCAGCCTCACCGGGTGTGTAAATCAAGGCTGTGAGCTCAAGGTTCCACTGCTCAGAGTGCAGACCACTACCACAACCTGGCTGGCCTCTGGGTGCGGGCACTTTCCACACGCCTGTCAGACCCTCCTGAAGGGAGAGAGCAAGGAAGGACGTCACCTGCCCACACAGGACATCCGCCACCACCCCCTTTCTGTGCCAGGCTCGTCTTACGGAAAAAACAGGCACTCGCAGTGTAATTACGTAGCTACTTCACAGCACGATTAAAGGCCACAGCAGGACTGCTTTTTTTCTATTTCTATTTTTTTTCATTTTTTTTTTTTTAAAGATTTTATTTACGTGATAGAGATCACAAATAGGCAGAGAAGCAGGCAGAGTGAGAGAGGGAAGAAGGCTCCCCGCTGAGCTGAGAGCCAGACTCGGGGCTCGATCCCATAACCCTGAGATCACGACCTGAGCCGAAGGCAGAGGCTTTAACCCACTGAGCCACCCAGGTGCCTTTTTTTTTCCTAAAGTAAGTTTTACACCCAGCTTGGGGCGTGAGTTCACAAGGAGGAGAGCTGCACCTCCACCCACGGAGCCAGCAGGGCCCGCAGCCCTGCTCCAGTCACGATCTTGGGGTTCAGGGATGGAGCCTCCCTCTCCCTCTGCCCCTCCCCTGCCTCATGCTCTGTCAAATAAATAAAATCTTCTAAAAAGAAAGAAAGAGGTGAGAAAATAAAAAGAAAGAGAGAAACGGCAAGTGCTACCTGGTGTCCTCCTCTGGAACTGGAATGCCGGCTGGTGTTTGAGGGAGAGAAAGCCATTTCCCCACAGGCTCTTCCCTCTGCAGAGGCTCCCAACAGGGGAGTAGATCCCCAGTGGGGCTGAGAGTGCCCCGGGGAGTGCGGAACCCCAGCTCCCACCCCTCCCATGAGGCAGGTCACCCACTGAGCTCACAGCAGGCTCCAACAGCAACACATGGGTGGGCGACCCCCAGATCGGCCTCCCAGGAAGGACAGTGGGAGCTGGCTGTCTGAGCCAGGCTGCTGTGTGCATCCAACAGGACGTCCAAGCCCAGGGAAGGCAGCCACTGCTTCTCAAATGTTCCTCCCTGGGGGACCGGGGCCGGGCGGGGGTGGGGGGAGAACAAGCTCTCACTAGTCCCAAAGATAGACAAGTAGGGGAGGAATGCCAGGGTCTTCCAGGAAGCAGAAAAAGCCCCCCGTAACATAGGGGGACAGACACAGCAGTCGTCCCAATGAGCCCACAACCCGACAGCCCTCCTGCACACACACATGCGGCCTTCAGGCTTCCTCCTCCAAGGGGGAGGCTGCAGCACACACCTATGCCCCGGAAACGCACCTCACGCCACACAGCATGCTTGGGGACATGAAAGGGAACTCCGCATGTCCCTGCTGACGGAGGCAGCCGTGGGCGACGAGGTAGGCATGAGGTCCCGCGTCCCTGGGTTCACCGTACAGCCCTCCCCTGGAGGTCGGTGGGAACGAAGACCTGCTCCCTTGGACAGATGTCCCTCTGGGGTCCGTCATGTTGGACTGTCCCCCAGGCAGATTCTCTCCCTTGCTGGCTCTCCGAGGCAAGCTGCCCCACGCAGAGTCTGTGTGCCGGGAAGTAAGCCGGTAGTACTGCCAACAACCCCACAAGCCTGAAAAGGATTCTTTTTTTTTTTTTTTTTTTAAAGATTTTATTTATTTGACACACAGAGAGAAAAATCACAGGCAGGCAGAGAGCCAGGGAGAGGGGGGGGGGAAGCAGGCTCCCAATGCGGGGCTCAATCCCAGGACCCTGAGACCATGACCTGAGCTGAAGGCAGAGGCTTAAACCACGGAGCCACCCAGGCGCCCCCTGAAAAGGATTCTTGGGGGCACTTGCAGGATCAACTGGTCAAGTGTCGGATTCTCGATTACGGCTCATGCCATGATCTCAGGGCCGTGGGATCGAGCTCCACGCTTAGGGGGAGTTGGCCTGAGATACTCTCTCCCTCTGACTCTGCCCCCCTGCCCCCCAAAATATGGGCACTCACACTCTCTCTCAAATACAGAAATCTTCCCCAAAAAAAAGGTTGGGTCACCTGGTAGCTCAGTGGGTTAAGTGTCTGCCTGTGGCTCAGGTCCTTCCTGAGCAGTGAGTCTGCTTCTCCCTCTGCCCCTCCCCTTACCCCTGTGCACATGCACACTCTCCCTCTTTTTCAAATAAATAAAATCTTTTGGGTTTCTTTCCTTAAAGATCTCATTTATTTATGACAGAGAGAGACAGCAAGAGAGGGAACAGAAGCGGGGGAGCAGGAGAGGAAGTAGCAGGCTCCCTGCCAAGCAGGAAGCCAGACACGGGGCTCGATCCCAGGATGCTGGGACCATGAGCTGAGCCAAAGGCAGATGCCCAATGACTGAGTCACCCAGCCATCCCTCAAATAAATAATATAAATAAATAATATAGATAATAAATATAAATAATAATAAATAATATAAATAAATAATAAAATCTAAAAAAAAAAGATTCTTTCTGTTCTAGCTGATCCCTGACCACAGCCCAAGCGAGACCCCTGAGGGCCCGGCTGAGCTGTGATGGGCTTCTGACGCACAGAAACTGCTGGGAAGTGGTGCTGCTTTAGGCCCATCATCTTGCAGTAATTTCTTAGTCGGCTTGGGGCCACTGTGCCAGAGTGCCATCATCTGGGCGGTTGACACAAAACAGAGATGGACTTCTCATGCTCCAGGGCCTGGAAGCTGGAGACAAGGCACCAGGAGAGCCTGCGTCCAGGGAGGGCCCCCGTCCTGGGTCACCAACAGCAGGAGGGGCCAGAGCTCTCTGGGTCTCTCTGACGAGGGCACTGATCCCATTCCGGAGGCCCCACCCTCGTGACTCGGTCCCTTCCCAAAAGCCCACCCCTGACCATCACCTGGGGAAATTAGGTAAGAAGACGGGAACACTGGCGGACAGCAACACTCCATTCAAAGCAAGAACAAAGACCGGCGGGGTCTACCAGAAGCGCAAACATGCACTCCTCTGACCAGCCACCCCAAATCTACCCAAACCAGAACAACACAGACAACTTCCCAGGACAGTGTGCTGGGCAGTATAAGGCCCCAAGCCGCCCCTGCAGATGTCCTTCCTCTAATCCCTGGAACCTGTGGCAATGTATCCTGCAAGGGGAAGGGACCTTGCAGGTGTGATTGGGGGATGTGCCTTGAGATGGAAAGGGTCCTGGGTTATCCAGGCGGGCCCGAGGTCATCAGCAGTCCTTAAAGATGGGGACTTTTTGTTAGCTGAGTCAGAGAGGAGGCGGAAGAGGAGAGACTCAAAGCCCAGAAGGGCCTGACCTGACTTTGAAGACAGAGAAAAGGGAAGGTGAAGTGAGGCTTCACTCACCCACCTTCACCCACCATGTGGGTGGGCATGTGGGGCAGCCCTAGTTCACAGCCAGCAGAGACACAGGCATGGGGATGGACCGCCAAAGCCACGAGCAAGGAAACAGACCTCCCTGAGAGCCTACAGAAAGGAGCGCCCACCGCCAGAGCGTGGGCTGTACGGTGATGTCTTACAGCAGAAACAGGCACAGAGCGGCTGCAGGAGAGCCGTGGGAGGGCATCTGCTGTTAGCAGACGGGGCACAAAGTAAAGCCCGCTCACTGGGGGTGGCAGAGCAACAGGCAGTGAGCCCTGGGACCGAACACTGTCCTAAAGAAACAGCATAAGAGCAAAGGGAACAGAACTCTCCTGCCCTGGCCTTGGGACAGTCCATAAACCATCCGGTGGTGACTACTAAGGCTGGACAGACCCTACAACTCGGCAGCCCCACTCCTCAGGGTGTCCCTGAGAAACGCACACATAAGGCAACAGAAACAAGTATGAGAATTTTCATAGGAACGTTATTCAGAAAAAACCCAAACATGAAAACATCCCAAAAGTCTCTGTGCAGAAGAACAGATAAGGACACTGCAGTCCGCACAGATGGAAGGCGCGCAGCACCGAGGATGCAGTGACAAGCTCGCGACCACACCGCTGTGTCTCACGGAAAACGGAGCCTGTGTGACTCCACTTCCAGGAACACTGGAGAAACACCAACTAGTCTGGAACAGAATCATGGGCAGCTGCCGGTCTGGGAGCACACAGGCTGGTCTGCAGGGAGCACGGGGTCAGAGGGTGGTGATGCTTTCTCAGGTGTGCATGCCCGTCCAAACTCTCAGAACTGCAAGTGTGAACTGGACCAGGGCTCTGGACACAAATTACACCACGAGGGCTGACTAAAAATAACCCAAGACAGGGGCGCCTGCAGGGGTCGGCCATGAAGCACCTGCCTTCAGCTGAGGTCATGATCTCAGGGTCCTGGGATAGAGCCCCGCGTCAGTCTCTGCACTGAGCAGGAAGCCTGCTTCTCCCTTTCCCTCTGCCCCTCCCCCTGCTAGTGCCTTCTCTCTTTCAAATAATGAATCTTTTTTAAAAAACAAAAAAGGCTGACAACATCACACTCTGGCAGAGACCTAAAGCAAGTGGACCGCACACATGTTGCTGGTGGGCGTCCAGAATGACGGAGGACTGCAGGGCACAGCTGGCCGATTTCCCGCGAACTCCGTGCGCACACACTTGTGAATTAGCAATGGGTTTCATGCCACTAAATCACACGCTTATCAACGGTCAGCACAGTAAACATATTTACCACCAAATTAAACTTTTTAAAGTTTTATTTATTGAAGTCATGTCCGCACCCAATGAGTTTGGGGCACAAACTCATGATCCAGAGATCAAGAGTCACACGTACCTCAGAATGACCCAGCCAGGGGCCTCCACAAAAATAAAAATTTTTAAAAACTGTACATATTTCAGGTGCCTGGGTGGCTCAGTCACTAAGCATCTGCCTTCGGCTCAGGTCATGATCCTGGGGTCCTGGGATCAAGCCCCGCATCAGGCTCCCTGCTCGGCGGGAAGCCTGCTTCTCCCTCTCCCACTCCCCCTGCGTGTGTTCCCTTGCTCGCTGTGTCTCTCTCTGTCAAATAAATAAAATCGTAAAAACAAAAACAAAACAAAACAGGGACGCCTGGGTGGCTCAGTTGGTTAAGCAGCTGCCTTCGGCTCAGGTCATGATCCCAGCGTCCTGGGATCGAGTCCCATATCCGGCTCCTTGCTCCGCAGGGAGCCTGCTTCTCCGTCTGACTCTGCCTTCCACTCTGTCTGCCTGTGCTCGCTCTCGCTCACTCTCTCTGACAAATAAATAAAAAATCTTTAAAAAAAAAAAAAAAAAAAACTGTACAGATTTCTACAAGAAGGTTCATACCAGCATTCTTCACAGTAGTCCAAATCAGGGAATGACAAGTGACCAGAACCATGCTGACAGGGGTACAGGAGTGCAAGGGAACGCTTCTCAGGAACAGGACAGACGGCTATGCGTGTGCCCCACGTGAGTGAGTCTCACACCATCCTAGAGTGACACAAACCAACAGCACTCAAGACTCAATTTACAGGAGGTTCTGGAGAGGCAAAAGCAACCTTACAGGGACCCGAAGCAGGCCGAGAGCTGGGGCTGGGGGCTGGACTTCCAGGAGCCACGAGAGAACTTTCAGGGGGAACTGGAAACAGTCCGTACCCTGATTAAGGCAATGGATATACAGGTACGTGCCTGTTAGAGCTCCCTGAACTCTGTACTCAAGATGGGGCCACTTCACTGCATGTAAATTATATCTCAATAAAACTTATTTTTAAAAAGGAAGCCCGCAGGACATCGACCTGCGTGGATTTTAGGTTAATAGGTCTTCTGACCACGGGATTCTGCACAGACGGGAGCTGTTCGCAAACACCTGTCCCCTAGCACGCTGAGAACACAGACATGGTGGGAACTGGGACACGCCACGAGCTCCCATCTTCCTCCAGGCCTGGGGCTGCCCCCACGGCCCACATACGTCTGTCGCTGGGGAAATGAGGAGGGGGGACTGCTTGATGAAGGACGGAAAAGGAAGCAGAAGTTACATAATGAATTTCAAAATGCCTTTCTACATACACTCCACGCTGGGTTTCAGGAGAAGCTCTAGGACAGTTTGTGGACGGGTTTCCTAATAAACCAGACCAGACCAGGGCAGGGCAGGGCAGAAGCCTTCATGAAGAGCAAGCATGCTCTGTGAACAAAACTTGGCAAAATTCAGAACACTTAACATTAAAAAACAAACACTCAAAAGTTACCCATAACCCCGAAAGTCAGAGATAGTCACCATTACTGTTTTCGTGTGGCTCCCAGTTCTTTCATTTTACACACACCCGTACATGATGTCGTTAGACTCTGGTGGCTTAACAAGGCATCAGAGCTCTCCTCATGCCCTTGGATACTCACTATTCCCAAACCACCACCTTTAAAGGCTCTATATATGAATATACCATATTTCCTCTCTGGACCCTTGAGGGTTTCAGACTTTTCATTTCTATCCTTATAAAAGAAAAGAAAAGGAAAAAAAAGAAAAAGCACCTTGCTTGTTTTTAGCGGTGTCCCCTGTCCTTCTGCAGGAAAGACAACTACCGACTCTCGAAGGCTCAGGAGAGCACAGCCGGCAAACCTGCTGCAGCACTGCCCACTCCGGGCACACTCTCCGTGCCGTGCGCCACCAGATTTACTCTGTCACGCACCCCAAGTTCAACATCTTTCCGTCTGCTTTTCATGAGAACCCCCTCTTGGAGGACTCTGTGTGCTCAACTGTCTTCAAATGAGGAAAATCCTCCTAAAAAGGCTACAACCACCAAGGTGTCCTCACTTACCCAGGAATCTGGTCACTGCTGGACCTAAATCAAATCATGGCCAGCCCCACTGACCAAGACAGCTGCGAGTCTGACGGTCCCCAGGACCTCTGGCTCCCACGGGATACCCAGCTCAGACCACGCAGCTTCTGCAGCTGACCCGGGACCTGGCACCTATGCTCAGGGACATACTCCTCCCTGTCCAAGCCGTATCCATAAGAAAACCAGACCCAGCTCCTGACATCTTCCTGCCAACATCAGACCCAGAAATGACCAGACCACCCCATGAGAGGTCCCCATGTCCCTGCAGCCACTCAAGGCCGTGCACAGTGTTTCAAGTCTGAACAACGTCACTTAGCCCACTAGCCATCCTCACAGACCCGCTTACTAGGCACTCACCTGACCTCAGCTGCCCGGGAAGGGGCAGACGGGCAAAGACCCAGGTCGCGACCCCAAAAACTACTAGATGGAGTGCAGGCCCGTCTCGATCACAGCACCACTGCCCATCCGGGAACCACAGCACTCTGTTCGGCCCCACCCACACGGCGTCCTGGGCTCACAGACGTGTATACCACCAGCCGGGATCTCTTCCAGGGTCCATGTGGACTCACCTGCCCAGAAATCTGGCAGCTGGATGTCTGCACTGTGACACTTCTCAAAATCCGTCCAGTCCCTACCTGCTCCCAGAGCTCTCTGTTCTCGCTCCGAGATGCCAGCCTCCGACACCCTCCGCACCCCTTCTTAGTGAGACCCCTCTCGACCTTCCCTCCCTCTTCGCCATCCTGCAGCCCTGCCTGTCTGAGCAGTGCCCACCCAACCCGCACAGATCCCAGTGCCCTACAAATTCTAGCCAAAGGGCCAGACCCCTCTGCTCCACAAACACCCAGCACCTTGAAGGGCCAAAGCTCGTCTGGTGTCCTTGGGTCCCTGCCACACCCGCTGCTGCCAGGTTTACCTGGCCACCTCTGCCCCCGTCCCTCCCCCACCCTCCAGAGGGCGCATGCCCAGAGTCAACAAGGCACTCGACACTGCAGTCTTGGCATGATATGAGACAGCCGGTCATTACTGGGCCTACAGGAGCACAACCATGAGAAGCAAACCTCGTTACACCTCATGCTCGCTTGTATTTATTCTCATTCCCAAAGGACTTAAGGGGCCCATGTCCCTGCATCCAAAGGTGACCCCATACACCCAGTCTTCCCAGTCTCCCACTCCCAGTCTCCTTCCCCTATGTGCGCAGGGCACCAAACCCAGCCCCGTGGGCCACCTTGCTCCAAGCCTGGGTGCTGGACACAGACACCTTACCCGACTTTCTCCAAAGGGGAGATGGCAATACCCTGAGCCATGTGGCCTCAGACCCCACGACACCCACACCAGGTGCCGCCCACTGCCTAGGCCTGGCTCCAACTCCATCCTCTGCCTTCTCCTCCTCCTCCTCACTGGCCATGGGCCCCAGACCAGGAACAGGTCAGATACAGCAGGAGGTGAAGTACCTGACGCACCCTGCCCACCTTGGTGGGCCAAGGACCACCCTTCCTTGGGTCCTTGTTGGGGTCTCCTTCCTGAAACACACTTCTGTTTACTTCATCCAGAGAGCCACACTCTTGTGAATGGGACCGTGACACAGCAAAGCCCTGGCAGAGAGGCCACTTGGCGTGGCTCTGTGCCAGCCACTGAGGCCCCTGTTCTCTGCCCACCCGAGCTTATGGAGACTGCTCAAGCTTCAGACGCTGTAACTGCCTACTCTAGGACAACCTGGGCAGGGCCATGCCTCCTCAACAGCCAACCAGCCTAAGGAGCTTCATCTGAAGCAGGCACAGAAGTCTGCATCTCCCCGCCTGCCTCCTGGTCAGATTGGGGGAGGCCGATCTTTGTGCCACACAAGCAGCAGGTGAACACCCTGGCCAATGGGGCACTAGGAATCCAGCCCCCCACGGACAGGTGTATATGTGGCACTCTGAGGCCTTCGCGAAAATTCTCTGGAAACTTGGGGTTTGCTGCCCGGATCAGCAGCTGACCCTGGGAGCTGTCTGGGCTCTGCTCTGCTGGTCGCGGCCAGGAGGGAGCCAGGGAGGGCTGGAGCAGCTCAGTGGAGGGAGAACAAATGGGCCTCAGTGACTGTCCCAGGCCCCAGAGCAGAGGGAGGAGGCAGCCCCAGGACTGGGGAGGGTCTGTGGTGAGAAGTGGGTCACCCCTGCCAATCAACACCAGGTGCCCAGTGGCCAGACTCTGACTGACAGAGTCTCTAGAGAAGCGGCGACCTGGAACTCAGTGACCAGCTGCCAAGGCCCAGGGGAAGGGGGTCCGGCAGCCAGTGTCTGGGGAGACAAGGGGCGTCGGGCCCTATGCCGCCCACAACAGCCGCACTCTCAGCTCGCCCGAGCCTCAGCTCCTCACGTGCCAAACGCGGCACTGACGGTGCCTCCGTCACAGGACGACAGAGAGGACTAGAGGATGGCAAGAGCACCGGGGGAGCCCAGCACTGTGACCCTGCCGGGCTCACATCATACTCTAGGCAAGTATCCCTTTTGGGAACCTAGCATCTGACAGAAAAAGGCAAATCCCAGTAAATCATCCAGAAAAATGGCCAGAGTCCAAAGACAAGCACCAACCACACACAGAGGAAGCAAAGGGACGACGAAGGGCTGTCCAGTGACCCAGCGACCAACACCAGGTTTCTGTCAACACAGTGACGCCGCACACAGGCTGCTCGCTCCTCTGGGACACACACCAGTTATTACCTCCGGGGCACACCTCTCATGCCAACACTGGGGACGAGACAGCAGATGAGACGCCATAGGCATACTGTCCGGAGACCGTCCTGACTCAGGAAAACAGCACAGTGGGGCATCTAGAGAGGCAGTCTCTCCTTGGATTGGCACTGAGGATAGAAACAACTTCCAACTGTCTGGAACCGTCCCATGAAAAACCATGGGGGGACATGGTGACCAACGGCCCAGCCATTGGGTTGCTGAAGTGGGCTGAAGCCACGCTCTGGACTGGTCCCATGCAGGCACGGTAGGCACTATTTGGTCCTACGAACACCAACAGCCAGCAGGCCCCGACACTCACAGAGACATCACGCTTGCCTGGCTTTGTCTATACCTGTCACAAACACCACACTCCTCCCCCCTTTCCTGCTCCCTGGACGCAGAGCTCAGAAAACACTCAGCAGTTCCCACCCACATGGACCCCAGAGGAGCAGATAGAGAGAAATGGACTCACGTCCACTCTTGACTCTTCTGGGACACAGGCCTATCAACCACGGCTTATTCTCCTCAACGTGAAGGTCTGTGGGAACCAAGGTGCTCAGCAGATCATTGCCCTAAGTGTTCACTACCCCCAAAAAAGTGGGAACAGGCCTGTGCACCGTAGCAGGACGCTTCCTGGGCTCCTGGGAGTATCCAGGAGTACCCAGCATGCTGCCTTGGGGCCAGCAGAGACACACTGCCCACCACCCCAGAGCGGCTGACCTAGGGACGCCCTCCAGGGTATCAGCTCCTCACAAAGCACGGGCACCTCCTTGCTGCCAGCTTTCACAACCAGGACTCCCCAACACCCCCGCAGAGGGCCCAGGCGGAACCTCCGTGCAAAGTGTCCTGTTGCCTCCCCAGGAGAGCAGGGGCCTCCTCTGAACCACTGCTGTGTATCCCGGAAAGAGAAAACTCAAACCTCCTGAAAGGAAGGCTTCTAGATCTAGAGACCTGTGAACACAGCACAGCGTTACCAGACCCCCAGGGCCTGCTGCAGGCTCCCCCAGGTGTGGGCACACTGTCAAAAGCGGCTGTCACTGCTCCAGTGTTGGCCCGAGGAAAGGCCACTCGATGATTCGTGTGTTTGCGGAGCAGGGAAGACAATGCGAGCTCACGGACCTGTCTGAAGAATGATCTAGACCAGCCTGGGCCGCAGGTGAGTAAGCAGACCGGCCCGAGGGGAAGACTTCGATTACATGTCCTTCACGAAGTAGGAATTTCCCTGCCACGGGTCATGTGCTCCTGTGAGACCCTGGAGGGCCAGGCAGAAAACATGCCTGGAAACATGCTGAGGGCTTGTCACAATGAAGACAAAGGAGAACTACAAGTACATCCTTAGTAAGAGAATCAGAAATGTACAACTCAGGCAATGGGGAATCCTGAGAACCAGCTGCCCCAGAGCTTCCAAAGCCCTCAAGACTATCCCTCAGGAAGCCTCTAGAGGGACAGAAGCAAGTGCTCACACAGCTGCCAGCTTCTCCCGGTACAGAGCCCTGGCCGCTGGGTCAGCGAGCTCAACCCCGACCACACGCAGCACCCCTCGTTCCGAGCACATCTTAACCTCAAGGAGCCTAGACCCAGGGTGGCACTCTGCCCTTTCTGCTCGATGCCGGGGTGATGACAGGGACCCGTGAGTGCACCTCTACTCACCACCTCTGGCAGATGGCCATCGCGCTGGACCAGCTCACTGTGACACTGACAGCTCCGCTGCCTCAGGCAGATCACCACGTTTTCCTCACTACCAGCCCCAGCTCAGTCAACGTGTCACAGGAACTTCGGCAAACATCACCACCCAACAGAGAGCACAGGGGGTGGGCCCCATCTCTCCAGGGGCTCTGTGTTCCTGAGAGATTGCTGCACCCCACTGGACCACCTGATCCTCAGAAGTGTGCAGCAACGTTCCAGGAAACCACCACTGTCCCAGACAAAGTCTAGCCTTCCCAGGCTCCTCCAAAGCCATGCCACCAGCCACCCAGAACGAGGGCTCCAGGAAGCGATGCCACCACTGGAAAAGCAGCTCAACCACTCACTGTCTGAGGCAGGACAGACACCTCTGACCGTCACTGCCCAGCATCCACTGAGGCGGCAGTAACAGATAAAGGGACCTGTTGAGGATGCAGCAGAGGCTCTCCCTCCCCTAAAAAATCCTGTGTGCTACCCCCCCCCCTTCTTGCTGTCTCCTCTAAGGTGGGGCTGAGAGCTCGGGGCTTAGGAGGCGACCCCAGGCAAATCCAGCACAGCTGCCTATGGCCAAAGCTGCTCCAGCAGGAAGGACGTCTCGCCAGTGCAGGTGATCCAACAACCTGGACCAGCCCTAAAATGAAAGGGTCAGAAAAGCCGGTCCACACAGTCAGCCGCCTATAGGCAACAACTTAGCCAACTGCAGATGCCAGGAGCAGTCAGACAGGACCGACCAGAATCCAAGAAACAAAGTAACAAAGGGTGTGGAGAACAAAGGCCCAAAGAAGTAAAATTAGATGAAGGTCTCTCGAACACTGAGCTCCTGTCATGCTCTCCACAGATTTCCTGGTCCCCCTCGAAGCACCCTCCATGTGGCGGGGGACAGGGTCCCATCACAGAGCAGTACTGACCACACTGATTCCCGCGCGCCTCAGCTGTTATTTTAAGGGAAAGATGTAAAGTGGCGGACTGAGTGCGGAAACTGCATTAGCTGCGGCTGTAACGATGCCGCGAAGGGAGGGGTGGGCGTCTCCATCCACCGAGCCCCGAGTCACGTCCCAGGGGGACAGCCTGGCTCGGAGGAACCCCGTCTGCGCGCAGACACCACGGGGTCACGGGGAAGCCCCGGCCACACCTGGCACACCTGTCCCAGCTTCTCCACTCTGCCTGCCCCGAACGCCGGCCAGCCGCGCTGGAGCCGCCGCCGCTGGACGCCGGCTCTCGGGGACGTCCTCCCCGGGCTCCGCAACACCCCCACTCTCACGCACCCTCCGGGGCTGGGATGGCGGGTGCCCACGCGGCGCGGCGCTGCTGGACCCCGGAGTCCACTGCGGAGCCGCTCGCCTCGGTAAAGGCCCCCAGCTGACCCGGCCCGGGCACGCGGACTGCGAGCTCGCGGCTCAGCCGCCACCGCCCCCGCCCCGCCCCGGGCTCCGGCCCCCGCCGGACGACCCCGGCTGGGGGGCACGCGCCCCGCAGATGCGCGCCGGCGGCAGGGAGGGCGGCGACCCCGCGCCGCGGCCTTACCGTTGCTGTAGGCGTACGGGGACTCGGCCGCGCCGTCCTGCAGGCTCTCCAGGATCTCGCCCTTGCCCACGTCGCTGTCGCCCACCAGCAGGAACTTGAGCAGGTAGTCGTAGCTCTTGACCGGGCTGCCCTGCGTCCCCATCCTCTCACGCGCGCGCGGGCCGCGCCCGCATGCCCGCCGCGCCGGCCGCGGGAGCAGGGCGGGGAGGAGGCCTCGGACCGACCTGCGGGGCCGGGGCGCGCGTGAGTGGGGCCGGCCGGCGAGGCCCGGGCCGGCGGCGAGGGCCAGGCCCCGCCCGCGCCGCCCTCCCCGCCCGCCCACCCGCCCCCGCCGCCGCCGCCGCCGCCGCCAGCCTCACCTCAGCACCGCTGCCGCCGCCCCGCCGCTTCCCGCACTGCTCCGCGCAGCCCCGCCGCCCCGCCCCCGGCCCGAGCGCCGCCATTGGCTGCCCCCCCGGCCACGCAGGCCCATTGGTCGGTACGCACGTCCGTCACGACCGTCCGCCCCCGACCCCGCCGTTTCCCACACTCCACCGTTAAGCCCCCGGTCGCCCCGCCTCCATGCCGTCGCCATTGGTCGCCCGCCGCCGCTTTCCCGTGGCCATTGGCCCGTACGCCCGTCCGTCACGACTGTCCGCCCCCACCACGCCCCACTCAACTTTGGTTGCAGGGGAGATTCTGGCCGTCTCGCCTAGTCGCCGTCGCCATTGGCCACTCGCCTCCGGGCTTCCCGGAGCCGCTGGTCCGCCAGCACGTCCGCCAGCACCTCTGCCATCCCCGGCGCTCCCCGCAGGGCACCCGGAGTCACCAGCAACCCTGCCCTCTGCCCCCGGCAACCGCTCGGCCCTTGCCCGCCCCCTCCCCGTCGCCATTGGCCACCGCTGCCGATCCTCCCGGAGCCACTGGTCCGCCAGTACGTCGATCATGACCCCTCTAAGCCCGCCCCTCGCCCGGTGCTTCCCGCCCCTCTCCCTACACGCTCACCAATCAGGAACTTGGGATTTCGGGTTGTTTGCATACGCCCCCTTCCCGCGGACGGGAGCGGGTGGTGCCTGTGTCTCACTATCCCGCCAAGGAGGTGACGGGGATGGGTCCCGGAGGACGAAGGCCCCTAGCAAGCTGCGGCCGCTGCTCCCGCAGAGACCCCCGCGAGGGTGGCGAGGAGCCTGGAACTACGCTCTCGGGAGCCGCCCTCCCCGCGGTGGGGCGGGGACCGGGCCTGTCGGGCTGGGGCCGGCCAATCAGCGCTCGGAGAGGCCCGGGGGCGGGACTTCCGCTCCCGGCGGGTGCGGGGCCGCTGGCGAAACGCTCGGAGCGGTCCCGGGAGCGGGAGTCCGAGCGAGTGCGGCAGCGGGCTCGGGCGGCCGCCCGCCCGGGACCCTAGCTTGCGGCGCGTGGTCTCCAAGGCCCACCGTGCTCGGTGTCGGCGGCGCTCGGGGCGGAGGGCTGCCCAGCTCGGTCCCCATTGGGATCGTGGCAGCGGCCCGCGGCCCCCCCGGGTCAGGGCAGGCGGAGCGGGGGTCCCGGGAGCGGCGGCTCCGCGGTGGTTCCCAGGAGCAATGGTCTGTCGTTCGTGGAGGGCAGCGATTCCGGAAGAGCCGCGCACACGGCCGAGGGCGCCCTCGCCCCCTCCGGACGGCGACTCCCCAGTGCGGCTGGCAGCACCGGCCGCCCGCGGGGAGCAGCCCTGCCGGAGCCCGCGCGTAGCCTGGCTCGCGCTCGCACGGACGCGGGAAGCCGGAGCGCACGCGGCCGCGCGCTGGGCCCGGGCGGGTCTCGGTGTCCACGCTCCCGCAGGGGTCCCGCGGGGGTTCGGGTCCCGAGCAACGCGGGCGCGTCGGAGAGGTCCGGAGGGGCGCTCTCCGCACGCACCGGCGTACTTTCTCCTGCTCGCTTCTGTCCGACGAGGACGTGCGAACGTAGGACGCCCGGTAACGAGCGACTCGGGGGGTTCGGTTTGAGAATGCCGGCCGGCGCGGGGTCTCGGCTGCCGGGGAGACGGGGCTTTCGTCCCGCACACTCTCTGACCGGAGTCGTCCCGGCAGCACCCTTCACCGCGGCGAGAGGTCGAAGACCCGTGGGCGAACGCACAGTGGGCGCGGTCCCCCAAAAGGAAGACGTGCTGGTACGCACCACGTTCCACTTGGGTGAAACCCCCAGAACAGGCAAATCCATAAAGCAAATTAGTGGTTGCAGGGCCCCAGGGCCCCATGTCCCCGGTTGCGGACATGGTCAGTGACTGCGTATTTGGCACGGGGTTTCTTTCTGGGGTGATGCGAAGCTGGTGACGGCCATACTGCTCGGGAAAATTACTAAAAATGATCCACTCGGCAGCTCTCTCTGCCCACGGTCCTGTCCCCAAGCTATGATAAAAACACTTTTTTTCCACCATAAAACAAAAGTCACTGAATTGTGTACACAAAATGAGTGAATTTTATAATATGTAAAATATGCCTCAACAAAGCTGTTAACAGGGGCACCTGGGTGGCTTAGTTTAGGCCTTTTGCTCAGGTCATGATCCCACGGTCCTGAGGTTGAGCCCCCATTGGGGACTGCTTCTCCCTCTCCCTTTGCCACCCTTGCTTGTGCTCTCTCTGTCAAATTAAAAAAAAAAAATTTTTTTTAAATAAAGCTGTTAAAAACTAAGTGAAAAGAGGGGCGCCTGGGTGGCTCAGTGGGTTAAAGCCTCTGCCTTCGGCTCAGGTCATGATCCTGAGGTCCTGGGATCGAGCCGCATCCGGCTTTCTGCTCAGTGGGGAGCCTGCTTCCTCCTCTCTCTCTGACTGCCTCTCTGCCTACTTGTGACCCCTCTCTGTCAAATAAATAAATAAAATCTTTAAAAAAAAAAAAAAAAAAAAGAAGAAAAGAAAAAAGTGCTCCCATGTTTAAAAAAAAAAACTAAGTGAAAAGAATTAAGTGTCCAACCTGAGCTCAGCATAGCCCTTACCAGGCCAGGTGCCGAGTGCTATGTGGGCAAAGAGGCCACAGAGAGGCAGGACTCCCTACAGAGCAGGCCCGTGTGGAGGCAGCGTGTCAAAACCACCGGACCCAGTGTACAGCACTGAGGACAGCCCAGCAGTCCTCATTGAGGACCTTCCCAGCAGGTAAGGAACAGGTTAGGTTGCAAGAACTTTCTTCCTAAGGGGTCACTGAACCTGGGCCTCAGGTCCAGCAGCAGGTGGCTTTCAGAGAGCAGACCCCAGCACGAGAGGCACCACACCGAGTGACCCCAACCCCGCAGGCTGCAGACAGCCTCTGCTAGGAAGCTGCCCACACGCATGGGGCCAGTTCATTTCAGCCCGGTGCCTGGGGAGCTTCCCGATGAGCTGGTTCCTCAGCTGGGTGAGCAGCACCTGGGCCTGCTCGCCTGCCTTCAGAGAGGGGCTCTCCTCTGTCTTCCTGGTCCTCTAGGGAAGCATGGAGCTGGGACGTGGGAGGGCAGAGGGTGGCTGAGGATGGGCAAGGCCACTTGGCTCACACGTAATCCACAGAGAGGCCCTGATGTTCCTGCTTGTACCTTTGCTCAGGCTGCGTCCTCCTGGGGAACCATCATTCCCCAGATGCTGAGTCACAGCAGACACAACCTCCAGCCTGTTTAGAGAGAGGGCACATCCACCCGCCTCACACTGTTTCTGTTACAGAAACAGCCGTCGGGCAGGGTCCTGTTGGGAGGCAGGGGGCCAAACCCCCAGAGGGGCCAGGGACCACATACTGACAGGCTCCGCTTCCACCTGCCCACCCCTGCACCTCAACCTGTTAGGTCAGGGAAGGCTCTTGGGGTGATGGGACTGGACCTCTTCCGCGGAGATCACTGTGGCTCTGCCCCAGCACTGCCTGCTCCCTGCTCTGAAGGACCCAGACCCTGGTCCAGCGATCAGAAGCACTGTGAGGTGAGTAATTTCCTTCTCCGTTTCTGAGGCTGCCTGCAGGGGGTGACGGATGAGAAGTTATCAATCCCCTTTCCAGAGAACTTAAATGAGACACGTCCTCTTCACTCCTCTCAGGGCTTCCCCTGAAGGGACTCCAACAGCCTTAGGCCCTGCTGCCTGCTCTCCCATCATCCAGGACAAAGAGAGGAGTCGGGCTCAGCACACGTGTTTTCTGACTGAGCCTTTCCTTAACCCACTGAGCCACCCAGGCGCCCTGACTGAGCCTTTCCTAATGCAGCCTGTGAAGAGGGTGGACCAGCCCTGCTTGGTAGGTGGGCGGCTTGTGCGGGGGTGGGGGGGTGATCCCGGGGACAGGCCTGGGCATGCTCTCCTCAGGGGCTTCTGGTCCTCTGCGGGGTCCCTGCACTGCTCGCATCCCCCCTGACCTCTCCCCTCCCTGCTCAGACCAGAGAAGTACCTCAGGAACCCACAGGGTCTGGGGCTGCAGGGCCCAGTCCGTGGGATGGGGGATGGCCCGAGGGGTGCCCCTCCCTGGGCTCCAAGAGGCCTTGTGGGCAGAGGAGATGCCCTCCCACATTGATGCGTGTGCTTCTGCAAAGCCATTCTGGGACCCAGTAAGTGCCCAGCCTGGCCCTGGGGACTGAGGAAGGAACAGGACAGCCTCCCCGCCTCTGAGGGACCTCAGGCTAACAATGAAGCAGCACAGGAGCAGCCCTCTGCCGGCAAGTCCTGGGTCAGCCCTGCTGAAGTGCCCACACAGCAGTTCAAGGGTAATTCTGGGTGCCCCCTGCCCAGGAGACTGAGGGAGTGTCTAGTCAAGAATCCACCACACCTGTTGTCTCTGGGAAAGGATGGGGGCTAGGCCTGCAGACCCGGCTCCTGTCCAGGCAGGGAGTGGGGAACAAAGGAAGTGGTCTGAAGTGGTCTCTGCCCTCCCCCCCAGGATGGCCACTGGCCTCTATGCTGGACCCCAAGCCCTGCTCTCCAAGCAGGGTCCAGGCTTTACCCCTTGGGGCAAACAGAACTTGGCTCTGAAAGCTCTGTGCCCAAGCTCAAGACAGGTGCCAGGGAAAGGTCCAGTCCCGTCAACGACGGACGGAGGGAGCCAGAAACCTGTGTGTGCCCAGGAAGGACCAGTGGTAGATGCCGCAGCCCATGCACAGAGTGTGGGGATGGGCAGACAGGCACATGGTCCCAGATACCTCTGTATAAATTACTCATGAAAGCATTAGTGGCTGGGGCGCCTGGTGACTCAGTGGGTTAAGGGTCTGCCTTCGGCTCAGGTCATGGTCCTGGGGTCCTGGGATTGAGCCCTACACCTGACTCTCTGCTCAGTGGGGTGCCTACTCCCCCACCCCGCCTGCCTCTCTGCCTACTTGTGATCTGTCAAATAAACAAATAAAATCTTTAAAAAAATAGTAAAATAAAGGGGAGAACCTGGTGATCTGGTGCACATCACCAGGACAGACAGTGGGACACTTCAAGGCTCTCAGGGTGATGCCCTCGGAAGGACACCATGGCACTGACGTGCTCTTGGTGGCAAGAGAGTCTCACTCCCGGTAAGAGTCCTCAGATGAGCCCCGCAGAGACACAGCCGACCGAGTGACTGGCTGTATCTTCCACATCCACATTGTGCAAGGCAAGCAGGCCAGGACACTAGCACCAGGCTGTGGCCAGGACGGGCCACCTGGTGGCAGGCTCTGTGGAGGTCACTGGAGCACACGGCAAGGGGCCCCACGCATGCTAACCCAATTCCCTGCACCATGCCGTGGCTGCTCAGTCCGTCCTTCAGCCTTGTGGGATGCAGCGGGCATGTGAGGGGTAGAATTCAGGGTAACTAGTGATCAAATGAGTTAGAAAAAAATAGAGCAGAAATATGAAAAAGCGAATGTGGCAAAATGAGAACAAAGGGGAACATGGGTCAGGGCCATGCGCGGCTTTCGTGCGTCAGAAAATTGTCAAAGTAGAAACCTTTCAAACACAGGGGCGGGGTGGCTGGTGGGGAGTGCGTGGTAGGGCTCAGACCTGCCTGCTCTGTGGCCTTCAACTAGTCCCCATCCCTCTCTGAGCTCACCTCCTGTGATGTTTATGAGGCTGCTCTCTTCCAGCAGCTGTGAGAACCTGAGTGGGAAGTGGTGGCCCCAACTGCAAAGGAAACGTCTACTTCTTGGGGTGACCTGAGGTCCAGCCTCAGGGTCCTGCTCAGGCCAGCACAGCAGAGGCAGTCAGAGACCTGGGCTGGGGACAAGAGGGCCCAACGAGGTAGGTTATTCCTGAGAAGCTGAGAGTGGCCTGGGAGGTGCTGATAATGTCTTTTGTGGCAAGAGCTACTGGAGTGACTGGTGTTGCCCTCAGGAGACGGAATGGCCGACCAGCATGGAGGGTGACAGCTGCCACGCGAGGCCTGGGACACGGCCACTACTGCCCTGTGGGCTGGGCAGAGCCCCAAGCGGAGGGGTGACATCTGCTGACAGGGGAGGCAGCCCCAGAAAGACAGGCAGTGGAGGCCGCTCTTAGCAGGCTCTAGGGGCCTGGGGGCAGGCCTGGGCACATTCTCCTTAGGGACTTCTGGTCCCCTGCGGGGGTCCCTGCACTCCTCAGATCCCCTCTGACCTCTCCCCTCCCTGCCTTACACCAGAGGCACCAAGGAAGCCACAGTGACCCTCCATGGCTCCCCATCCGGCCGCTGCTGGCCCTTTAGTAGAGGCTGATCTCTCTGGACCCCAGCCCTTCCCTACAAAGCCAGGATGCCAGGCGCACAGGTGGCCACCCGAGGGTCCCTGGAGCTACACGAGGGGGAATTCAGGCAGGCAGCGCCTCTGCCCTGCGTGGAGCCCACAGGTTTCGGGGGACAGAGTCACCAGAGCCAGGACAGCTGGCATAGGGGAACGTATGCCCCTGCCCTTGGCTCTGTCCCCCAACCAGGGCAAGGCCAAAACCAGACAGCAAGTGGCCCTGGCTCCGTCCACACATGCCAGAACACATTCAAGGGGTCAGACTTGCAGGGAGGCCCACTCCAGGGGACAGCGTGTCCAGTGCCTCCCGGCTGGGCATCAAACAAGAAAACAGGCATCGTAGACACCTCTAGACAAACAATGGGGGCCAGCTGTCCCATGACCCCAGGAAAAGGAGAGCCTCAACACACCCCCACCAAGGTTAGGACAGAGGTGTGGGGCCTCCTCAGACCCACTGCCCAGGCAGCAGCGGGAAGGCAGAGGGCACACTCCAAACAGGTGGGAGGTTTTATTGTCACTGCAGAAAAAGGCCGAGCTAAGACCTGGCCCATGAGACGAGACGCCGGGCTGGGCGGGGGCCGCCTCCATGGGCTCCCCACCGCGGCCCGCAGTCAGAGAGTGCACGCTACACACAAACATTTCCCGCTCTAAAAGGTCTCAACACGTAGGATGCCATCTGGTCACACAGGCCTCCTCCCCTGGGCATGCTGGGGCTCACACCCCCAGCTGGACTCCATGCCCTGAACGCTAGGACGCCCCCTCCGCACGCGGGAGGCAATAGACACTACTGCCCGGGAGCTGCCTGCTTCTGCAGGAAGCCAGTGAGGGCCTCTTCCTGCATGGGCGCGGGCCAGCAAGGTGGACGGGAAGGTGGACGGGTGCTCAGTCTTCAGCGAGGCAGTTCCGGGCACCCCATGTGGCCTGGCTTCACACAGGGAGGCCTGAAGGCCCTGGGGGCAGCTTCTGCTGCAAAGCAGTCTCCCCAGGGGGCATCATGCAAACCCCATATGCTCCAGGCTGAGCTCGCTGCCACCCAGCCAGCTTCCCAGAGGGCCCTGTGTCATTGGGGCTGCTGGCTCCGGCCAGGGACACAGAAGTATAGCCCCAAGCAAGGAGATGCTGGGGGGTCAGCCCCAGGAACTGCTAAGTGCGTCCGGGGAGGGGTCCCTCCACCCCATGGCAGGGTGGGGCTGCTGGGAGCACCAGGGAGACCCACCAGATCACCCCCGGGAGTGGGCATGGTGGGCGGAGGCGGGAGCTCTGGGTGTGATCAGGGGTGGGGGGACTGCTGGGCAGGCCTTGGGGGGCTGGTAGGTACCGGGTGGCCAGTGCCATCAGAAGAGGTCAGGAGGGGGGTCCCGAGGCAGACACGCTAGTGACGGATTACAGGCCAGGTGGCCTGGCCAGCCGCCCCTACCACCACCTCAGAGCCAGGAGGAGACACAGAGGTCTCGAACAACTGGGGGCAGAGACGGCCAAGACCAGGGATGCGTGCCGTCCTGACGGTCCACGGTGAGAATGAGGGCGGAGTGAGGCCACACAGCGGTGCTGGGCAGGCTGGCCACCGGGGCCTCTCAGTCCTGCTTGTCCCCTCTCTGCCTCCAGGGGTAGATGAGCTCCCCGAAGAACAGCTTGCGGCACAGGGAGCCCCAGGAGTGCGTGGGGTGGCAGCCGCAGCTGGGCAGGCGGTAGGCGTGCACCACACGACCGTAAGGCAGGGGGTTGATCTGGAAGCACAAGGGCAGTGGTCAGTTGGGCTACACCCCCCAAATCCCTGAGGCTCCAGCTTGTCGGTCCTAGTGGTCCCTCACTGGGGGTCCCTGGGCTATCTGCTATAGGTCCCCAAGGGGCAGGCTAAGCAGCTGGAGAGGGAGCGCTGGGGCCAAGCTCAGGTGTGCTCTCCTCCCAGCAGGCTGCAGGCAGGCGAGGCTGCAGGACCAGCCACCCAGGGGCCACACCCCTGAGAAAACCACGCAGGGCCCCAGCCAGCTCAGCATCTCCTCTCTCCCGGAGATGTGGTCCCCCGGCCAACCCCAGCAGCCCCCAGAGAGTCACCCGGAGACCCGCCCGCGCACCCCCACAGCCCAGAAGGACTTTCTCAGAGCAAGAGTGTGTCCTGAGGCCTTGGCCAAGCCTGTGCTCTTCCTCCTGGAATGAGAGCCTGTGGGGCTCAGGGCAAGAGCCCGGGCTGGCTGAAGGTTTTAGACACAGCACAGGGGATCCTGTCCGGATCCTGCTGAGGGAGGTTCCGGCTGGAGGGGTCACGGTGCCCAGAGGTCTTGGGGGTGAGGAGGGAGCCTTCCCTTGGGGCCCCACCCGTCAACTCTACCGCGCCCATGTAGTCCTCCCCCAGAGCAGCACGGAGGGACCGGATCCCAGCTGCCCCAGAACACAGGCAACATCACTGCGGCCGGGAGAGGGGTCCATCCATGTGCACCGGTACGAGAGGCACACAGGGGCCTCACCTGCATCAGGAGGCGGAGGGGCCTGCCGGCCTCGTGCTCCAGGACTCGGAACTTCACGCCCGCTGCGAGGACGGCAAGGTGCCCGTGAGGCACACGGGGCCCTCGGCAGATAGCCTCCCGGGCCTCCCGCCCCGTGTGCCTGCAGAGGCAGGGCTGGGCACCGGGGCTGTGGCAGCAGAGGCCAGGTGTCTGAGCTGCGCTCAGGAGGCCGCACCCCGGGCTCGCCTCCCCCCGCGCCTCCCCCCCCTTCCCGGCTGCCTCTCTGAGCTGTCTGCCGGGCCAGGATCAAAGCCTCCACAGACTTCACGGAGACAGAAGCTGCATGTCTGGGAGGTGGAGAAGAGTCGGTTGGGCCTTGGGGACGCGGGCTGCGCTGCTCTGCAAGGGGGGACGGGGCTCTTCCCCCAGAATGGACAGGGTACTTGGAGGGGCGCGGCTGCCCTGCTGGCATCCTAATGCCAAACTCCGGGCCAGCGGAGTTGACTGTGCCCCTGGCCTGCAGCTGGGGCTCCCAAGCTTGGGAATTTCCGAGGCAGAAAGTTCTTGAAGAGAGAAGCAGGAGCTAATTATCAATTCATGAAGAGCCCCCAGGGCAAAGTTGGGAGGAGGCGGACGCATCTGTGGACTCAGCTGTGAAGCTGAAACAACTCTGCTCTGACCGTGGGCTTCGGGCTGGCTTGGGGAGGGGCTGCGTCTCGGGCTCTCTGCCTGCCTGCTCCTGGCATTCCCTAGTGAGGACAGAGGCTGGGGTCCCTGGCATGGGCCACCTGGGGGCCTGCAGGGGACGTGGCCTGCAAAGGGAATTTAAGAGCACCGGTAGGCAGACTTGGCCCAAAGCACACTGAGCACGCAGGTTCAAGTCCCCTGGCTCTCTGCGGGCTGGAAGCAGCTGCCGGGAGCTCTGGCATGAGGGCTGGGGAGCCGCTGGGTGGGATCTGTACCAAGAACGCCTGCGTTCCCTGATGTGTTCAAAACCACTGAACGAGAATGGGCTGACTCACAATGCTGGGACCAGTTAGGTCAGCACCCCCACCCCCTTCAGTGGGGATGATCTCCCCTCAGGGGCATCTGGCTGACCTAGTGGTTGGTGTCAGCATGAAAACAGGAGCAGCCACCTGCAGAGGGGGACAGCCAGGGGCAGTGAGGGGGGGCGCTGTCCCCGTGCAGTAGTGTGGGGTGGGGGTGAGAAGCTGCTCTCTAGCACCCTCCAGGCCGGCCTGTCCCATCCAAGGCTGAGGGGCACCAGCCACACACCCAGTCCCACATGAGCTCACAGGGACGCTTCTTGGAGCCACATTTAGGTACCACCTACACCACCGCAGACATGTGTCAGGGTAAAGGTCCATGCTCATCACAAAAGCAGGTGAGACAGGAAGGGCTGCCTGTCGCCTCCGGACCCTCCAGCTCACTGCAGGCAGCCGGCCCAGGGGACACCTGGCGGTTTCTGCCCGCCCCCACTCCCCATGCCCTGCACACCATGGCTTCCAGGCAGGGCCTCGGGGGCACCCGCGCCTACCACACACACAGACCTACCCGCGAGCCTGTAGGGCCGGCAGAGCCGGAGGCCAAGCGAGTAGAGCGGCAGGGAGTTGACGAGGTCCACGAGCAGATGGATCAGGCCCTGCACGGCCACCACCAGCAGCCGGAGCTGCAGCAACAGACAGCACTCAGCCACATGCCCGAGAGCACGGCAGCCCAGAGGGTCCTGGGCCACAGCGGAGGGGGAGCAGGGGCTCAATCCCCTGGGGAGGGCCCGGACTCATCCCAGGAGGGCACAGCTCCCACCCCAACGCTGAGGCCCAGCTGTGAAGGGACAGGGGAGAAGTGGGCAGGGAAAGCTGACCCCCGGGAAGCATGCCACTGGCCCCTTGCATCCTGTCCCCCGTGCACCCAACTGTGTGTCCCAGACTGGTGGGCGGCATCCCCCCAGGGTAGGACCCCTGCATGCTCTAGGGCCCAGCACACAGCACCCAGAGTCTGGAACAGCCATGCCCCATGGGTGGCCTGTCCATGGCCGCTGGGCCGGCAGACCAAGCACACAGCTGGTACTCCAAGCACTGTAGACGAGGGCCATCAGCCAGATCACCCAGGGCCACGTGCAATACCAGCCGTGCTGTGTGTCTCTCGGCTCACCAAGGTGAACACCAGGTAGTACAGGGCTGTGGTAGGCAACAGGAAGAGCAGGACGGTGAAGAGCAGAGTCCCGATGAACAGCTGCAGGGACAGCGGCACCGTGTCAGCGCCGGCAGGAGCCCATGCCGGGGCCAGCCCCAGGGCAGCGTGAGCCACATCTCTGCGGCCGCCCCCACCACACACACCCCCACCCCCGACAACCAGGCAGAAGCGGGCTGTCTGCCAGCAGAACACCTGGGCTTCCTGAGACACTCAGGAACACCCGCTCATGACAGCTGTCTCCAGCACGGGAGACACTCAGGGACACAGAACCACCAGCAGGGTTTGGCCTGTGCACTGAAGGCGGGAGGGCTGTGACCCGTGGCAGGAAGGGCGTGCCTCCCAGGGCAGCACGCGGGGTCTACCCTGCAGACAAGGTCTGCACATGCTAGGGAAAAAGTCAGAGCCAGGTCTTGTGCATAGGTCACGTCCACACCCCACGGGCCAGAAGCTGCCAGGGGCCCAGCACCCTCCTCACACCAGGGCCCACCTCCCACCTGGGGCAAGGTCCTGCACTCTGAGGGCTCCTCAAGCACCTGGCCCCCTGCAGACCACTCCCGGGCCCCAGGCTCAGCCCTCTGGCTGCCGAGTCACAAGCTGAGCAGCCGTCCTGGCCAGGCTCATGGAGAGGGAGCAGGCGGATAGGAGCACGGGGCCAGTCACCCATGGGTCCCACAGGCTCCCTGGGGCTGCGGTGCCATCTCCCCTGCCCTCCGACCGCGAACCTGGTCAAGGTCATAGGAGCACGAGTCCACGCGCTGGCGCAGCACGTTCCACTTCTTCCCCCGGAAGAGGCGCCAGAGCGAGGACAGACCGCAGATCTTCAGGCAGTACAGCCTGCGGGCCACAGGCAGCGTCAGGGCTGCACCTACCCCTAGCACGAGCCCCCCCCCCCCCCGCCCCCCGCACACTCAGGGCTGGGGGCCGCCATGGACCGGCTGCACGGGGGGCATGCTCACCCACCTGGCCCCGTAGACGTAGAAGCAGTAGATGTGGAAGGTGAGCAAGGCGATGATGTCGGACAGGGTGGACAGGGCGACCGTCAGCCCCAGGCAGGCCGAGAGGCCCACATGCCACAGGATGTGCTCGATGAAGGGGGAAAGGAGGTGGACATAGCCTGGAGGGACAGGGTTGGCCCTGAGGGAGCAGTGGGGGGAGGTCCTGCCCCTCCCCAGTCCCTCATTTCCAGAAACGTGAGCAGCCAGCCGGCAGAGCAAGGATGGGGCGGGGGGGAGGGGGACGGTGCAGAGGGCACTCACTAATCCACAGGTGCAGGTGGTACAGGAAGAAGCGGCCCAGCACCTGGTCCAGCGCCCGGTTCATCTTCAGCCCAGCGGGCGCTCCCATCAGCCACTGCAGCAGGTGCTGGAGCGCCTCGGCCACGTGCTACAGAGACACAGGAGGGACAGGAAGCCCACAGCCTGGGCCCCAGCACAGCCAGCCCATCTGCACAGGGCAAAGAGAGTCTGGGCCCCCCCACCCCAGGTGTCTCCTAATGTGCTGAGCACATGAGGTCTCCTTCACTCATCTGGCCAAGGAACCTCTCTTCACAGAGGCTCTGGGACCTGGGCCTGAGAGACAGAGCCCACGAGGCTGACAGTCTGCCCCGGTCCTCAGGCCACAAGGGCCCTGAAGGGCATCACCTTTCCTCCACCTCAATCCTCTCACCACTGGACCCACAGGCGTGCTGGGTCCCACATGCCCAGAGGCGGGACAGACCCCAGTTTACCATGAATCTTATAGAGGGAGCCCCTCGGCTGAGGACCACACCCCACCACCTGGCATGGCACCACCGAGGGCCTGAGCTGGGTGGGTGACCCCAGGAGACCCTGAGGGTGTCGAGCCCATCAGGGGCCCATGGAGCAGGGGGAGAGCTGGAGGGCTTTGTAGAGGGAAGCACAGATGGGGTCTGCATCAGAAGCAGCGTCCAGAGAGGGCCAGAGACAGCTCAGGGGCTCTCACAAGCAAGCAGGGGAGGTGAACAGCACCCTGGCGACCCAGGGACGAAGGCGGGTGGCCGGGCACTGTGCCAGTCCCAGCGCACAGGCCCCTGAGGCCCCAGCCTCATCAGCAATGCGGAGGCGGTGGCCATGACAGCCCTGCCCCCCAAGTCAGACGCCTGCCATCCCCCACTGCCCACCGTGTGGGCCACGGCAGTGAAGAGAGGAACAGAACATTCTTTATAAACAGAGTTTATCTAATATTTAAAGGATAAGAGCTGAGCAGAAGGAAGAGGCTTTCATTTTTAAATTAAATATTTATATTTCTGCACAGTTCTGCAAAAGAGAGATTGAAGACAAAGCCGGCCAAAAGGCAGAACGTGGGTTAGCAAAGTACAGCAGCTAAGCCCCTTCCTGGCCTCCAGGCCCACCCTCCTCCTGGACCAGGTCTCCCCAAGAAGGATGGGGGCTCTCGGCCCGTGAGGGGTCCTGTCCACGAGCAGGCCCAGGGCACGTCTGCAGCTAGACGTTGATGGCTGCGCCAGAGGCAGCAAGCACAAGACCACCCAGCCAGGCCTCAGCCCCTCGAGCACTCCGGGACCAGGATGCCACTGGTGGAGGCCTAGGCGAGGCCCCAGGGGCCAGAGGGACTGCTCCAAGAGGGAAGACAAGCTCGCAACAGGAGAGACAAGCCCCACGGCTCTGAGGAAGGGAGGCAGAGAAGCCAAAGGCCTGGCCCCGGCAGGGAAGAGCAACAGGCTGGAAATCCTGGAAACCGGGGGAAGGATCACAGAGGGAGTGGGGGAGCCCTGCAGGCGAACTGCCAGCACTCAGCGGGGGACTGCAGAGTCAGCAGTGGGAGGAGCCTGATCACACAAACAGCCCTGGACCCACAGGAGGTTTCTGTGCAGCTTGCTGTGCGACAGCCAAGCCCAGAGCCAGTGCCCTAAAGAGCCTGGAGCCAGGGACACTGGGCCTGATGGAGGTGGGTGGGCTCCACCGCCAGACATGACCACCTTCAGGAATGGAAAGTAGAGGCCAGGAGCTAAGATGTGACCCTGGGGGGCAGGCGGGCACCTGGTAAGCCAAGGCTGCGCAGCCCTGAGGACCTGTCTGGGGTCAGGGATGAGGGCTGCTCCCCTGGTCCAACAGAAGGAAAGGGGCGTGCAGCTCTGGCCAGCTGAGGGGCTTCTGCTGCCCCCAGAAAGGGCCCCACCCTACCCCCACCCCCGGGACACAGGTGCTCCAATCGGGACCAGACTCCACCCAAATAACTCACATCAGCCACAGGGACGAGAGCCTCCGCCAGCTGCCCGATGCGGTCCTTCCCATGAAGCCAGGACAGCAGCGCAAGGCCGAGGGCCACATCGAGAAGCACAGAGACAAGCACGTTGGCTTTCCTGGAAGGAAGGGGCCGATGGGAGTGAGTGTGAGGGGGGCTTGGCCAGAGGGGATCCGCGTGGGTAAGCGTGGTGTGAGGAAGTTGGGGGACGCCCCTGGCCGCGACAAAAGCAGGCAGACCCTGCACCTCATCAGCTGGGCGGGGCTCTCAGCCTTCTGGGTGCTGAAGACGAGCGCGAGCTGCTCCAGCCGGTGCCCGAGCTGCCCACACACAGATAGCTTGCTCCAGATGAAGGACAGCGGCCGCAGCTTGAACACCCTGTGATGGGCCAAGAGAGGTGGCCGTGTGGGTCATGCAGCGGTTCCCCTGCCTGCCAGGGAGCAGGGGCCCCTCAGCTGGCGCCAACACTCCTTCGCAGGCCCACCTCAAGACCCTGGAGGCCACGCTCCCAAGCTCAGCGGGACAGGGACACCATGGGGGCAGGGCGACACCAGCAGTGACTCGAGGCACCCCCAAAGTCACGAGCTGAGGCCTCGCCCCAGGAGAGGAGAGAACGCACTGTCCCGCCAGCTAGCGCCTTGCCCTGCTGGGTAGGCGATGCTCTTCGGGGGTCTGCGAGCCAATCGGGCTGCCCCATGGGACTGATATCTCCCGAGGCAAAGGAAGCACCAAGACGCTTCTGCACATGTTCCGGCACTGAGAGGAGGTGTGTGCAGGCAAAGGTAAGGAAGGCCCTCTTGGCTCCTGGTTCCACATGCCTATAGAGCCTTGCTGCCACGGGCAGGGATCTGCAGGGCCCGAGCCCAATGCAGAGCGGCCACCCGGCCAGGCGCTCAGACACTCGGGAGGAAGGAGGAAGCCTTCAAGCAGCTCTGAGCCAGCTCCAGGAAGGAGACACAGTCCACACAGCCATCCCAAACGCCAGTCAAGTGGAAGGCAGCCCTGCACTGTCTGCACCGAGCCCTTAACCCCCACCCGCACGGCAGGGTCCCTGAGGCTCCAACCAGCCCAGGGTAGCAGGGCCCAATAGCATCCCTGGGGTTGCCCTAGAGGGCCAGGGGGCTTCTCTCCTGCACAGCAATGGCGATGCCACACACGACTGCCGCTGCCTTCTCCCCACGCCTCGAGCCGATGAGCCAATCAGGGTCAGGGCCACACCAGCATCGCTAACCTTTCTCAAGTCCTCGGAAGGTGTAACAGCTAAGGACCAGCCCCAAGACTGCACTTCGGCTGACGCTCACTTTCCTGTAACTCAGTCCAGGGGGTTGTGACGATCCCAAACCCACAGTTCATGTCCAGGTTCCCTGCAGCCCTCAACCCAAGGCACCGTCCATAAATAGCTGCCCAGGGGCTCTGCCAAGACAGGCCAGAGTGCTCCACAGCCCCAGGTCAGCAGGCGAGGCCAGTCCCCAAACTGGACAGCTGGAACCCCAGGACCTAAGTAGGGGCACCATCGGGGAGCCGGCTTCTCTACAGAGGGAGGGGCCCTGAGGCCGGAACAGCCGGTGCCACCCCAGCATTCCCTGGGCCCTCAAGGACTACCCCCGGGACGGGGCTGCAGCCAGTATTCCAGGGGACACGGGCCCACCAGGGCCAGGGAAGCAGGAGGGACCTGCACGCCTTTAGGAGGACAGCTCCCAGGCACCGGGCCGTGCAGGCACCAGCCATTGGTCGGCAACACCCTGCGTCTGTTCACGGTCTCATTCACCCTGCAGGGGACTGAGCCACCTGGAGTCCACTGGATGGCTACCCGCTGGGTCCCATGTAAACGCGGAGGCGGCCAAGGGAGTCTGCTGTGCCTGGGGAGCAACGCCCCCCAGACACCCCTGTGGATATCGGGGGAGGGAACAGGAGATGGAAGTGGGAGACTCGGCAGGGCGCATCTGGGCCTCCACGGCTCCACACTCTGAGTGGTGGGCCTCCCGCTCAGCAGCCCCCTCCTCCCGCCCTGGCCCCAGGGGCATGTACCGGCAGGTGCGGGCCGCTGAGATGAGTGACAGCAGGCAGGCCAGCAGCAGGCAGACCGGCCCCGAGGCCCGCTTTGCCAGCTCCGCAAGGATGCTCGCCTCCACGCCCTCCGACTGCCAGTGGCTCAGCCGCACAGGGCCCTCGTCAAAGCGGTCGCTCCGGAAGAGCGCCTCACTGCGCGCCACCGTGTCGAAGACGGCAGCCAAGCCCTCAGCGCTGGCCGTGGCGTCCCCCGCCTGGCGGTCGGGCAGCGCTGCGGGCGGGTGCAGCTGGGACAGCAGCACCTGGCGCTGGTCGTAGAACACGAGCATGACCTGGTCCTTGACGCCGGGGCGGGTGGGCCCCTGCTGGCGGGTGGCCTTGCAGCTCCAGAGCCCACTGGTCCGCTCCCGGCACAGCTGCAGCCAGGGCTCGTGGGAGAAGATGGCGCCCAGGCCCTCCAGGAAGGGCCCCAGGCGCTCCTCAGCCTCCTGGCGTCGGTGGCACCAGGTGCCCAGCACAGCCAGCCCCACACGGCCGGCCTGATGCACCTGGGCCAGCAGCTCCTTCACCTGGATGGGGATGAAGGGAAAGTGCACCACGGCCAGGACCACGGCGCTGCTCTGCTCCGGGACCCACCGTCCTACCAGCAGGCCGCTGTCGGCCGAGGCGCAGCATGTGGGGAAGAAGGCCTTGACCACCATGCCGTGCGGGCTGCAAGAGAGGGGAGAGTATCAGTCCAGGGGCGCTGCCGCCGCCGCTGCCACCGCTGCTGCCGCCGCCTCCACGGCCCAGGGCCATGGGGCCCACGGGTTGGGCCCTCACAGAGTCTCCAGCACCCAGCCTTGGGTTTGATCACAGAGGCTGGCAGGACCCCAGTGGCACATCTCACGTGGGCACGGCCCCACCCCCACCCCAGGCTGGCCAACACTTCCCCCTAAAACAGGGTGAGGAGACAGGCCTGACCCCCCGGACCACTCACGAGGGGGTGCGGGGCTGAACGTGAGGGCTTTGTTCTTGTTTCCAAGGAAACCGGTGAGAGCTTGCTACGTGTACCACGTGGAAACACACACGGTCCCATTAACAATTAGAGCAGTGCACATGGAGTCTGAGGAACCTCGATTTCCTTACTAAGCTAGCGAGGGGAAGGACCGAAACCTAAGTGGATCGCTGCTGCGCTGAGGGAAACCAGGCATGCTGCTGGTCTCTGTGGACGCTGTGCAAGAGCTCCAGCACATACCGGGAGACGTGCCTGCGCCCCACGCCCACCCCCTGTCCGTTGAGTCCCCGCAGGAGTCTCGGGGCTCACGTGGACCCCCCCCCCCAGCCTTGGGCTGTGCCCATGCGCCATTTCTGGGCTGGGTTCCCAGCAGGGCCCGACTTCTCTCGTCACACTGGAGCTGGGCAGCTGTCCAAACACAGCGACCCTGGAGGACAGCAAGCTCCCCACAGCCTTCTCTCAGGCTGAGGGCCATGAACCTTCCCCACCTCTCACAACCTTCATGTGACCTCTCAGCAGCAAGACCGGCCCAATTTCTGTGGGACCCTGCACCCCGCCCTACCCGGAGGTCAGGTCACATGCAGGCTCCTCAGCAAGCCCCAAGCCAAGCCCCTCAAGATGGAGGGCAGCAAGCCGTCCTTCAGCCAAGGCCTGAGCAAGCTTTCTCAGATGCTGGCTGTCCCCACCTTGTTGGCACAAAGGATGCAGCAGCCACCCTGAGCTAAGACCCTCAAGCTGGAGCCCTCAGGAGAGACACAAGCCTTGGATGGTACCTGAGACCTCCAGGCCCCACTGCTCCCCAGGCCTGTGGGGACACACATGTTGTGATGGCGGGACATGTCACCAATGTCCTGTCGGCTGGGGGGTTCTGGGAGGGGCCTTACACAGACACAAAGGCCCCAGGCTTAAGAGGTCACTGGTCTGGGGCTCAGTGGGTTCAGACTCTGCCTTCGGCTCAGATCATGATCTCAGGGTCCTGGGATTGAGCCCCGCATTGGGCTCTCCGCTCAGCAGGGGGCCTGCTTCCCCCTCTCTCTGCCTGCCTCTCTGCCTACTTGTGATCTCTCTGTCAAATAAATAAATAAAATCTTAAAAAAAAAAAAGAGGTCACGGGTCCAGCTGCCCTCCCTCCCTGCAGGGAGGCCAGACGGGGCTGGGAGTTGGAGGCCTCTCACAGCTGGGGATTCCAGCTGAAGTGGATCCCTCCCAAAGGTCCCTCCCTGCCAGACACTAGAGAGGGCAAGCGGCAGCAGGCGTTCGCCGTGGAGAACCTGGAGCCCCACAGCCGCCCCGGCGAAGCTGCTGTAGCCGTCACGGGGGCCCACTTTCCTAACCAACCCTCCCGGCAGGGGCGAGGTGAGACGGCCCGGCCATTGTGCTGCGAGGGACCTGGGGCTCCCGGCTCGCGGACCACCGCGGGGGACCGGGCGGCACACCGCCCCTCGCGCCGGACACACAGCGGCTCAGCCCACCTGGGGCCCCTTTCCCAGCAGCCGAGGCAAGAAGAACAGCCCGAGAGCGAGCGGGTGCGCCGGCCGCGCCTCTCTTTGTGCGCCCGGCGCTTCATCTACAAAGTCCTCCGCGAGAAGAAGCGGCCGCGGCCGTCCTGTGCCTGCGGAGGCGGAGGAGCCCAGGAGCTGCCGCTGTCTCGGCGGGGCGTGGGGGCGATCCTACTCGCCCCGCCGCAGCCTCCGGAGCCGGATCACAGAGACTGCGGCTCCGACCCGACGCCCAGGGAGAGAAGAAAGCGCGCGCGATCGATAGCGGGGGGGCGGGGGAGCGGGGGGGAGGGAGGGGAAGGGGGAGCGGGAGACGCGGGGAGCGGGGAAGAGCGGGGGGCGGGGCTCGTGCACCCGCCAGCGTCGAGCACCACGATCCAAAGCCACCGCGCGGGCTGGTGAGGCCGGGTGTGTCGGGGCGCCGGGCCCCTCCCGACGGTCCCCGCGGCGGGCAGCCCCGCTCCGGACCCCGGGGCCGCAGACGCTGGGCAGGGAGGCCGTGCTCCCCGGGCACTGCAGACCGCCCCCCCCGTCACCAGCTCGCTCACCCGACCCCGCCCGCACCCGGGTCGCCTGCGGCTGGTCCCGCGGACCCAGGAGCGCGGTCGCGACTTCGGCTCCTCCGGGGGCGCGAACTCCCCGCCCCGGCCTCGTGCCCCGCTGACCGCCCTTCCCGGTCCGCCGCGGGCCGGCCGCGGGCCGCACCCCGACACCCCGACCCCGGGGCCCGCGGCCGGCCGCGCCGCCGCTTCGCGGAGGAGGAAACGGAGGCTCCGGAGCCGGGGGCGGCGCCCCAAGGTCGCCCGCACGGACGCCGGCCCGCGCCCCGCAATTCTCACCGGCTGCTCGCCCGGGCCGCGCCCTTGGGCGGCGGGGTCGGGACGGGGTGGCTGACCGCGTCGGGCGGGCCTGGACGGACCGCGGCACTCGCCGCCCCCAGCCCCGCCGCTGCCGCGCCGCGGGACCCGAGCCCCATTTCCGCCGGCTCCCGGTGTTGCCGCGCGACGGTCCGTTCCCCAAAGGCGCCCGAGCAGCCCGCGGACCC
Organism: Mustela lutreola; assembly: GCF_030435805.1. Taxonomy (NCBI): domain Eukaryota; kingdom Metazoa; phylum Chordata; class Mammalia; order Carnivora; family Mustelidae; genus Mustela; species Mustela lutreola. The sequence goes on from NC_081306.1 coordinate 23,266,386, forward strand.
CGCCCGAGCGTTCCGCGCAGGCAACGTTCCAGTCTCCGGCGTCTGCCCGGTGCGCGCAGCGTCCTTGTCCTTCCGCCCAGCAGGCCCTTGCCCCTCAGTGTCCCTGTCCCCCACCCCCGTGTCCTTGTGCCCCACCAGCGTCCCTGTCTCCCACCAGTACTGTCCTTGCCCCCCACTATCCCCTCCAGCGTCCTCGCCCCCCCCCCCCGCACTGTTCTTGTCTCACACCCTCAGTGTCCTTGCCCTCCTCGGTGTCCTTGTCCTCCACAGAACTCTTGTACCTCCTCCAGTCCCCCTGCAGTGTCCCCAGCACTCCCGCCTTCCAGTCCCCCACCTTCTCTTAGCTGCCAAACCTCCCCCATCCCCCATTTCCTCATCTGAGGGACCTGGTGGACCTGGCTTTGAGGGTCCCTGACCTCACCTTGCCACCACCCTCCCAGGGTGAAAGGACCCCCGAGCCCTGTGTAGGGTTCCAGAGGAGCTGCCTCCCCAGCTCCAGACCGGCCACCTCCAACAACGGTCTCTGCAAAGAGACGCCCCCAGGTCCCCCCAGGGCCCAGTGGGCTAGGAAGGCTGGACCCCCGTGGGTCAGCCCAGAGGCTGCAGTCATCTGGTTTGGTCGCCAGAGGGGTCCCTAGCCCCTCCTGCTCCAGGAAACAATATCCCCGTGACCAGGAGCAAAAACAGCACTCATGGAGCACGCAGTGTTTGTGCCTCCTTATGCTGACCACTGAGATCCCACCACCCACACGGGCTGGTTCATATGCAGGGGACCTTGTCAGAGGCAATGTTCTGGTGACAGGTGGACCAGGCATTGTCCCCTTCCCACTGAGACCTCACACTGGAACTAGGATCCTGTCTGGGCCCCAAACGCAGAGTCCCACCCTCATGTCCCCACCCCATTGGAGCCCCATTTGCTCATGGATCCTAAGTAACAGGAGTCCTTCCTCAAAGGGAGGCTCTTCTGGCTTAACCACCACCTGGAACCTTCCCAGCATGCTCCACCCATGAGCTGGGAGCCTTTGTTCCTGGTTTGCAGAGAAGAAAACGCAGGTTCAGCCTGAGAGAGGGTCTCACCCTGGAGAAGTGGATCAGGGGTGTGGAGGCTCCCAGCCCAGCCATGTGCCACTCCAGGGTGCCTCTGGGGCTGCCCCTCTTCTGCATTGCCTTACCTCAGGTAGGCCCAGAGAAGCTGCAAGAGGCTTGGCACCTGGGGTGCCTCTGAAGATGGGGGATAGTGAGGGGCTGCTTCCCTGCCCTGCCCTGCCCAGCCCAGCCCAGTTTCCCCCGCCCTGCCTGCTTCTGCCTGATTAGGATGCTGGGACCGGGGCACCTGGCCAGACTGGTTGCCTGGGGGAATGCTGGCAGCCGGCCCAGCGCAAGGTTGGCAGGCTTCAGGGGCTGGGCCCAAAGCTCGGGCCTTCTGGGCCCTGGACCAGCAGGGCCATGGCTTGAGTGGACATGGGGGCTGTGAGTGCTCGGGCACTCTAACCTGGGGTGTGCAGAGGGCCCAGCTTTGGAGGCTGGGAGGCAGCTGGTTGGTGGCTGCCAATGAAGTCTGAACCAACTCCAGGATGAAGGCAGAAGGCAGCTGGGACCTGGGCGAGCAGGAGCTCCAGTTCAGGGAGGGGTGGCCAGCAGTCCGGGGGGCGAAGCCAACCCCCAGTGTCTCTCCCACAGTGGCCCTGGGGCCCCGGGGGGTGCACCAGGCTCAGATGGGAGCCCACGGGCCAGGCCAGCCTCGAGCAGTACTAGTACACTTTGATGGCACCATCCCCCACACCTGCAACCACGAGCTGGCCCTGGGGCATACAAACCACAGTGCCTCAGCCCCTCGGACACCAGGCAGATGGGCACGGACCTTAGGGAAGAGGGTCACGGGGCGCCTGGGTGGCTCAGTGGGTTAAGCCGCTGCCTTCCGCTCAGGTCATGATCTCAGGGTCCTGGGATCGAGTCCCACATCGGGCTCTCTGCTCAGCGGGGAGCCTGCTTCCTCCTCTCTCTCTCTGCCTGCCTCTCTGCCTACTTGTGATCTCTTTGTCAAATAAATAATAAAATCTTAAAAAAAGAAAAAAAAGGGAAGAGGGTCACGCTGCCATCCACATCAGTGCACACACCCCCAGGGTTGCCAAAGTCATGCCCTGTCAGAGCTCCCAGGGAGCCCAGGGGCTGGCAGGCACTGCCCACCAACCGTACATCCCTGAACTTCTTGCTCATGGTACGGCCCCTATCGGGCCCCGGGCCCACCCAGTGGGGACACTCCAGACCCAATGTGGAGACTGGGGCCCGTGGCTGCAAGGCAGGACTCAGCGGGACACAGTGCATGGCCCCGGGCATGGAGTCTTTCACCAGAAGGTGGCCAGCAGCCTCCGCAGCCAGCCCCCTGGGGGCTGGGAAGGCGCCCACCGTGACCCAGTGGCCCTGGGGGGCTTGGGCAGTGTGCTGAAGTGCGTGGACAGCCCCACGGACAAGGTTGCTGACCACTATGAGCCCAGAGCTATCAGAGCCACATCCTCTGGCACGAAGGCTCTGGCCCCTGGCAGGTGGCAGATGGACTGTCCTTCGAGGTCCATCATGCGGGCTCAGGGCACAGGCACACCCCAGCCGTCATGAAAAGCAGGCCGTCGGGCACCTGGGTGGCTCAGTGGATTAAAGCCTCTGCCTTTGGTTCAGGTCATGATCTCAGGGTCCTGGGATCGAGCCCCGCGTTGGGCTCTCTGCTCAGCAGGGAGCCTGCTTCCCCCTCTCTCTCTGCCTGCCTCTCTGCCTCCTTGTATTCTCTGTCTCTCAAATAAATAAATAAATTCTTAAAAAAAAAAAAAAAAAAAAGGCAGGCTGTCCAGGGAGCAAGACAGATCCCGGGGTCCTCCTGCAGTCCCTGAAGTCACCAGGATCTGCCCAAGCAGTGAGGGCCGGTAGGAGCGAGCAGGGTTTCTGGGTGGGTCCATCTCACAGAGCAGGCCATGAGCCTGCCAGCGGGTTGGGGAGGCTCAGGAGACCAGAAGACAGACTGGTGTGTGGCTAGGGGTCACAGTGCACAGTGTCAGCTGCTCTGAGCCGAGGTCTTGAGGCTGGGCCCAGTGCAGGGCTGTGAGAGAAATGGTGTCAGTATGGGCCAAGCAGAGGTGACCCCTGTCCCCCCGCTCTTCTAGGAGTGCTGGTGTACTACCATTTCACACTTGAGGAAACTGAGGCACGGGGGTGGGGAGCAGGCTTCAAACCTAGTCCTGAGTGCTGGCCCCATCTATAAGCTCAGCAAGCAGCCATGGATCCAGGTCTCCTTTTTCCAGATATGGCCCCTGGAACACAATTCTGGGGAATATGGGACCTGTGAAGGCTGCTGCAGGTTTTGCTCTGAGGCCTCCATGAGCCCCCAGGGATTGGGAGGTCTCAAGGTGTGTCAGGGTTGGGGGAGAGGCTGGGGGTCGGAAGACGGTGACAGAGGGGCAGTGTTTCTCAAACTCCTCTCTGCCCAGGGAACTCTACCTTCTTTCAGCCAAGGAAAGTAACCCTTTTCGGGGGCAGCCCAAGGCTCTGGCCATTGCCCCCATGAAGCCCCTGGAGACTTCCAACCCCTGCAGGGTGAGGCTGCGGGGCTTTCCAAGGCCTCTCTATGTGCTCCTGCTCAGAGAGGTGGGGGGGGCCTCCTGCCTGGGGCTAGCATCCCTCAGAGGCCCCGAGCAAACATCCATGTGAGGCAGCCTCACTCACACTCCCCCAGTAGGACCACGGGGTCAGGCCCTCAGGAAAGCGGGGAAAGGAGCTGTACCCCTTGCACGTGGGCTGGGTCATTCACCAGGGTCTGGGGTGGGGAATCTCAGGGGTTCATCCTGGCCCTCCCCCAAACTGGCAGGGTTGGGTCCTGCTTCTACACCTGTGAAACTGGGCTGATGCCCCCAAGCTCACGTCTGCCTGGCGGGTGATGAGAAATCTGGGAGCAGAGACACAGGGGCTGTCAGTGGAGGACCAAGGCAGAGCGGGTCTCCCTTGGACTCTCCGGGAATCTCCAGGAAGGGAGGGGGTCAGCCCCTATGGATGACCCAGAGCACTTCCCACCGGGCTGACCCACACCCCGGCTCTGGACTTGGCCTCTCAATGCCCCATCGTGGGGCGGACGGCCGATGGTATCTGCTGCCTTAGCACAATTAATGGGGCAGCCTTAGGTCCTGCTCCGACTGGCCCCAGCCCGGCTGGTCCAGCTTGGGGAGCCAGGCACAGGTAGGAACTGCCCTCCCTGGGGCCATTCCCAGGTGAGTACAGAGGTATGGCCAGCTCCGGGGGACAGGAGTGATTAGCTAGGTACAAGGGTCCCCCAGGCTCCCCTCCCTGGCTGCCCCTGCCTGTGGGAAGGGCCCAGTGTGGCCGAGCAGGAAGGGAGGCAGTGAGCTGTGAAGGCCGCCCGATGCCTATCATGGCTGCAGGGGCTGGCTGGGGCCCAGCTAAGTCCACACCGGGCAAACAGCCCTGGGCCACAGAATGTGGGGGCACTGCTTAACCACAGCCAGGCTCTAACATCCGAGATGCCCTGGCCAGACCCACGGGCTGGAGGCAGGCCCAGGGATCTGAGTCCCCCAGCAAGGTGCCCACACACAGGCTGGACTAGCTCCCAGACCAGACACACCTGCCCACCCCCCGCCTCTCCTGGCTCAACCCCCTTGAAAGAAGGCCCCCCATTCTATTCCCCTACCCAGGGGGGCCCAGCGGTGGATACCCAGCAGGCTGGGCCGGGATGCTGCCCACTCAGATGCTGAGACCAGGGACATTTCCTTGGCGGGGAACATCCCGGGGCTGATGCCGGAACGGCAGGGGAAGAAGGAGACCCAGACCGGGTATGTGAAGATGGTTTCTATTCACTCACAACAGTGATCGATAAGGAGCTATGACTCTCTGCTGTCCCTTGGGGCCCCAAAGACCCAAGCCAGGGCTGCGGCCCAGACGTCAGCCCATGGGCATGCTGGACAGGCTCTGGGGGGGCTGGGGCAGGTGGGGGGCCGGGCGTCGGACACGGGGTGGAGGGGCCCTGTCTGCTAAAAACAGAGGAAGCAGCAGACGCTGTGGTCACACCTCTGCACCAGGGGGGCTCTGGAGGCTGGGGACAGCCTCAGGGGGCCAGGAGCCCCCAGGGCCACCACGGGCCCCCCAGCTGCTGCCAGGAACGACAGGGTCCTCTGGGGCCTGAAGGGGCAGGCCTGGGGGTGGGACGCTGGAGTCAGCCTCACATTTTGTGGTGTGGCTAGAGAAAGACTCAGCTATTGTGGGGCCCAGCATGCGCGGGGGCTCAGGAGTTCCCCGGGCCAGCGTGGGGCCCAGCTCCAGCTGCGGCCAGGTCCCCACAGGCCCCTTGGGCCCCTTGTTGGGCGCCCGCTTCACAGAGAGGTCGAGGGGGACATCTGGGGGCCGCACAGCCCGCTCCAAGGCCTGGTGGATAGTGAGCAACTCCTGGCGAATCTTGCCCAGCTGCTCCCGCAGAGGCCGCGGGGCCAGGCCCCCTGCAGGCACCAGCTGCCCCAGGCGCTGCTCCACCCTGGTGTAGTCCCCGAGGGCCCGGGTCAGGTCCTCGCCCACGTGCCCGGGGCCGCCTGGCACCAGGCCCAGGGGTTGCTGGTGCAGGGGCGCCTCAGTGCTCGGGGTCTCGGTGTTGCCTGGCTCTTTGTCCTCAGGCCAGAGCATCATGGAGGGGCCTGTCCGAAGGCTAGGGGGTAGAAGCCAGTCAAGAAGCTGCACCCGTGTCCCCTGTCCCTGCCCCCTCCACCGGGAACATCTTTGCAGGCTGCCTGAGGGCCTTGGGATCCCAGAATGGTAGAGTATGGCTCCCTGGCCTTGGTTTCCCCCCTGTGGATTGAAGAATGGGGCCCAGCCACCCAGGCCAGCTTGCCTCCCTCCCCTCCCCACCCCCATGACCAGGGGCCCAGACACCTACCTGCTCTGGGCGTTGACCTTCACTGTGCCAGAGGGGCCCTTCTGGGGCTCCAACCTGCTTCCCAGGGGCGGCTTCCTCTTGGGGTCACTCTGGGCAGCCTGGTCCAGCTCCACCTCCTGCCCTGAGTCCCTGGGGGCTCCACCGGGCCAGGGCCTGCCCAGCCCGGGTACTGGGACCTTCAGCAGCCCTGGGGCCAGAGTCCCAGGGGGCCCCTTTGGGGCGGCTAGGGGCTTGGCAGGGGCAGACTTGCTGGGCGGCAGCCCCAGCGTATGCTCCAGCAGCAGGGGGTAGTACAAGCGGGGGACCAGGGCAGGGCGCTCAGGGGCCTGTGGGGAGGGGAAAGCAGAGGTCGGGGGCAACAGGGGGCTGGCAGAGGCCAGAAAGGGCATGTGGGCTGCGGCGGCCAGGGAGGGTCCCAGGTAGGAGAAGAGACCAGGGCCCAGAGGACAGTTGACACCTAGCAGGGACAGATGGAGGCTCTGGGCCTCAGGGAACTCGCTGGGGGTGGGCGGGGGGTAGCAGGGGACACCCCCGCTCTCAGGGCCAGCTGCAGCCGCGTCCACCACGGCTATGCCCCTTCGGCCCCCACCCGGCCCCAGCTTCCAGGCCTCGGCCAGAAGCCCCCCAGGGCCCACCTCCTTCTGGGCATCCCGGGCCCCAGGGGAGGGGGCCCCGTGGGACCCGACAGCCCCCAGCTTTGGGCCCCCCACGCGGCGTTGCAGGGAGAGGCCCTGAGGGGCCGGGTCAGGCGTGGGGGGCGTGTCTGAGAGCCGGGGTTCCCGGGGCTGGGGCTGGCGGCCTGGGTGTGCTGGGCCCGCGGGGCCTACGGGGCTGGGCGCGTGGGGCCGGGCCGCGGCGGGGGCGCGGCGGCAGGCCCAGTCTGGAGAGTCGAGCAGCAGCGAAAGGGAGTCCTTGCAGAGGCTGTACTTCATGTGGTTGTACAGGTGCGACTTCTCCAGGCAGGTGAACGGGCACTGGAAGCACTTGTAGTTGTAGGGTTTGCCCCACGGCCGCGGGATGTAGTGCGGCTTCTTGGGCTTCCGCGCCCGCGCCCGCGCCCCGGCGCCCAGGCGGCAGGAGCCCGCCTCGCGGGACATGGCAGCCGCTAGCGGGCGGGCCCGGGCCCCATGGCCACCTGCGCACAGGGGGCCTTGGTCAGCGGCCGCCCCCGACCGGCTCCCCACTGCCCTCCGCGCGCGCAGCTCCGTGCGCCACCACCACCCTGTGGCCTGCGCCGCACCCGCGCGCCCCCTCCCCCACCTCCTCCTTCGCGCGCGCGCTCGAGGCTAGGGCCCCGACGGCGGATGAGCGCCAAAGACCCCAGTTCAGTGTGACTTGGGGGAACAGCGAGTGCTTCTGCAGGGGGGTATGTCGCAGCGCGCGCTGGGAATGGCTGCTGAAGCTGCTGCTTCTCCGAAACCCAGGGCAACGGGGCGTCCTGTGTTTTATCTGTGGACCCTGCGCTGGTGCTCACGCCGGCCCCCGCCCGCCAGCCCCCAGCAGGCCCCCTTCTGGGCTGATTCCATCTGTGCCAACCGGCTGAGTGACTCCAGGCCAGGTGTGGCAAGGCCGGTTCCTGGGGACACCAGCCCTTCCCAGTCTCCCTCCCCCCCAGAACCTTCCTCTGTGCAGGAAAGCCAAGATGAACACAGCCCCGGGAGAGACCAGACCAGCTCCAAGCCTCACTAGCACGGTGTACGTGTGCGTGTGTACGTACGCGCATGTGTCCCTGCTCCCGCAGACTGCTGGGTGGGCACTGGAGGGGGTCAGCCTCGTGTGGGGCCAGGCAGGGGGGCGGGGACGTCCCGGCACGGCCCCACAGCACAGCCACCTGCTCAGCCTAGCCATCTGGGTGGCTTCAGGCAGGTCAGTGGCCCGGCCCGCAGCGGCCAGGCTCAGCCAGGCTCAGCCAAGACCCTCCTCTCCCCACACCCCATACACTCGCTCAGAAGCCACTCCGCACTCCATCTGGGCCGCCACCTGGGCCATCCACCGCCCCTGTGTGCGCCTGCGTGGGGCACATGGTGAGTGTGTGCACACCGGCTTCGGGTGTGTGCACACGAGCGTTACAAGGCTCCAGATGAACCCTTGCCCGGCGCCTGGAGGGGCAGCCTCTGCATGGCTGGGCCGACTCGGTAGAGAGTCCGCTGCCAAAACACACGGGGCCCAGGCACTCGGGCACACATGCACACACACACACACACACTCTGCTCAGAGTGGACATGGCAGCGGTGCCTACAAAAGGACTCAGAGCTCAGCTGGGGCGGCAAGTAGGCACCTGGACACATGCACGGGCACGTGCACACACACCTGGGCACATACATGGGAACAGACACGCTTGCAGATGTGCATACGCACACACTTGCCCTGTTCCTCAGGACCCAGCGCTGGCCAGGGGGTTGAGCAGGGCAGGGGTAGGGTGCAGCGCAGCCATGGGGCACAGGCCGTCCTCCCTGCTGGCCTTCAGGCTCTGCACACAGCGGGCAGTCCTGTCTGCTGCCCCACAACACCGGGTGCCCCCCGCCAGGGGTGGAGAGAGCATCTGAAGGAGCCCTTCAAAGGGAGATCAGCCTCGTAACCACTAGCATGGGGGCGGGGGGCCGTGGAGAAAGCAGACAGACGAGAACTGACTGGTTTGTAGGTGTCCATGTCTTTTAGGGGATGGGGCTTGGAGAAGGGCGTGGGGGTTGGGAGCAGGGGGCTGGGCTCGGGAAAGGGCCTGGGGCTCCCTGAGGGGCAGCAGACCCTCTTGGACTTGGTGGTGGGAGCAGAGGTGGGCCCCATCCCTGTCTCCCGAACCCTCCCCAAGATACAGATGACAAATGGGCATGTGTGCTTGGGAGACAGAGACGGCTGCACTGGGGCCATCGATCACCCAGCCCTGGGAGCCACACAGCTGTGCTGCCTGGTGCCACCACCCAACCCACCTCCCAGTCAGGCCCCTGGACTCAGGAAGTGGTGGGCTCTTCCCGTGCTCCCTCTTCATATCAGTCACCTGGGTGTGCGTTGTGCGGGGGGCGGTGGGGGGGGCTTGTTCAGGCAACATCTTAGCAGCTACTGACCCCATGGGGACCCAGAGGACGCCTGGCACCCACCCAGTATGCTTGTGCACAAGCAGAAGACACCTCCAGACACCAGCAAGTACCCCCCACATACACAAAAGCACGTTCATTTGCACACGTGTCCCTACGCGTGACTGGGTGCAGGGTCCAGGGTCCTTGGGCAGCCTGCTGGCCCAGACACCTGAGCCCGATAGCCCTTCCCTGCCTAGGAGAGAACTGGTGTCCAGGCAGGAGAAGGAGGCCCTACCTCAGAGAGGAGAGAGGGTGCCCTGTGCCTGCAGCCACCATGGGCCAGCAGGGAGACTGGAGCTCACTCCCCCCCCCCCCCGCCTCCGCCCCCCCCTCCCCGCCCTTCAGAGACTTGGCCAGAGCCCCACAGGGCTTGGTAGAGAGGGGGTGACTAGGCTCCTCCTTGGCTGAGGTGGAGACCCCAACTCCTTCCCCCTCCCCAGCACACCCCACCCCTGGAGGGAGGGTGCCCTCCTACAGGAACAGGGTAGCACCCAGGGAGTCTCCTGAGCAGAAGTGAGGGGGACATGGGGGTTGGGGCTGCCCCAGCCGGGCCTGGACACTCCCGGAGTCCCGCCGCCCCCGTGCCCTTCCAGCCTAACCCGGCCCCGCGCGACCCCCAAACTTTGCGCCGCCGCCCGCCCCCGCCCTACCTGTGCGCTGGCCGACAGGAGCCCGCGGCGCCCGGGGAAGTCTGCGCGTGGCCCCCAAGACGCGGCGGGCAGTTCCCGCCCCAGCCCCGCCGGGTGCCAGCCGCGAGCCGGGAGCGCACGGGACTGGCTCGGGCCCTCGGGGCAGCGACACGGACTCCCGCAGGGAAACTGAGGCCCTGCGCTGGGAGCGGCCGCCGAGCGGTCTGCGGTCACTCACTCGGCAGCGAGTCCCTGGAGCGCCCGCCGCCGACCGCGCGCGTCCCCCCGACGCCGACTCGCGCCCACCGAAGTTGGCTGCCGGATGCCGCGCGTGCGCTACGGCGCGGCGCGCGGGGGCTTGGGGGCGCTGCGACCTCCGACCCGGGCTCATGGGGGAGGGGACTCGCGAGCTCGGGGAGCGGTCTCCCCGGTGCTCCCCCTCCCCCGCCCAAAGCCGCCCCCTTGCCCGCACTCACCTCGGGCGCCAGGACACGCTTGCTCAGCCCTCTCCTCCGCTCTGGCGAGTCCTGGGTGGAACAGTGGCCGGTGACACCGGTGGCACCACCCGGCAGGGACGGACGCTCTGTGGACCAGCGGGGAGTGGAGACGCAGGTGTGCGGCCGAATGAGGGGCGCCCGGCACCGTCCCCGCCTCCGTTGCCTGCAGGCTGCTGCGGGGGTGCACGGAGGCTGCCAGGTCTCCCGGGTCCCACAGCGGTTTGACGGGGTGTCAGTGGCCGAGGGCGCAGGGAGAGGCGCCGTCAGCACTCATCCGTCAGGGCAGGGCTCTGGCCCCTGACAGCAGCCCTCTGGAGCCAAGGCCTGGGGGCTGAGCCCTGGGACAGGGGAGCTGTGGGGCACAGAGCCAGCCTGGGGAGGGCTGCAGCCCAGCCTCTGGTGGGGCAAGAGCCCAGCCTGGCCAGGAGACAGAGCCCAGGAGGGCTGGAGGAGCCCGGCAGCAGAGCCCAGGGCACCCAGGGTGGAGCCAGTCTCCTTCCCCCACCAGCGCTCCCCAGCCAAGCTCGTCTCCAAACAGAAGGCTGAATGGATCTGCACTCCCTAAGCCCCTGCCCTGCCCGCTGATGGCTCCAGGCTCCAGGCTCAGGAAAGGATGATCACGGTGGACTCACGTTCCCCTTTCTGGAAACACTACCTCACCACGCTGACAGGGGCCCACCTCTCTGCCTGCCAGTCCTGCAAAGGGCCTGCGTTGCCTCTGGGAGGACCTGTGGTGGAGGAGGGGCAGGGGCAGGGACAGCCTCGGGTGTCCGGGACCCCCCCTAGAAACCCCTGCTGCTCCTGTCCTCACGGCCAGACCTGTTTCCAGCCCACCTCCCCAAGGATGCCCATTCCATGTTGCTCCTCAAGTTGCCAAAATCTAATGGTCCCGGATCCCACTTCTCAGCTAGATGCTGGTAGAAATTCATCTGCCCCGCAAGTTCTGTTCCAGACGTGAACACAGACATGCCGGGGGCAGGACCAGACTCGATCTCTCTGGCAGAGTCTTGCCTTTGTTTGGGGGGAGGATACCTTCACCCGACCTGGCTAAGGAAGGCCCATGAGGGTCTTCTTCACCCTCCCTGAGGGTCGAGGTTCAGGCTCCAGGGTACTCTCCACTCAGTTTGGGGGGAAGGGAGAAGTATCCTCTAGGGGCTCTGAGTATTACATCTCAAGTGGGGCGCCCAGAGGAGGGCCCTGGATGCAGAGTCCAACACCCCCAGGCTCCATGAACCTGGCCTCCATTTCCCCATCTGTGCAGGAGGGTGACAGGCTGCGGCTCAGATGCCAGCACCGGTCGCCGTGCCGACATGGGTTCTGGTCACCTGTGACAGGCATCACAAGCAGGACCCTGCGGTTCTGGGGGTGCCCAGGGCAAAGAGGCTGGTTGGAGGGGGAGCGTCTCCGTCCTGGCCCAGGGCCACCCTCCCTGACACCACCTGAGGGGACTCGCTTCTTCTCCTTGTCAAGTCCGAAGGGTAGGGCTGGGGGCTGGGTGGCACAGCGTGTCAGCCTTCTCCTCTCCGCCCGCCTGGCCTGGCCCAGCTGACCAGCTGACCGTGCAGGCAGCCCTAGGCTGGGAGACAGCTTGAGTGGCCGTCACGCCAGCAGCCCCGTGGAGAGTTAGAGGCCAGGAGGCCCGTTCCTTCTGCACACGGGCCCCTGGATGGGCTCAGTCAGGCCTGGGTCCCTCGTCACAGGCCAGGACCAGAGGGGGTCAAGGGCACAGGCCATCCAGAGATGGCGTGGGATGCAGGCTCCCAGGCCTTGGCCACTGGGCCCCAGGGACACTTCCTTGCTCCCCTACCCACTCCGGCCTAGCCCTCCGAGTCTGGGAGGTCATGCAGCCGCCAGCCCAGGGGATGGGCTCACTGGAGGCTGTGGCCATCACTTAGGGAAGGAAGGTGATGGGCCAGAGAGTCCCGGGTGCTGGGACCCTGCCTTTCCACGTGCAGAGAGCCTGCCCGCGTGAGCCCAGAGAGGAGGGAGGAAGCTGGGACTCCAGGTGATGGGACACGGAGGAGGCCACCCCTGTGCATGGCCTTTTGAGTCTGAGTTTGAGGAAGAGGAGAGGTGGTGGCACCTCCAGGGGCTCAGCAACCAGGGGCGTGACCTTATGCATCTCTGGCCTTCCAAGAGGGTCTGCGTGGGGGTGGGCCCCAGAGCCCAACTGAGTGGTGGCAGCCCAATGGCCTTTGCAAGGGAGTGTGGGTCTGGCCAGCCCCCAGGAGCACTGGTGACTGTCCCCACCCCCTGCAGCTGGGCAAGGCTGGGACGTCAATGCCAACCCCTTGTCCCCTGTGCCCTCCGCCAAGGCCCATCTGCTCCATCATCACTAGGACATCTTTCCACTCAAGAGCAGGGGTGGGGGTGGGTCAAGACCCCCGGTGGGGACCCATTCCACACATTGGGAAGAGCGTGGGTCTGGACCCCTGAAGCAGGACAGGGCCACCCATGGCTCTGGGGCTTGGTTACGTGTGGCTCTGAGCTCTGAGACCCCTCCCTCATTCCCCTCACTGGGATGGGAGGGCACTTGATTTCCAGGTGCTTCAGGCACCTGCGGGGTTTAGGGCAGCAGCGTCTCTTCAGTGGGTCCTGGTGCAGGGTGAGGTGGGGAACCCCGACCCCACCCTCTGACCCCTGCCAGAGCCTCACTTTGGCCATTTACCTCCTCTGCCTGGCTTACCCGGCAGTTTGCCTGTCACCTCCATTCAGGCTGCTGTGTCTGTGCAGGGGGAAGGCAGGGAAGGTGGGGGCCGGGGAGCAGGCCCACAGAGGCCCTGTCTCACCTCTTCAGTGTCCACGCGCAGCTCTCTCCAGGACAGGCACAATGGCTGGGGACCCCCCCCTGCCGGGCAGTGCGGGGCCAAATGCCTAGAGGGGCTGGAGCCCCCAGGCAGGGTCGAAGAGCCCCTGGGAGAGGTGAGCGCCACACGGGGCCCCCTGTGCCCAGGACACGAGGCATCCTGTGTACTTCTTCCTTCTTGGCTCTTTGACAGGGCATCAGGGAGTCCTGGCTCGAAGGGCTGGGCCCAGGGCTTGGGCCAAAGGAGGCAGGGTCCAACCCAAGGAACCCGGAGGCCAGCCCAAGGGTGCCGACCCGCCAGCCCCATGCGGATCACGGGAGATTCCCGGCCGGCTTGTGCGGGAAGCCGTGGCAGCAGCAATGGGCAAGGACGGGCACAGGCCTGTGGGTCCCCACTGTGGACTAGGGAGGGCCAGGCAAATACAGAGCTTGGGGAATTCTCAGGAAATCTGTGCGGTGGCCCAAACAGGCCCAGGGACGTGGGGTGGAGCAGGCCCACCCCAAGGGAGGAGACCCCGCTGGGAAGCTGCTGGCACCCGGCAGGGGACCTCAGGAGAACCCCTGCGGCAGCAGCTCCCTGGACCTGTGATGGTGACTCTCGGTCTGCCCATGCGTGCTTTGCCACGCCCTCCCCAACCGGCTGCAGGCTCCGTCCTCTGGAGGCCCCCATGGCCCTTCCCACGGCTCTGTCCCGGATAAGCCAGCCCCTGGCCGCTCTGGGGTGAGGTCTGTGGGGAGACTCTCCATGTGCCTCGGGCTGCTCCCTGGAGGGACCGGGGAGAGCTGGGTGCAGCGGGAGTGAGCTTCCTGCCACGGGAGGCATGCGAGCTCTGGCAGCGGAGTGGCCAGACGGGTGGGATGTGGGGCCGAGGCCACCCGAACCCCCACCCGCTTGCGAGCCAGTGTGGGCCGAGCAGCGCCTGGGGCCGACAGCAGCCATATGTTGGGAGAGGAGCTGTGTGCCCGGCTGCTTGGCCCCGGGGGCCCAGCCTTGCTGGGCCTGTCACAGACGATTTTCCCTGCCTGAGTGGCAGGCCAGCCAGCGGGCGGGGCAGGGGGGTCGCCCAGCCGTCGTGCCAGCTCCAGGTCCCCCCACGGCTCTCTTGACATCGGGCCCGAGACTCTGGGGTAGACCCAAGCGCCGGGCCTTGAGCTCTGGCCCCCCGCTATCTGGCTGAGCGCTTGGCCCTGGCGTGTGGTCAGCCCCTGGCCAGGTCAGGGTCGGGGGCCCCAAGAGGAGCCCTGGTTGGCGGGCAGGCAAGGAACAGCCCTGCCGCTCGGTGGTGGGCGGATGGCCAGGGGTGCACACGGGCTGTGTGGGTGCCCGGGGCAGGCGGGAGAGAGCCGGGAGCCTTGGCCCTGTCAGCCTGGCGCCCACAGCCGGGAGGAGGCCGCGGCTAATTTGTACACTAAGTGCTTCTGACAGGGACGCCTCACAAGTGAGAACACAGCACCGCCCGCCTGGAGAAGGCCGCCGAGGCCGAGTGGGCAGTGAGGCAGCCCGAACGAGAGGCCAGGCCAGTGGGCCAAGAAGGGGAGGAGGGCCCAGGAACCAGAAGGTGGGAGACTGAGCAGGCTGAGAGGGGGAGCTGGGGCCCCCAGCACAGCGGGGGACAGCCCCTGGCCTTGGGCCTGTGCCCCATTTTGGTAGCACTGGGATCTGGGTGTCTCTGGTCACAGCCAAGGGCTTGGTGGGTGAGTCCTCGCCCTGGCCAGCCTGGCTGGTCCCCCATCTTCTCTCCATCCCACCAGCCGCCTCTCCAGGGGCCCAGCTCCCAACCCAGGCCAAGCCCCACCTCACCCCTTGCCAGGACCCTCCATAAGCTCCCAAGTCACAACGAAGGCTCTGGACTATGGGGATCCCCCAACTCCTTCTCGGATACTGTGTGCCCTTTGGGGCTGGGGACACCTTCCCCCGTTCCATTCCCGTCTCTCTGCTAGAGCCTCCTCTCCTGCAGGCTAGGGTTCAAGGGGAGGGGGTGGGCACACAGCCCCCACCCCCAGTGGAGACCCCTGCCTGGCCTGGCACCACAAGGACCCTGGGAATCCACAATTCCCACATCTTGCTTCCGGAGGCTTCCAGGTAAGGACATGGGTCCAGGCTGCTGGGACGCCCGGGGGGTGACAGGGCCGGCTCTTTGCCCACTCCAGGTGGACGCACCCGTGCCCCACGGGACAAGGCCCAGTGCGGCCGGCGCAGCCGCGATGGAGCTGGGCGCCCGTGAGATGTGTTGTGGCAGCTGCCCCGCTGCCCGAGGCCCGCCCGGAGCGAACACTGCTGGTGGCTTTAATTGCTTTCACATTCGATAGGCTGGCCTGTGACAGGCCTCTTACACCCGCTCGAGCGCCAGCCTCCGCAACCCCTCTACTCTGCAGCCTCCATGGGGCGGGGGGTGGGGAAGGCTGTGCAAACTGCAGCCAGGGAGCACTCAGCAGGCCTGCCACCCGTGGGACAGGGACGGTGCCCCCCAGAGCGGGCAGGAGGGAACCGAGTAGGAGCAGGACAGCCACCATGCCACCTGCCACCCGTGGGACGGGGTCGGCGCCCCCCAGAGTGGGCAGGAGGGGATCGAGTGGGAGGACAGCTACCATGCCACTTCTCTCCTGTGCACCCCCTTGCTCCATCTGCTCCTGCCTATAGAGCTGAGAGATTCAGACAGCCCCCACCATGCCCGTGAAAGCAGATGTCACACAGGGAGCAGCCGGGCATGGGTGCTGTCCTGTATGCGTGGGGACTGGCCTGCTGACTACGGCATGGTCTGGCCCAAGCCTCTGCCCTGCCCAGACACCCAGGCCTTCAGGGGTGCACGTGAGGCACAAGCCGGGCGTCCCCAAGGCTGCCTGTGAGCACCTCTGGTGCTGGTGAGCCTCGCCCGCCAAGGTACTCCCTGCTCCCCCCAGGGCAGGCTTGGGTGGCCCTCGGGACAGCCCCTGCCTGTGCAGGGGAGGCAGGAATCCAGGGACCCTGGGAGGGGCAGCAGACAGATCCGGAGGCATCAGTACAAAACAAAACGTTTTTATTTGGTCCGTTGGAGCCTGAGTCTGGAAACACCCAAGGAGAACCGTCCTGCAGGGATGGGGACTGACAAGTGATAAAATAGCCTCTGGGTCAGAAGAGCTGGCCGTATGTACAGGGTTAAAAATATTCACAGCTCCGAGTAACAGGAGGGGTACAAAGGAGGCCTGAAAGGGAGTGGCAAGCGTCCCGATGCTTCTCCAGGTGTAAAAGGCCCCCAAGCGCTCCAGGGCTGCCCACGGCCTGGGCACAACAGGACACTGAGGCCAGGTGGGCCCCCAGGAAGCTGGCCTCCGATGTCCGAGGGCAGAAGCAGGACTCCAGCCTGACAGCAGCCTCCAGGGAGGACGCCCGAGCAGTCACGGAGCTGCTCGACTCCCTGGGCTTCTGAGGTGGGGGAGGAGCTGGGAGGGGCTGCTGGGGCCTACCTCTGCCTGGACAGCGAGGCCCAGGATTGCTGTGGGACCCTGGTCCTCCCGGCAGAGGTCAGGTGGTGTGTGGACAAAACACCTCACCTCACAGCAGTCCGGGGCCGGGGGCCTGGCTAGACCCTGCCCCACAGCCCCTGGCCTCCAGCCCCTGGGGCATGGCTTCTTCACTCCTGGCAGGAGGTCCAGGAATTGCATAGTGTCGTCAGAGGGGCAGCTGGGACCTTCCCCATCCCGGCCCTGAGCCCGTGGCCGCCAGCCACCTGCCTCCCGGGACACGCTGCTGGGACTCTAGGGAACCCCGCTTGCCTTGAGGAGGCCAGGGGGCAGGGAAATGTGCTCTGGGGACAAGCTGAGGACAGAAGGCTCCTGTTGTCATGTCCCATGAAGGGGTGGACCCTGCTCTCATCCTGGGATCCATCTCTGACCCCCACCGATGGGGGGTGGTCCCTGCTCACTCTGGGGGTCCAGCCTCCATCCCAGAGGAGATGGCTGCTGTCACCCTGGGGGTCCAGCCTGAACCCTGCAAGGGAGTGACCCCTGCTCCCACTCTGGGGTCCCAGCCTCTGACCTGCCCAGATTCGGTTCTAGGAGTGAGGCTCCCAGCAGCCTCCTCCAGGTAGGAAGCCCCCCGCCCCTAGGGAAAGAGAAGCCTCACCGTGGCTGGGACCGTCTGAACCCAGCCTGAAGGCGGCTGGTCCCAGGGGTGGGCACACAGGCCCGGGCGGGCACACAGGCCCGACCGCTCCAGGCAGGTTGGAGGTATTCTGCTCTTGCGGCTGGGAGGCCCTGGGCAGGAGGGAGGGGCGGGGAGGAAGGCCTAGGGGAAGCTACTACAGCTAGTGGCTCCCTGGGCAGGGTCCTGAGATTCTGATTCAAGCGTCCTCTGTTGGGGTCTCCCTCATAAAGTGCGCGTTGGGGGGCTGGGAAGGTGGGGTAGTCACAGAGGCCGGGGGCCATGCAGGCCAGCGACTTCGGGCGTGAGAGGGGGGCTGTGGGTGCCCCTGGAGGTTGTCCAGTCACTGAGGAAGGCCTGCGCAGCCTTGCGGTGCGCCAGGCGGTGGGTGATGGAGAAGCCCGCGTTGCCCTCCAGCTGGGACAGGATCACCAGGACCTGCCTGGGGGAGGGGGCCGGTGAGGGCCAGCGGAAGCCAGGTGAGGGGGCGGGGCGGGGGCCGGGCGGGGCGGGGCCCACCTGTGCAGCGGGGGCACGCTGTCCTGCGTGCGCAGGCTGCCGCGTGTGGACACCACGTTGAAGCTGTCGGAGCAGTCGCACTGCACATGCAGGTAGGACTTGGGGTGCCGGTTCTCCACCACCACGATGAGGCCCGCCCAGCCGTGCGTCAGGTAGTAGCAGGTCATGCCCTCGCGTCCCTGGCCATAGACCGAGCAGGAATGGGCTGGGGCGGCGGCTCCTTCCCCGTCCCCCTCCCCCGGGATCCTGCCGGCCGCCCACCTCGTGCCGCTCGCCCCGGCTCTCGGTGAGCAGGATGATGGCGTCGGCCAGCGTGGTTGGCTGGGCCTCCACGGGCTCCACCATGACCAGCCTCGAGCTGTACACGGCCAGCACATGGCCGGGCGGCTGCAGGCTGCAGCGCGGGACCCCTGCCGAGGGGCTGGAGGCTGCGGGGAGGGGCGGAGGAGGCGGGGGGCGGGCGTGTGAGCGCAGGCGGGCACGCGCAGCGCTCGGTGCGGCGGGGCGGGGTGCGCGGGTGCGCGGTTACCCTGCGTGCTGGCCGGGGGGCCCGGCGCGGCGGGGCTCCAGTGGTTGAAGGCACAGCACACCACGGCGTACTCGCCGGGCTCCAGCATCACGTCGCAGTTGACGAACTTCTTGACGGCGCGCTTGCTGTGGGCCAGCAGGCGGCCCAGGCTCAGGCGGCCCCCACTGCCGAACGACGCACGGAACACCAGGACGCACAGGTCCAGGAGGTGGCTGTCCACCGAGTCTGCGCGCCTGCGGTCCGGGGACGGAGGCAGTCAGCGCAGGGGCTGCGCAGCTCGGCCGCGCGCGCCCCTCACACCCCGACCAGGCACTCGCCCGCTGGAGCTCACCATCCTAGCCCGCCCCCAGCGTAGCCCCGCCCTGCCCCGCTCACCAGCCTACCCCCTCCCACCCAGCCCCTACCCCGCCCCGCCCACCTGCTGCCCTCCTGGAAGAGGGCGAACTCCAAGGACGCGCGCTCCAGCACCGTGAGAGCAGTTACCCCCACCGGCCCGCTGGCAGAGCTGGGAAAGCAGCCCTGCACACGCGCCTCCTGCCAGTCCGAGTGCACCTTGCAGATGTCCACGGAGTCGAAGTACCTACACAGCGAGAGGGCAGCCCCACTGGGCAGCTCGCATCCCAGCTCAGGCCCAGGTTACTTCCTGTCCCCGCTCCACTCCCTGCCCCAGGGCGCCCTCCCAATCTCCAGGGACCCGCGTCTGGGAAGCCCGGGTGCTGGCTCTTGCCCGAGGACACCACCAGGGGGCACCCGGTCCCAAGTCTGATGGGAGGGCTAGTGAGGATGGTGAGCCCTGGGGGTCGAAGCCCTCCACTCCACCCCCCCCACACACCCACGCCCTGCCCCTGTGCTGAGCTGGATTCAGAGAGGTACAGGTGGGCTCCCCAGGGCAGGGCACCACACGCTGGGACGAGGGGAGCAGCCAAGGGGAAGGTGGCAGGAACAAGGGGATGGCCACGGGGCAGGCACCGCACACCCGCAGCCCGCAGTGCCCAGCTACCTGATGAAGTCGCTGTACTCCATCCAGAAGACGCCCTCGCTGCTGCCGTGCGGCATAAGCTCGCTGCGCAGGTGCCCCGGCCAGTGTGGCCACTCGTCTGACCAGCTGCCATTCCAGGAGAAGCGGCCCCACGGGTTCCGGAGGCGCAGGAGCCTGTAGACCACAGGGCTCAGGGCCACGACCATGCCTGCCGCGGTCTCCACCACACGTCCACCCGGCCCTACCTGGAGCCCTGGACATCGCGGACGTCCAGGATGGAGTAGGCGTGGCGGGGACGCAGGCCCAGGCTCTCGTAGGCAGCGTCATCCACCTTCATGTTGCCCCCCCCACAGGAGGCACCCATGAGGAACCTGTGTGGGCAGAGCAGCCTCACTGACTGGGGGCCCCTCAGTACCCGGCGACCTCTGCTGGCCCTGCCCCCCTCCCCGCAGTGGGGAGGTGCTGCACCCGTGTGGGGGGTAGGAGGTGGGGAGTAGGGGGAGTGGAAGGTAGGGGGCCCTTCTGTCTGTTGGGTCCCCTGAGAGATGTGGGACCCAGGAAGTGCTGGCCCAGCCCCCTCCACTATGGTCCCGAAGCTCAGAGGCCTTGGGCTGGGGGTTGGGCAGGCCCTCAGCCCTCCAAGGGGAGCAATGGTGTCCAGTACCAGCCGAAAGCACAAGGTCTTGGCACTGAGGAGCCGTCACTCCCAGACTTAAGGTTCCGGGCCCTCCCCACAGACACATTGGCCAGCGTGTGGCAGGTCTCAGAGGGCAGACCCCACTCCCACCAGGTGCCTCTGTGGGGCTCTCTCCACGCAGTTCCAAGCGGGCGCTGGCGGTCACCACAGGCCCAGCTGAGGCAGAGGCCAACGGGCAGCGTCCTGCCTGTCCCCCATGCCACCTGGGCAGGCCAGACCCTCGGCCCGGCAGCGAGGGGTGCCAGTGACACTGGAGATGCAGGCTGTGAGTCAGAGGCCGCTCGCCCTGCTCGTCCCACCGCTCTAGGCCCTGGCCCGGCTGTCCCCTCGCCTCGCCTCTCCTCCCAACTCTGCTGACCGCCACAGCGCCCGCCCCTCTTACCCAGCCTCCTTAGAACTCAGCATTTTGGCCCAGATGAGGTCAGTGTCAACGGGCTCCTCGCGGGGGTTAGTGGAGCTGACCTGCAGCGCCAGGCTCTCACAGGGGGCGCCGGTGAGTGTGGCCAGGCCTTCGATGGCGCGCCCCGCCTGGAGGGCAAAGTAGGAGCCGTGTAGCTTGGCCAGCGCCTTCTCGATGAGGGCCACCCATAGCTGCTTCCGCTGAGCCTATGGGAGAGGCTGGAGTCGAGAGGCCTGACGCTTGTTGCCCCACCATGTCCCTCCCCCGCCCGCCCGCCCGCCCCGCCACCTGGGAGAAGAGGAGGAAGCCGGCCTCGTCACAGGGCAGCATGTCGTCCACCAGCACCGTCGTCCACGTGCCGTCCTTGCACAGCCGCACCTGGTAGGCGCCTTCGGCGCACAGGCTGCGTGTGACCATCACCCGCTCCACCAGGTCGGGCCGCTCGGCCAGCACGGCCAGTGCACTCAGGAACCTGCACAGAGCCGGGGTGGTGAGCACCGGGGGCCTGCGTGCCATCCAGCCCCACCGCGGGCACCCAGCTCACCAGCAGTTCCCCAGCAGCCCCTGCAGGATGTCCGAGGGCCGGAGGGTGTGGAACACAGACCACGAGGTGCCCTGGTCCCTGGACACGGAGCAGTTGATCTCGTGGGGACGCAGCCACTGCCGCACACGCTGCTGGACGCTGTCGCCCGCAGGGAAGCCCACGGATGTGGGCCCAGGGGGGAAGCTGTCGTCCACGAAGTTCACGCTGTTCTGCAGGGGCCATGACCTCACATTCAGGCTCCCCCTGGCTGCGCCAGACCCACTACCCGGGAGACTGGCCCGAAAATGCTCCAGAAGGGAGAGGGTGGGGGTGTGCAGCCAGCCCAAGGGCTGTGGAGGGCTCAGCCAGGGCTTGTGTGGGCCACGGGAACGGCAGCCCCTGGGACACCGCATAGCCCCAGCCTGGAGGCCACAGGGGCGGTGTGCATGGGCAGCCAGGAATCCGGATGGCTCCCCCAGCTGTGGATGCCCCGGTGAGAGAAGCAGGGACATGGCTTGGATGCAAAGCCAGGACCTGAGACTCCAGTGTCCGGCTGGGTGGCTGACGGTGACAATGGGGACAGACAGCCCCTCCAACTGACCCTGGGGGCAGTGCTGCCCTGGACTCTGGCCTCCCCAACACCCGCAAGAGCAGAAGAGTGTGAGGGAGTGTCACATCCCGTTTCAGCAGGAGGAAGCATGGGGCCCGCCTGCTGGGACGAAGCCTCCACCCACATCCTCCCCTCCTGGGGCTTCACCATCTGTGCGACATCGCCTGAGAAGGGTCAGGAGCGCAGACCACGGGGTCACGGACCCTCGTGGGTACAGAGAAGGAAGGGGCAAGACGCGGGGAACAGGGACCGGGCTGCTTCTCCAAGCCTGAGGACAGAGGTGCCGGCCTCCTCTGGCTTCCCTCTGCCACTGACCAGGAGCCCCCCCAGACTCCTCCCTACAGAAGGGACACCAGGGAAGGATGAGAGCGTGAATGCAGTGACTGGGGGACCAAAGACATGCCCAGAGAGGAGCCCATGGGAAGGGGAGAGCTAGCCTTGGGGCGTCGACACCGTCCTGGGGGCACTCACCTCCCGGCAGAAGGCCACAATGTTTTCCCAGAGGGCCTTGGCCTCCCCCTCGTCTGTCTGCCTCCGCTTCTCCACGTGTATGCTCTCCCTGCGCCTCAGGGGCACCACGCCCCGGCGCTGGGCCACCAGGAGCTGGGGCGTATGACAAGCGGCACAGTGCTTGGCCCGCGGCGCGTTGAGCAGGGTGCAGGCAGGGCAGGCCCACTGGCTCAGGCGCTCGGTGGGCAGCACGGGGAGGGGGCCGCCAGGCCTGTGGGCGGTGCAGGGCCCGGACCTGTCGGCACTGCAGTCGGGGCAGCGGCCGGGGGGCTCGCCATGCTCCTGGAAGCCATGCAGCTTAGAGCAGCCGCACGCTGTGCACCTGGGGGCTGCCGTGGGGTTCTTGAGCGTGCACTTGGCGCACGACCAGGTGGTGAAGTCGGGGCTGGAGGGGCTGGCCGGCTTGTAGCGCACCGTGTCCCCGGCCAGGTCGATGACGTCGCTGCTGGGCGCGGCACCACAGGCCTCACAGCGGACTGGGCTGGAATGCCCGGGCGCAGAGCAGGAGCCACACCGGGGCCGTGCCAGGCTGCCCTCAGTGGCCTCCTCCTCCAGCATGCCCAGCCGCTTGCTGGACAGCAGCTCCGCCAGGCGGGAGGCTCCGGCCACAGTTCGCACCGGGCCCTGGGGGAGCCCCTTGGAGCCGGCAGAGGAAGAAGGCTGGGGAGCCTCAGGCACCAGTGGCTGCAGCTGGGGGGGGACCTCACGGCGGCTACGAGGCACTGGGTTGTTCTGCAGGGGGGGCGAGAAGGGGCTGAAGGAGGGTGCCCGGGGGGGCTCTTGGTCAGTGGCAGAGGGAGGGTCAGCTTCGGCGCCTTCCCCGGGCTGGGCTGGGGCAGCTATAACATGGAAGCCAGCGGGGGCCACGACCTCGGGGACCACCAGGGCCTCAGGAGGGATCCTGGGCAGTGAGAGTTTCCGGGGACCCCCACAGGCGGAGCAGGAGCTGGCCACAGGTGTGTTGTGCAGGGTGCAGCGTTGGCAGGCCCAGCCGCTCCCGGGCTCGGCCGCCCCCTCCTGCTCCTCCTTCTCCTCCTCCTCCTCCTCCTCCTCTTCGTCGGGCTGCCCCCGGGCCGGCTCTGCAGACACCAGCCCCACTGTCCTCCCAGGACCGGCTTCCTCCTTGCAGCTGCCCCTGGGCTCTGCCAGGACCCCGTTGATGACAGGCAGCAGGGAGGCACGAGGCACAGGCTCTGGGGCAAAGCCACACACCTCACAAGTCTCCTTGCCCAGGAAGTTCCGGAATGTGCAGCGGGCGCAGGGCCATTTCTGCTCCTCCACACTGAGCCTGAGGATGTGGTCAAGGTCAGGCTTGTGCCGCGGGGCCTCGCAGATGGAGCACTGGCGCTGGCCAGCCGGGTTCAGGAAGGTGCAGCGCGCACATGACCACTCCCCAACTGTGGCCATGGACCCAGGCGAGTGTGTGTGGCTGCAAGGGAAGGTCCCGGTCAGTGGAGGCCCAGGAAGGGGCCCAAGTCTCCACCTGGGACGAGGGGTCCCAGGATCAGGCCCAAGAAGCAGGCTCTGAGGGGTTTGAGGACATGAGGAGTTGGGGGGCCCCCAGGGGACCTCACAGGTCTGTCCTTAGACCCCTCCTGGAGGCAGAGGGATGGGGCGGAACCACATGGTCCTAGTGGCCATGGGGCCCTGCTGGGGAGGCGGTCTTTGATCAGTCCCAGCAAAGCGCCCATGTGAACTTCCTCGACAGGTAAAGGGCGCCCTTAAAAACCCACAGCAAATGTCACAGCGTAGACACTCTGCGTGCCTCCCTCCCAAGACCAGGAGCTCAGCGCTGCCGGTCAGCGCTGGACCAGAGACCCAGCCAGAGCAACTCGGCGGGAAAGAGATGAAAGGCATCCAACTGGAAATGAAGAAGTAAAACTACCTCTGTTTGCACATGGAGTGATCCTACACACAGAATTCCCCAAAGTCCACCAACAAAAATGACTAGAGCTAATAAATGAATCCAGTGACATCGTATGGCATGAGACTGACACGTAACCATCAGTGCTTTCCACGCCAGCAACGAAGAGCTCGACAGCCCAGAGAAAGGAAGTTAGAAGAACAGTATGACTTCATCTAAAATAACCGAGGGATACGTTTTAAAAAGGAGAAAACTCGGGGCACCTGGGTGGCTCAGTGGGTTAAGCCTCAGGTCATGATCTCAGGGTCCTGGGATTGAGCCCCACATCGGGCTCTCTGCTCAGCAGGGAGCCTGCTCCCCCACCCCTGCCTGCTTGTGATCTCTGTCTGTCAAATAAATAAATAAAATCTTTGCGAAAAAAAAGAAAAAAGAAAAAATTCTGGGGGCCCCTGGGTGGCTCCATCGGTGAAGCCTCTGCCTTCAGCTCAGGTCCTAGGATGGAGGCCGACGCAGGGCTCTGTGCTCAGTGGGGAGCCTGCTGGAGGTTCTCTCCTCCTGCGCCTGTGCCCAGCCCCAGCTCACACATGCTCTCTCTCTCAAAATAAGTAAAATCTTAATTTCTGTGACATTGAATTTGACAATGGCTAATTGGATGTGACACCAAAAGGACAGGCAGATAAAGGAAAAAACTGGACTTCATCAAGGCGAGGAACTTCCACGCTTCAAAGGGCCCAGCTGAAAAAATACGAGAATTCGTAAGAGAAAATATTTACGAATCAGGTCTGGCTCCAGAAAACATAAAGAACCCTCGCAACTGAGCAACCACAAGGACGCTTTTCAGAAAAACAGGCGAAGGGCCGGAGCAGTCATGTCTCCAGAGGACACACCAGTGGCCGTGGAAGCACGTGGGAAGACGGAAACGTGCTCAGCATTGCTAGCCACCAAGAAAATGCAAACCTGATGTGGGAGACCCCACTTCACACCCGCTGCGGCTGGGGAGCACCCAAATAGCAGGGGACGGCAGGGGACGGCAAGGGACAGCAGGGGCCGCAGAGCTCTCTCCCCGCCCCACCTCTGGCGGCCTCTCCCGATAAACAGTCACCACCCCACCCTGCAATTCCACTCCTGGGCACACACCCCGAAGGACCGGGAAGTGGTGCCCTGGTGTGCACACATACACTCAGAGAAGGTCCACGCACGACAACTCAGACACTGTCAGCAAACAAACAGGTAAAGGAGATGTGGAACGTTATTCAGCCACATAACAAGACTCTGATACATGTTCAGTGAGAGAAGCCAGACACAAAAGACCGCACGTTCCAGGAGTCCATGCACACAGAACCCTTATGGCAGAGGATCCGAGGCGGTGTGAAGCCCAGTGGGCCCCAGGGCCCGGAAGTTCTGTAAGGAACACAGGTGACACAGACATGTAGGGACGGGGTAGAGGGACGGACGCATACTGTGAATGTGCCTCGTGCCCTCTGAAACAGTTCTTTCATGTCATATGAACTTCAGCTCAAAAAAACCAAAAACAAAACCAAAGTGAGGGCTGGAGGGGAGGGCTAGGGCACAAATTGGGGAGGGGCACCCTGACTCAGGGCTGCCGGTTGGATCCCCTAACCAACTGCCTGTGTGGTCTTTCTGGGGACCTCTGGGCCGGTATCTGACCACAAAAAAGCAATCCAGCAGCGCTGGAGACCCACGCACTGGGCACATTCCTGCTGAGCCCAGGCCACACGTGGGTCGTGGAGGGCCACGCTGTCCCCGGAGGGGCGGGCCCTCTCTACTTACCTGTCTGCTGCCAACCCAGACCGCTGAGCCCTACGTGCCTGGTCCTGCAGCAGCACGCGCCAGCACTGGGGTGGCCCCAGCGGGGAAGCTTGCTTTGCACCCGGCAGTCCCATGCGGCTGTAGCAGGGAGCTGTCCCCCCAGGGAGATCACTGGGGACCTGGGGCAAGGGATGTCCAAAGGCAAACTAGGTGGGAGAAAGGGCAGGGACCCCTCTGCTGGGAACCTGTCCCAAAGTGCTGGCAACACCCAAGCCTGGGAGAGTGAGTCCCTCCTGGGCTGGGCAGCTGCAGGACTCGTGACACTGGGAAGAGTGCCCCGCCCCACCTGGGGGTCCTGTCCCACGTCAGAGCTGTGCTTCAGGGGCAGGCAGACCCTCATGCCCTTGTCCCAAGGGATGGCCATGCACCCCACCCGTGCCAGGTAAGGACAGGGACATGGTCCTCCACAAGTGGCTGTCTAGGCCTGTGGCACATGTGTATGTGTGTGTATGTACACGCGTGGGTGTGTGTGGACGCATCTAGTGCAGTGGGAGGGCAGTGCCAGTGGGTGCTCCTGGCTCCTCCGGCCTGATGTGGGTCCATGTCTGGGGGCGGTGCCGTCCCCTTGACCTGCACGGGCTACCCCGGGCACGAGGAGGGGTCTCCACAGCAGGACAGCATCTCTGCGGACTGCAGCTGCTCTCCCTGGCAGAGATGTCAATTTCTTAATGAGACACGAAGCCTTGGCTTCTGACACTGGGTTTACACCAAACCCTTCTGACTCAGGAAGAAAACTTGCCTCTTCAAAACAAAAAAACCAAAAACCTCTCTGAGCAACAAGATTACTTCCCAGGGCCCAGGGCCCTTCGCGGCCTGCATGGCCGAGGGCCACGAGCTCCCACAGCCTGGCCATGGATGGGCCACGGCGAGTAGGCGGGGCCATGCTAGGCTGCGCGACAGGGGTGTGTGGCACCAGCTGGGGGGGCAGGCCAGCTTTGGCCTTCATTTCTGTGCTGTGAAAAGCCTAAGAAATCTTCCTGGAGACCAGGGAAGGGCCCACAGTCAAGATGTGGGTCACAGCGGGTACCCACAAGTGGCTTCCACCCTGGTTCTAGGCCCAGGGGATACCCACTCGTCTGACACGCTGCAGGCCATCTGCCCATGGGAGGGGCATCCAGAGAACAGACTCAGGGCCCATCCTCCATGCAGGAGAGGGGAGGACACCCCTCCTAGGGCACACCTGCCCTTGGCTCAAGGGCTCTGGGGACTCTGGACGCACTGAGCAAGGCCAGGCTGGGGAGGGAAGGGGCCCAATGCCTGTCTACCCTCCTAACCCACCAGCTGCCCGGTCCATGGCCTGGGTGCAGCTGCACAAGAGGCACGTGTCCCCGGGTGCTGGCCAGGGGACACTGGTGGGACAGGGCCGGTGTCACAACCATCACAGTGGATAAAAGCACATCAGGGAGAGGTGTCTGGGTGGCTCAGTTGGTTAAAGCCTCTGCCTTTGGCTCGGATCATGATCTCAGGGTCCTGGGATCGAGCCCCACATCGGGCTCTCTGCTCAGCCGGGGACCTGCTTCCATCCCTCTCTCTCTGCCTGCCTCTCTGCCTATTTGTGATCTCTGTCAAATAAATAAATAAAATCTTAAAAGGCTTATACGGAAACAGTGCCTATGACTCAAATTTCGCCCTGGGGACACAGAGGCACCCCTGGTTAGAGTAAGGCTTCTGGCGCTTGCCACAGGGGTGCAGGGGCTCCCAGGACAGGCGGTGGTGGTGGCGCTATGCTTCCTCTCCGACCCTGCAGCCCACAGCGAAGTGGCTCCAGGGTCAGTGAATGCATGACCAGAGGAGCCTGAAATGCCCCCTGACCTTCATCTCCCTTGGCATCCCTTCTGACTCCACAACCCTGGGGTCCACCCAACATGATGCAGGGCGGGAGCTGAGGGCTTGGGAGACACTCAGAGAGGCCAGAGCACCCCACCAGCCTGGGAGGAAATAGCAGCGTGGGGAACCCTGAGCCAAGTCCAACTCCAATGAAAAGCAAGTCCAAACCCCGTGACACCACCTCCTCCAAGGCACAGATTGAGTCACGGCTGGGAGAAACCAGCTGCCCAGGGAAAGAAAGGCCATGTCAACGGGAAATTGAGGCAGCTGTCCAGAAAACCCCAACACCACATTGGTGTCCTCCATCATCTGGTGACTGCTCTGGAGTCCCTTTCGGGGCAGTGTCAGGTCTCCCTAGCACCCGGGACACAAGCCTGCAAGAACGCAGAAGCTCCTGGTCACCACTGTGGGGGCGGCTCAGTCCCAGGGCGATGCCTCTCCTCCCCAGAGACAGCGGCGAGCAGTGAGTGGTGTCCACACACAAGAACCTCAGTGAAGCCGCCACGCCCAAAGGTCTGGCTGCCCTGATGGCTGTGGCTGCCTGACCTCTGACCCCTGTGGCTGTGAGGTGCGTCCGCGCGCCTCCCTCTGGGGCCCCCTCAGCCAGCCTTGTGTCATGCTCCTCACTCCTGTGTCCCCACAGGTTGTAGGCGATGCCAGCCACGTGCATTGCTTAGGGATCAGGGAGAGCAGCTACCGAGCCTGGCGGTGGGTTATGGGGACACGCCCACAACGTGGCTCTCCCAGCTTCCTTGGGGCAATGGAGTGGTTCCAGCCAAGGAGGCAGTGAGCCCAGACGTGGGGGCAGGAGCCGCGGTGCTGCTGGCTTCTTCACAGGGCGTCCTGGCCCCCCGTGCCAGGCAGAGCACCACACACGTGTACGCCTGTAACCACGTGCCCAGGTGTGCGTGTGGGGCGGGGTCCTGTCGCAGTGGCTGTGTGTGGCTCTGGCCTTTCTGCCCCCCATCCTGCCATCTGCCTTGCCCAGCTGCCCCCACAGCTCCCTGCACCAGCCGACTGTCTTCTCATCCCCAGTCTGGACATCTGTGAATTTCTCAAGGTCGTTTGCAGTGTCTCCTCCGGCTTCGCCTGCTGCTCCCAGTGGCTGATGTGGACTGACCCTGGGTCTGGCCGGCTGCAGAGGGTGATGGGAAGGGGCCGCTCGTCCCCCAGCCCAGGGGTAGGAGCATGGCAGGAGGCCAGGAGAATGAGAAAGTTCAACTGGGTTCCGCAGTGTGTGCCAGGATCCAAAGTGACACGCATGTGTGCCCCTCGGCATCCTTGGGTGTGGGGCAGAAGGAGCTGCCTGGAAAATCCCGCGGGGTCTATACCCAGCCTGCTGCTTCCCGGCGTGGGGAGAGCCCCTCCCAGGACCCAGAAGTTCTATTCCTAGCGGTTTATCTTAAGGAGATAATGAGAATTTGTAAAAACCATGTGGACAGATGAAGGCATGGGAAGCTACAAATCAGACCACCTGGGGACGCTGGCCCCCGCCCGCCAGGGTGTCTAGAATCACACAGGCAGATGGCTCTGAGTGCTGGCCAGGACAGGGAGGAACGAGAGCTCTCCCCTATCACACTGGTGGGGACGGGAAGTGGTGCACCGCGGCAGAAAACAGCCTGGCAGTGTCGTAGAAACTTAGAGGGTTTCCACTGCAGCAGCTGCCTCCGGGTCCCGCCTCAGCAAAAACGAGTCCACACAAAATCCTACATGTGAATACTTTCACAGCAGCACAGGTCATCAAATCCAAGTGGAAACAACCAAATGTCCGTTAACTGAGGGATGGCTGCCACAGACCAGGGTCTGTCCCTACAACAGGCATTTACGATTTGGCCACGAAAGGAACGAAGCTCGGGCGCCCGCCCCCGTGGCTAGGGCCTGACAGTATTTCACCTTGTGAGAGGCCAGGCACAGAAGGTGTTCTAGGGTTCCCCTCGTAGGACGTTTCCAGAAAAGGCACATCTACAGGCAAGAGGCAGGGTGGCTACCTGGGGAAGGGAGGCAAACAGCAGGGGCCCAGGGGGAGACGTGGTCGTGAGCTACTCTAGAAGTGGTCACGACCAAAGCCGCAGAGCCATGCGCTCAGGGGCAGGGGACAAGAGCACACAAGTCCCACCTCATGCCAGCTGTTTCAGAAAGACACAGACGTCCATTAGTGCATCACTGACGCCGGCATGAGGCAGCAGAGGAAATGTCCAACAACCCACGTTGCCGGCTCTGGCCCCTCACCAGCCATGAAGCCCCCAGTGCCTCCTGCTGACTCCTCTGGCGCCTCCCAGGCACCTTATCTGCTGGCTCAGGCCTTGGGGCCCACGCCATCCCAGAAGAGACCCCCATTAGGACCCTGCCTGCTGTCCAGACACCAGGAAAACTGTGCTACATGAGGACGCTTGGTCTACGGGAAGTGGCGGCCAAGCATACCATAGCAGGTGCCTTTGAGAGAGGGCAAGCCCGTTGCCACTGCCTATCCCTGGGGCCAGAGGAACCCTGAGTATGTGCTGAGTGGCGGGGGCCCCTCTGCAGCAATGTCATGGGAGGGGCTAAAGGCAGGGGTGGGATGTCAGGGCCCAGCACCCCCAGGCCTGAGCAGTGGGGCTGCCTCACACCAGTCATCCCAGAACTCCCGAGGGGAGGCTCGCCAGCTGATCCGAAGGGCAGTGTAGGCTGAGAGACCCGTGCGGAGCCTGGCCATGACCACGGTTGGAGGAAGCTGGCACAGGAAGGTCCGCTAGCGCAGCGGCACCCCTCACCAGGGAGGGGCCGGGGGCTGGTGGCCTCCCCTGCACCCTCACTCCAAACACAAAGCTCCAGAAGCAGCTTCAGCGGACGCAGCTCCCTGAGCGAGCCACATGCCCCGCAGGAAGGCCACCCCGTCCCTGTCCCAACAGCAGCCGCCAGCCAGGCCAAGGCTCCCACGGCCCGGCTTCCTGGGGAGGGCTGCAGCAACCCCAGAGCCTCTCAAGCCGTGGGCCTTTTGGGGAAAGCAACTTGCCAAAGGATTCTCGGAAACGGGACCCCATTTCTGCAAGCCCCTCTCCTCTGGCTGGGAAGGGGCCACCCTGACAGAACAGCACCCCCGTCCCTCGGGCCCCGCCCCCTTTCTTACCTTCGAGCCCGGGGACGCAGGGGCTGGTGAGGCCGGGTGACCAGGGCACCACCCCAGACAGGCCCCCCAGGGCCGCTCCTACACCAGCTGGCTGCTGCAGGGGGCCCGGGGTAAGGCGGTCCCCCGGGGAAGCCGTGGTCCGACTCGGTCTCGGTGGCCAGCGAGGAGGCGGAGCTCCCCATGGCCCCCGCGGTGGCGGCCGCGCAGAGACCCGGGCCTGGTCACACGCGGCCCACAGTGGGCGAGCTGGAGCATGGAGGGAGGATGGCGCCCACGCCGGAGACAGGGCGGCTGGGCTGCTCCATCACACAACAGAGATAAACACAGAGAGAGAATAAAGAGAAACAGGAGAAACAGCATGACTCACAGGAAAGAAGCCCCCAGAGCCTGGGGGGGCTCCCCAGTGCGCTAGCGGCCTCGGGGACCCAGGACCCACAGCCGGGGTCCCGGCAGAGTGGAGGTGCAGGGCTGCAGTGGCTAGCCCGAGGCCCGCCCTGCCACCAGCGCCCCTGCTCTGCTCCTGAGATCCGACCCCAACCCCTCAACTGCCCAGAGGGGCTGGCCACGTGTCCACTTGCCGGGCTTCAAAGGGAGTCACACCCCTACTGAGAAAACACCACACGGTCACGCTTTACTGCAGAAAAAAGAACCCGGGAGCATTTGGCCAAACGGAATGGAGAAACAAGCAAGTGCGTGCAGCAGAGCCGGGACAGCCGGTGGTGGGGGGGAGGGTTTGCCGAATGCCCACGTAGCCCAGAGGAGACCCCCAGGGCTCCGAGGCCGGCAGAGAATGGCTACCACATCCCTTCCAGAGCCTTCCAGAGGGAAAGCCTCCCCAGCCCTGGGGAGAGATGGGTGACTCAGGAAGGACCCGGGGATGGTCTGGGTTCAGGGGAGACCATCTGACGCCCATGGGTTGAGCAGGAGGCCTCTCTGCTCGATCCAGACAAGGCAAGTCCCAGTCAGGCTCAGGGCCAAGCAGAACCGGTGGCCCGCTCGGCTCTCGGGGCTGGGGGTCGAGGGACACAGGAGGAGGGGGCCGGGGTCGGAGAAGCCTGGGCCCCTGACCCAGAGGAGCTCTGGCCAGATCAGTCAAGTCCCCTGCGCAGCGACAGAATTCACCCAGACGGCCTTTACTCCGAGGAATGGGGACATGCGTGAGACAGGGCGGCGCCCACCCTGACCAGCCCAGCGGCCTCGCTGGTTCCCTGCCCCTCATGCCTACCCAGAGGGCCCCAGAAGGGCCGAAGAGAGGAGGCAGAGGCCCCGTGGCCTGCGAAACTGACACCGTCCCCATAGCACCCAAAGGAACGTCTGTCGGCGCCGACCCACGGGAGCCCCATGGGAGCCACGGGTGCCTTTCCCAGCCGTCTAGCAGCCAGTGAAGAAGGTTAGAGAGATAAAAGGAATCTCGAAGATGCATCTTATGTAACCCCACATCCAAAATATCTCCGTGCCGGCCCGAGATTTAGGTGAAACCACGTGTGGGCTACGTGACACTGCGCTCAGTCGAGATGTTTGCACTCTGCTGTGGTCACGCTCCTCTTGTTGTGGGGAGCCACGCTCGAGCCAGCAGTCCCGCTTGCCAGTGCCTTCCACACTGGGCAGCTCACCAGCGGTCGGTTCCTTCTCAGCCAGGGTCACTGCAGACACCGGCCTCTCCCGGGGTTCCAGGTCAGACCCCAACAGCCCCTCGGATGCCTGAGCTCGCCCACGTGGGAGCCCCTCGTGGGAAGAGCCTGAGCATTTCCGATGCTCCTTTCACAGCCAAACCCTGGGCAGATGGAGGGTACATGAGGGCAGAGGAGGCCGGAGGGGGCGCCAGGCTCATGGGAGGTGTCGTGGGACAGAACTGCTGGCACTTGGCTCCAGGGCCATCATGGTCCTGACAAAGAGCTCTGCCCAGGTCCCCGGGAGGGTGAGGTGGTGGGTAGATGGTGCTGTCGCCACATCCGTCCCACGCAGGCAGAGCCGAGGGCAAACCGGCCCTGAGGCTTAGTGAGGACATGGCCCCGGGCTTCCCAGGGCTGCTACCAGGCTGCCTGCAGCACACCAAGGACTCACCTGTTCCTCCCGAATGCCCTAACCTGGGGCAGTGAGGGCTTGGGGAGAATGCCAGCCCCCCATCCCTGCCCGGGGCCCCCAAGCCCTTCAGCAGCTGCACCCTGTGCCCCAGCTTCCCGATAGACCTTCAGGGAACTCTGACCCTACAGGCCCTGTCTGGGGCAGGTGGGAGGCCCGTCCAGGGGTGGGCCATATGGTGGCAGCCCAGTCCCTTTGGAGAGGGCAGAGGCAACACAGGTCCCTGTTCCCGCGGGCCAGAAGGGCAAATGCTCCCTAGAGAGCAGCCAGCTCAGGAGGGCCCATCTGGGGATCTTCCACCTGGAGGTGGTGAGAGGACCTGGGCATAGACCCCATGAATGTGTGCCCTGGCTGAGCAGGGCTCCCCAGGGGCCAACCCCTGTGCTACCCCAAGAGGCCCACCTGCACAGGGCAGTGTGCGGGGAGCTCTTGCCAGGCAGGGCGGCCCGTCCCTGGCTCACATCCTGGCTCCGTGTCAGAATGACTGGGCACGGAGACACTTGCACACCCTGCTCCCCGGCCTTGCAATTTGAGACAAAGCCAGGTGAGGGCTTCCCGCAGGGCAGAGCAAACCTGATCTCCGGGGACAAATGTCACGCAGCCCTCTTCCCCGGCAGGGCCTGCTGGTTGGACAAATCCCCCCCCGGGGCTGCCTGCCTCCCCGAGGTGGGCACACGGGCCATAGGCCAGCCCCATGGACACTGGGGACTCGCCATCCATTGCTCTGTGCATTTCTACTCATTTCACGAACACCCGTCTGGCCTCCGTGGGGTGCGAGGTCCCAGCAACGTCTGAACCCTGCGCACTTAGGGCGCACCTTCTTGCTGCTGTGCCTTCACAGGTCTCTGGGCAGAAGCCAGAGCGGACGCCAGTCTCCTATTGGGGAACGGAGCAGGGTGCTGGGCAACATGGCGCCACGGGCAATGCTCCTATCTGCGGCCCGATGGGCCATCCCTGTCCTCCATGCCCTCATTTGGGAGCTGCTGCCCTAGATTTAAACGGGGCGGTGGCCTCCATCGGCCTCAGGGAACCGCGGGG
Organism: Mustela lutreola; assembly: GCF_030435805.1. Lineage (NCBI taxonomy): Eukaryota > Metazoa > Chordata > Mammalia > Carnivora > Mustelidae > Mustela > Mustela lutreola. The sequence goes on from NC_081306.1 coordinate 23,299,946, forward strand.
CGGGGCTGCAGTGCCAGCCCCCGAAGGTGTTCGCCACCAGGAGGACTAGCGGGTCCCCGCCGCCTAGGGAGAGCAGATGCCTGGCACGGCCCTCCAAGGGAACAGCGGGGCACGATCCTGCAGAGTGAGGAGCACAGGGGCCAGCGGGGATGACCCCTCCTTAAGCCCCACGTGGGGAGCACCTATGTTGGTCACGGCAAGCACCCCCCAGCCCTCACCCTAGCCCACCTGTGTTTCCCTGCCCCTGTGGGCCCCGAGAGGGTCAGGCGCTGAACTGCAAGGACACAGGCACGTTGTTGCCGCCAAGTGAGAACTCACCAGGCAAATGAAGGCCAGAGAGGGGAACACAGTGTGGGCCTCACCCCAGATCCCATTCTGTCTCACGCCTGGGGGGCACAAACAGTCAGTCCCATGGTGCTAGGGCCCCTGCGTCCTGTGTGACAACGGTCTGGGCTCCGCGAGGGCACACGGCGCTTGCTGATGCCTCTTCCCGTGCGCACATGCCCCACCCAACCCCCCCAACACGTCCGCGCTGTGTGTGCTCCCCACGCCGTGTCCCAGTTCCACAACACCCCACCCTGAGATCTCATGGGCATGCATCTCCCCGTCTGAGGGTAACCGGCCTGCACAAACTGCAGCAACCCTGCCGGGCAGCCTGAACTCAGCCCCAGGATGGGCACAGGGGAGGGACAGGGACAGCAGTCTGCGGGGAGGGAACCTTGTGCCTGAAGGGCCACCCCGCCAAAGCCCAGAATGCACCCACCAGACACGAGGCTGAGTGCGAGTGGCCTGGTGCTCCCCCTGTAGCCTGAGGGTGGGAGGCTCCGGCCTGAGGGAGTCAGGCCCGACCCACCCAGGGAGGTCCAGACCTCAACCTCCCTGCGGCCCTGGACTGGTAGCAGAACACCCTCCCTCAGGTCACAGGACCAGGGACGGCCCGTCAGGCGTGTGGAGGGTCCTCTGGGGAGGAAACACCAAAGGCGTTGCAGATGTGGCCTGGCGAGACACATGTGCTTTGCAGCTTGCCCTGCAAAGACAGGACCACAGTCTCACGCCTCACATGCTGTCAAGGCAGGGGTCCGGGAAGCAGGTCTGGGGGGATGGCAGACAGAGGCCAGGGAACTGCCGCAGGGAGAGGGCCCCGCCACTCCGTGAGCAACCTACAGCCCAGATGCACACACAGCCCCGGGGAAGGAGCTCTCCTGGTGCGGCAGACGCCAGACCCTCCCCAGGCACATCACCTGGACGCCACTCCCTTTCCTGGAAGGTTCTGGACTCTGGCCAGGGCTGCAGTCCCACTCCCAGGTTTATCAGCACTGAGCCAGAGTTCATTGGAGTGAGTGCCAACTTGGTCCAGGCTCTGTCTCCACCTCTGGACATGTGGGCCTGGACAAGGAGTGAACCTCAGTCACCCTGGGCGCGCTCCCATGGCTGGTGGCCCAAGGGCTGTGTCCCTTTAGATGCTACATATGTTCCTTACCCAGAGGAGGCTGGAGGCTCTGGAGCAGCCACGTTGCTCAGCCAGCGCCTCGCTGCCTAGTAGTGTGGGAGAGCAGCTCTGCTCTCTTTAGCATTCAAGGACCCTGGTGGGGAGGGGCATGTACTCTCCCCTCAGGTCCTTCAGACCGAACAAGGGCCCAGGCTCCACCTCGCTGTGGCCTCCGCCACTGGCTCACCGTGGCCCTCCGGCGAACACCGAGGCCAGCCACCCCCACCTGCTGGCCCCAGAGCCTGTGCCCCAAGAGGTGACATCACCACCCTGCTGACCTCAGAGAGCCAGGTCTCAGGGTTAAGGCCGTGGGCTCTGGGAGGGTACCCAGCACTTCCTGTGAGAAAATCCGAGAGGGACAGGGCTCGGTCCCAAACCCTTGCCCTCCAGACCAGGAGCTGCTGCCTGAGCACACTACAGGATGGTCACTCTTGGCACTTCTGGACTCTCCCTTGTCTCAGGCCCTGAAGTCCCCACAGGTTCCGGCAGCCGTCGGGGCTCCTCGCCATGCAGCTTACCCCCCATCCCCTGCCGGCTTCCTGGGCACATCGGGGCACCAAGGTGGAAGGGGAGGAGATGGGCCTCTCAAACCAGACGCACACGCACGCTTGGGGGCCAGGGCTGCCCACACAGAGGGGACAGGGTGGCTGCACGTCCCTTTGTGTCAGTGTCCTACAGCACCTGTCGCGCATCACAAGAAAGGAAACGAACTACGTTTCCCACAGTGGCGTTTTCAGAGGAACAGGGACGTCCTCATGATCCCCTAGTCTGTGAGTCTGACACCGTGGAACATCTGACCGTCCTTTCTCCGGAGAGGGGACCGGCAGCAGACGCGCAACCTCACTTGGGGCACTTCAGTGCTTCTGCTCGCCAGCAGGCAGCAGAAGCAGCCTTGCGCCCGGTAACCTCAGGCCTCACTGGCAGCACAGGTTCCCGGGGGTCATCAGCTCACCCCAAGGGAGGAAGATGGGGAGCTGGAGAGCCGTGGGGACCAGGCAGCATGAGCTTGGGGCTCTCTGCAGCCACCTTTCCGGACCAGCGGGCTCTAGAACATACTGCCTCTCCTGCTGACTGGAGGGGAGTCGCAGCTGAGGGTGGAAGGTCCTGCGGTTCGAGGGCCACTGAATTCCAAAGGGCACGGGTGGATGTGGAAGGGATGGAGTGCAAGGAGGGACTGGCTCTGCTTCGGGTCTGGGCCGGGGCAGCCAAGGAGGAGCAGGAAGCTGAGCCCAGGCCTCCTTCGGACACAGGCACTGCTGGGTGACAGCGCTGAGCTGCAGCTATCGACCTGCTCTCCCAGTGCTGCTCCTGCGGCACCATCCAGGCCCGTCCCCCAGCCTGGCCACCGGACAGGTGGGCGCAGAGCTCCCCTCCATCGTGGGGAGTAGTGCAAGCAGGGCGTGGGGCGGCGGCCAAAGCGTGACGCCAGGTACCGGCACGGGAGGCAGGGAGGCCGCAACACGCCTGCGCTCGGCTCAGTCCCCTGCGGATCCACCCCTGGTGCCCAGACAAGTCCCTGCAGGAGGGAGCAAGCCATGGACCTCCCCACCGGCCCCTCCTGGGCTGTATGCACTGGGCCGGGACACCCCTCAGTTCTCCCGCAGCCCCCCGGCCCCCTGCGCCTGCCCCTCCTTGTGCTGGTGGCACCGACGCGGCTGTCTGCTGAGCCCCTGCTCAGACCCTTCCCCAGGCCGCGACCAGGACCCACAGAATGACAGGGCCTCTGCGCTCAAGAGGTGGAGGCAGCCCAGCCTCACCCCACAGCCTCCTTCCCGCTCATTCTGAGAGGACGGGAGCCAGTAAGTCCACTCCTCAACCCAGAAAGGCCGTGGGGTGCCATTGCGGACGGCCCATGATCATTGGAGCCGCCTGCCAGCATAGCACCGGCAGAGGCTGTTCCCTGCCCACCCGCTTCGTATGGACGGGATGACGCTGAGCACCGGGCGTCTGTGTGTGCACGGCGGCTGAGACGGGGTCCAAGCTCGGCACAGGTCGCCTGGCCCTTCTCAGCAGAGTAGGAAGGAAGGAAGGTGGAGGAGACTAGTCCTGGCAGAGCAGCTTGGCTGAAGAGATTAAGGCACAGACACTATCACAGTCCTGCTCTGAGACATTTCTGGGCACCGGTGCTGAGGAAGCAGAGAAGCGGGGGCAGCAGGACCTAAGGGACAAGCGGCCAGCAGGTGTCAGGGGAGAGTGGGAGCAGGCCTGACCCCAGCGCTTGCTCTGCACACCCAGGGCCGAGAGCCCTTGCTTGGGGTCTGGGCGGTGGCTTCTGAAGCCTGATAAAGCGACCCCCCAGGCCAGCCCGCACGTCCCCACGGCTCTGGGCTGCGCTCTGCAGCCTCTCAGCCCGGTGCGGGGCCACGGGACACCCGCGGGTGTGTGTGACCAGTCACCAGAGCCAGGTTCCTGAGAGTGTCCCCACAGTTCTCATGTGACCAGGCCCCCATGCTTCCAGCACCTTCTGTGCCGGGGGCAGCACGCGGTGGGGGGCGCGGTCTGTGCCCAGACTACAAGACAGCCAGGGCTGCCCCTCGGGCTCTGCGCCCACCGTGGGGTTTGGGCCGTGATACCCCGCGTGGTTCCTAAGGGAGAGGGATTTTGGCGCAAGGGGGCACGTCCTTCCGGTGCCCGGCTTAAGACCCACACGGGAGGCCGAGCGGGCAGAGGGCCGTCCAAAGGCAGCCCCGCGGGCCAGACACTAGCAGCTACAGCCCCCGGTGGCCCTGGCCTCCGCCTGCTGGTCTGAAAGCCCGGCTGAGCCCGGTGCTAGCCGCCACAGGGGCTGGGAGAGCTGTGCACAGGCCGGAACACGGGGAGCGCCCGCCAGCGGCACCACAGTCTGGCCGGCCCAGCGGGCCTCTCCGGTGGAGGGCGGCGGACTCGGGACCCGCTGCGGCGGCCCTCAGCGCCCATGGCCCGTGGGAGCCTGCCTAGCGGTGCTGTCCCTGAGCCTCCGCCCAGCAGGGCTTGAACTGGGCTCTCAGGGGGTCACGAGGTCACCAGCCAGTCTGCTGGGGAGCAGCACCAGAGAGGTCCGGTGCAGAAGGAAGGGACAGAAGTGCCCTTTAGGGAGCAGGATGACCTGACAGGACGTCAGAGGTGCCCAACCCAAGGCCAGGCCCAGCCGGCTTCCTGCAGGACGACTCTGCGTCTGGCACTGCCCAGCACTGCCTGGCAGCTCCCCCGCCTGCCACAGGCCCCCATCTTTCAGTTCTCTCTCGCCAGGTCTGTAGAGGGATGGATGACCCCCGCCTCCTGCTGGGGCTGTTTCTGCTGACCAGGGGAATCTGGACATGACATAGCCGACCCTCACAGCCCTCCCCGCAGGGCCCCAGTGCAGCCCCCAGTCCCCCCCCACCCCCGACCCAGCGGCCCGCGTTCCTCCGCAGGACCCCAAACTCCGGGCCTGGGCTCGCAGGAGTCCTGCTCACCAGCTCCCGCGCAGTCAGGGGCTGCCCCTACAGCCTCGCGGTCAGGGCCACTGGGGCCCACGAGGGTGCCCTGGTCAGAAGCGAAGGGAGGCCCGCAGGAAGAGGCAGGGGCCACCCAGCCGCCCGGCCAACCTTCCCCGGAGTCCCCCGCCCCCCTCCCCAACTCCGCCGCGGCCGGAGCGCCGCCCCCAGAGGAACAGGGAACAGGGAAGTGTGGGGCGGCCGACGGGCGCCGCCCCCGGGAAGTGCCCGCGGTCCCTCCGCGGGGGGCACCGGGGGACACTCCCCGCAACGCCGGCGGGGGCAGAACGCGCCTGGACCGTAAGGGCACTCAAGGACAGGCCGGGGCCGGGGCCGCCTCCCGCGTCCGCAGCACCCCGGGGCTGGCGTCCCGGCGACCCAGACGACCCGGGTCCGCGCCCGCTCCCCTCTCGGGCGGCGCCCCCAGCCCGGCCCGGGCTCCGGCCCGAGCTCGGGGCGCGCCGCTGGGGTGCGGGTGGGGGCAGCCCCCCGGTGGCGAGGCTCCGGCGCGGGTCTAGGCCTCGCCCCCGGCCCAGCCCGGCCCTGTCGGCCGGACTCACCTCCGCAACCAGGCGGCGCCTCCTCAGTCCCCGCGGCCCGGGCGGCGCGGCCCCAGGCCTGCTCGCCTGCGCCGGCCGCTCCACAACTTCTGCCGCCGGCCTCCCGCGCTGAGTGGCGGAGCAGCCGCGCGCCGGGCCCGGCCCCAACCCGGCCCGCGTCCGGCGCCCGCTCTACGCCGCCTCCGTAGCGTAGCGCCCGGCCGGGGCCCCGCGGCTACACCGCGCCTGAGGCGCACACCGCGCTGTGAATCGCGCGCGTGGACTACCGCTCCCACAGGGCCGCGCGACGCCTCCAGGCCGGAAGCTCGGGGCGGGGCCCGGCGCGATGCGGACCGGGAGTTGTAGTCCTCGGATGTCCGCCAACAGACGCGGCGATCGGCTCCCTCCCCGGGTCCGCCGACTTCCCGGGCCGCTCCGCCCACCGGCCCCGCTGGAGACGGCCGAGCCCAGGGCTCCAGGCGGCGCTGCGTGTCGGGTTGTTGGAGCGGCGGAAGGGATGCTTCGAGGACAGAACTGCGACTACTACTCCCAGAACGTCACGCGCGGGAGAAAGGGGCGGGGCCTTCATCCAGCCCCAGTCCCTGCGCTTCCGGCTGCGCCTCGCAGTCCGAGACGCCGGGCTCTGGCCGCTTCTCCCGGTCGCCTGGGCGAGCAGCCAGCTCTTCCCTGGCTCCCAGGTGTCCACCGGGTCCGCACAGCTGCGTAGCGCCCTCCCAGGGTCTCCCGACACCCCCTACCCCCCGCCCTCCAGCTGCCCCAGACCCCCTGCTCGGTTCCCCTCCAGGCTCCGGGGTCCCTGGCGCCCGTTTGGTGGGACCTACCTGGGTGGAGCCGCGGCCTTGGCACTTCCAGCGTGACCCTGTCACATTACTTCCGTGGGCCTCGGTTTCCTCCTCGGTACAAGACGGCGGAACGTGCCGGCATCTGCGGAGCGCTCGGCCAGGTACCTGGCGGGAAGACCCCTAGCCCTGGGAGGCCGGTGTCGCTCCGCGGGGCCTCTGAACCGGACCCACCCGCCCAACGTCGAATTGACAAAAGAGCCTCCTAGGTCAGACCTCTTTCTCAAGGTCCCGCTGTGCAGCTTGAGGTCGCTGACAACCAGCACTCACGGAACCGGAGGCCCCGCGCAGCCTGCATGTTTGGGAGACAGCCAGACCTGCAGCGAGGCGGCTCATCCGAGGCTACGCAGCGCGGGGAGGCTGTAGGGCGGGAAGACGGGACGCGGAGGGCAGAGCCCGGAGGACTCGGGCGCTCGGGGGCACGGATTGTGAGAGAGACTCTGAAGCAAGACATGTCTGCTAAGAGGGATTCAGGGAGAGTGGTAGTGCCTCCAGATTGGGCCGAATTTTCCAAGTGGAAAATTGGGTCATATTTGTTCTAAGTGCCCAGAAAGTCCGCTGACCTCAGTAGGACCTACAGGGACAAGGCTCAGTGCTCCCAGGAAACCCTCTCTCTCCAGTAGCTGCAGCAGGGGCGGAGTTGCTTCCAGAGCCCTCTAAGCAGCAAGCTTCTGGGGACAGCTGTACAGGGACTTGGCCTGCCCCTAGCTTCTTCACCTGAATGGTGAAAGGTGGCCTCTGACCTTGTATGGCTGTGGAGTCACATGAGTGGTCAGAGTCAAGGGCAGTCACCTGGGGGGGGGGGGTGCTCAGTAACCACAGCTCCCCCTACCCACCACCATGGACACTGGCTGGGGTGGCTGTTGGACTGGTGGTCCTCAGCCTGTAACCTCCTAAGGAGAACAGCTGAAACTGAAGGGAGATTCCTGCCCACTCACTGCAGGTTTCAGAGTCATGGTCTACAGGGGTGGCGGGGTGGGTGGTGGAGGGGGTGGGTGTAGGAGCATTGCCTTCCCCCGGGAGGGGCCAAGGCCTCTTGTTGGAGGGGTGGGGAGAAAGCCCAGTCATCCCAACAGGGGTCAGGAGCAGTCTTTGGGACTGGAGTTGCTCGGTGTTGGAGAGGAGCCTCCTGAACAAGGGCTGGGAACAGTGTCTGTTGGCGTTGGTGGGAGGCAATGGTTCATGCTTCCCTGTGCCTATGGAGTTCTCTGCTTTGGGACCCAAATGGCCCAATCAGACTGGAGATTCTAGTGGGATTGGGGCTCAGGGACCTTCAGAGGTGGGACGTACATGCTGGAGGCTAGGTTGGCCAAATGCAAGCAGGATTCCCTGTGCTGAGACACGCAACCTGTGTTCTGGCCAGTTTTAAGGAATGACCCATCATTGCCTTTTTTGTGAACCACCCCTTGCCCCGCCCCTTCCCCTGCCTGGCTTAAATAGGAGAAGAGATCCCATATAAGGAAAAAATCCCCATATAAGGAAAAAAGTAAGGGCCCTTCCCAGGGTCACCACCTCCAGGTCTCTGAGCTGCCAGCAGGTGGAAGGGCAGGTGCTGGGGCATCCTTCCTTCAGCATGGCTGGGTTGGGGCAGGGCCAAGGCAGGGGGTGGGCGGTGCTCAAGGGACAGCTGGAGGGACCAGAGAGCCATGCCCCCACCCACCAGAAGCTGTCTTCCTTGCTTTGTGTTCCTCCATCATGCAGGACTGACCGACTTGGAGGGTTCAAGCAGTCTTCAACAGACATGAGCTGACTTCAGACAGGATCAGCCTGGGGGGCTTGTGGCCAGGTCACTTCAGGGTTAGGGTGGAGGGTCCCTACATGGGAGGGGCGCACTTGGGTCTGGGGGTGCCCTTCCTGGCTGGCACTGGGCACTGCTGTTTCCATTTATGGTGGATTTGCGAGTGTTCTCCAGGCCCTGTTCCAGTGGATAACTATCTCCCCATCGGATGGGGGACCCTGGGAGGGCCAGGGCAGGGATCTCAGAATTGGCTGCTGGGGGGGCCAGACCATGGATAAGCCCCCATATGTTTAAGAGCATAAAACACCCGATGGAGCTAGGCCCCCTCCCCACCTGCAGCTTCTCCTAGGCAGGGGTGGGCCCTACGGGCTCCAGAGAGACAGGTAGGTGGAGAGCAGGTATCACCCAGTGTGTCCAGGCTGGGGACAAGTGTCTCCTGGATCTTCACTGACCCTAACTTGCCACGGCAGCACTTGGGCACCCCAGTGCTGAGCAGGCCCTCTGTGCAGAGCTCCAGCGGGAACGTGTGGTTGAAGCCTGCATCCCAGGCCATAGCACAATGCCATCCCTCCCGGGCCCTAAGTTCTGCTGGTCCCACCTGTGGGCAGCAGGGCCCAAGTCGTGCTGATGGGCTTGCTAATGAGTGCACTGGGGCCTGTGCAGGGAATTACCTGCTCTGAGCGCCAGCACAGGCCAGAGTCTGGACCTTCACACACTCTCTAGACCCTGGGAAAGTAGCGGGGAGGTGGCTCTGGGCAGGAAGTTGGCCTTGGGCATGTCCACATGCCAACAGCCCCCCAGGTTCACTCCTCACTGCCATCCCACACAGCATCCAGGACTCCCAGGCCTGACCTTGGCGGCCCCTGCTCACAAGCTACACTGTGTCCACTCACCATCGGCGTCAGGTTGTTGGCCCCATGGGCCAGCATACCTGGGCTCAAGCCGCTTCAGTGCCCTGCCGGATCGCTGAGGGTGGGATCCTTGGCCTTCCCTGAGCCTCAGGTGGTGCACGTGTCTCTGACTTGCAGGCAGCTAGCTCCATGCGAGGGAGGTGTTAAACGCACGGTTTGCTGCTTCATGGACGCTTGGGCTGGGGAACTGACTTTGTGAACTTTGGGTAGCTCCCACTTCAAATTACATTTGCTCACTTACCCATGGAATCTTTTCACTACGTGCCCTTGATGATGGTGGTACCTGCACTCTCCCCCCAGCCCGACCACCTAGACTGACCTTCCTCATCTTTGAGCCAAACCCTGTGTTGAGCCTGTGCCCTCAGTTGGGGAACCGTGCATGATGTCCTGGGGACATCACCAAGCCCCAGACCTGGGATGCAGCCCCTCAACCCAGCCTGCACTCGGTGTGTCCACCAGGAACACCCATAGCCCCAAAGGCCCTGACACGGCCTCACCCCAGGAGGGCCCCCTGGCTGAGCTCTGCTGGGGGTCCAGACTGGAGGTGCAAGCCTGGGACCTATGGGAGGGGTCAGCTTGAACAGAAGCTCTCCTACGGAGCTCACATGGTCCAGAGCCCCCCAGATACCTTGGAGGGCCAGGCCAGGCCCAGGGCACCCCACCCAGCCCGCAGACCCCATGGAGGAAGAAGCCGGTCTCTGCGTGTATAGATAGCTTTAATCTTCAGTAAGACTGTCCTGGCCTTGCCCTTCAGCATCCAGGCTACCATGGCTCTGCCTGAAGTCTTTGTCCAGGGAAGGCAACAGGGTCACTGTGCACGGCGACGTCTGGGTGTCTGTGTGAAGCCTCTCCCGGCAGCCCCTATGTACAGTTACGGGACCACTGAGTGATGGACAGAGACAGACCCACATCTGTGCCTACCGGGGCAGGGCTGGGCACAGAAAGCAGAGTTCCAGTATTTATTATCATACATATATATATTTTATGTGTATACACAGATAGTTTTCTCTCTTGGAAGTATTAAAAAATTGATCAACCTTCAATCTATAAAAAATACCTACTCTACATGATAGAAAAATCTCTCCTCCAAGTTTACACTGATTTACACCCAAGGCTTTCCCCAAAATGTACAATACGAGGCAACGTCTTAAATCTTAGTGTAGAAGATGGGCCACATGGAGGACGGAGGGACGCAGGGCAACACACACACACACGCGCACGCAGACGCACACACACACATGCCCTCTCACGCACACTTGCACACAGCAGTGGCCCGTCTGTGTGCAGGCCCAGCGGCCCCCGTGGTGGTGCGGTGCCTGGCAGTGGGGGCATAGAGCCAGGCAATGATTTCCTTAACGGAGCCCCCAGGCTGCTGGAAGGGCCCTGTTCTCCGTTCTTAATTGTGTGCTGGGAGAGCCAGCAGAGCTTGGCCACCTGCAAAACCCAGCTTGGGGAAGGGCGGCCACTTCGACTTCCAACTCCCAGGGGAAACGTGCACTCTGCATAGGAAACCGGGACTTTCCCGGGGCAGCTGAGACCTGCCAGGGGAGGGGCTGCTCCAGGAGGCCAGGGGGGCCACCCCAGCTGGGAGGCGGTTTCTCACTAGGACGCTGCCTGCACCTAGAGTCACAAAGGCCAGCAACACCCACCCGGTCCAGAGAGCAGGCTCCGCATGGTGAGACTCTCAAGTCCTGATTTCAGAAGAGAGGCTCCTGCCCCAGCCTCCACGGGAGGGTCTGGCACTGGACCGAAGTGATCCTCTGGACGGGAGTCAGCCCCGGGGAAGCTGGGACCCCCGCAGCTCCTAGCCAGACCCTGACGCGTACCGCCTCGGCTGCCTGTACTCCGCATGCCACCGCGTCTGGCAAGAGGGTCCTGGGGCCGCCCTGCCGTCGGGTGACGGCCTCTGAGCAGACCATGCAAAAACACCTTGGTGGGGACTCACCCTTCCTTCCCTGGTGGGCAGGCAGCAGTGGCGTCTGCCACATGGGAGGGAGCTCCCAGAAGGGTTCACCTGAGCTGGAGACGTCGTCTCTGCATCTCTGCAGAGAGCAGCCCAGCCCCACCCTCTCCGGTGTGGGTCCCAGCCCTGGGCTCCCATTCCTTCTCCCTCTGCAGACCCATCACTGCACCCTGGCCCAACCACTGGTCTCAGGTGCGTGCGTGCTGTGGCCATCTCCTGAGTGTGGGTGGGGTCCTGGGCCCACCAGGCTGGGCCTTCCTGCCTCTATTTGACCTCCAGGATGGATGGGTTGGTCTCCATGATGGCCACGATGATCCGGTCAATGTAATCCTGCAGCCGGAAGTTGATCTCCTCCTGCTTCTGAATCGCATCCATGAGCTGCAGAAAGAGCGGTGTCAGCGCCAGCCTGGTGCACAGACCATGGCACACATGGCCGGGCCAGGCCTCACCTCATCTCGGGAGACGGAGCTGATCTCCGCAGCCAGGGACTCCGAGAAGGACGTGGAGAAGAGGTTCTTGGCACCCTGGATGCTCAGGTTGATGATCTGCCCGTTGAGCTCGTCATTCTGCTCCTTCAGGGTGCGGTTATCCTGGGTGGGAGGCACACCAGCAGCCTCACTCCTGTGGCTGGGACCCCACTGTGGCTGACCTGGCACAGGGACTGGCCAGAGGGGCTTCCAGTGCCCCAGCCCCCCGCATGCTCCCCGCCTCGTGCTGGGCCCAGGAAGTTTCTGCCGCACCTGCTTCAGCCGGCGGACCTCCTGCTCCAGCTCGCTCTCGCGGGTGCGGCTGTTGTACTCCTGCAGGCCCACGCTGCTGCCGCGGCCCCTCCGCTGCTCCGCCTCCAGCTTGAAGAGCTGCAGGTGCTCCAGCTGCTTCCGCAGGTCCTCGATCAGCTGCGGGCAAGTGTGGGTGAGCTGGGTTCCAGGCACCGAGGCAGCAAGTGCCAGCCCTCGGCGTCCTCACCTCTGGCTGCACCCAGCACCCTTCCCAAACAGGAGGACGATGCCACACTTCCCAAACCCCTCCCGCCCAGCAGCCCTGCCCGGCAGGACCCGGTTACCGGCCTCGGGTCTCCGGACACAGAGGGTGCCAGGCTCACCTCCTGAGTTGCCTCCTTGTCCCTCTGGAACTGATGCCTCTCGTGACTCAGCCTGTCCCCCAGCTTCCTCCGGTTCTCCTGCTCATCACTGAGCCGCAGGGACAGCTCTTCGATCTCATCCAGCAACTTCTGCTTCTCCTGCAGCGGGAGGATGTCCTCTGTGGCGTGCCCACCGGCTGCCCCATTCGCACAGCTCTCCTGAGCGCCCTCAGCCCCTTGGGGTCCGTCCTAAAGGCAGCCCCTAAGACACCCCATCATGACCGAGGTGCACACACCTCTGGGGGCACGCTGACCCTGGGCACCGAGTGCACGGGTGGGCCTGGAAAGCTCCTGCTGTGCATGGCTGCAAAGGCCACAGGGACGGTTTCCAAGGGAGGCAGGGCAGGATGGACTGACGCTGGGGCAGGACCACAGTGGCTCTGCAGGAAGTGCTCACAGGAGCCAGAGCCCATGTGGTCCTGGATGTCCTCAGGGTTCATAGCTTCCCAGGGGACTTTGGCAAGGAGGGGAGGAAGGGGGCAGGGGCCTCTCGAGGGAACACCCGCAGGACCAGGCATAGGGGGTCTAGCTGAAGTGGGCCCTGAATTCAACCACACATCCATCTCAGCTGAACCTCTGAACCCAAGGACCCAAGTCTGTGGGGACGCTGGGACGTCAGACAGGGACCAACACCCTCCAACAAAGTGATGGCCAGACCCAAGCTGTCCTTGTCCCTATCCCCGGGGCCTGTGGGCCCAGGGCCGTCCCACTCTAAGAACCTGTCAGTGACAGAGGGCAGAGGGCAGAGGAGCGCCCTGACGTTAGCCGGACCGATGGCGTGCCCACCTGTCTCGGGGCCGGGCCCCACACGCTCAGCACTCCCAGCTGACCGCTCACCTCCTCCAGGCGCTCAATATTAGCCTTCAGACAGGGCGTGCAGGACCTCAGCTCCCCATTCTCCTCGTCTAGCTGCTGCAGCCTGAGACACGAGAACAAGGCTGGGACCTCATGCCCAGGAAATGTGCCTCCCTGAGTCAAGGGAGGCCCCCTGTCCTGACAGCCACCCCGCGAGTCACCCAGGGACCCACAGAGGCTCCCCAGGAGGCCCCAGACCTTATGCATCACTCAAGTACTCTAGGCCCCAACTTTTCGTTAAACTAGGACGGTCATTAAATACACTTTGGGTCTAGGGACACTTGTGGGTTTACACAAAAGCTGCAGACGCAGTGCAGGGTCCCTGTGGGCTCAGGCCCCCTTCCCGCAGGCCATTTACTCATTGCTGTGGTGGCTCTGCCGCCCACACAGCCACACTGGGACACACTAGTTCCCAAACCACCCACTGCACTTGATTTCCCACCGGTGCCCCTTCCCACCCCGGGGCCACACTGCACTGTCGCCACATCTCCTTGGGCCCCTCTGGTCTGTGGCAGTCTGTAGGACCTCCTTGGCTCTTCGTGAGCTTGGTCATTCTGGGCAATTCTCGTCCCATGTTTGCTCCGATGCCCCCACACTGGGTTTGTCTGGTGTTTCTGGGACGAGACGGGTCACAGAGGTGAGGCACCCTTGTCACCAATCGGGTGCCGAATCCACACGACTTGCCTGGGGTCTAGATCATCTGGTGAAGGTGTGTTTCCAGGTGTCTCCTCCTGCCGGTTCCCTTTCCCCTGGAAGCCGGTTCCCTTTCCCCTGGAAGCCGGTCACTGGGCCCGGTCCGTGCCCCAGGGAAGGGAGGACTCCGCTCCAGCCCCGGAGGACATCTCCCCGCATTACTGGGAATCCCTCAATGAGGAAGGCTCTTGTCTGCTCCTCACGTCTTCACCAGGGCTCACGTCGAGTGGGGCTCCGGGTTATGGTCCGGTAGTAGCATTAGTGTGTTACTTAAAGTGGTACAGCTTTGACCTCTGGGAGCCCTAGTCAGCTGCCCCATCACCGTGCGCAGATCCATGCTTCTCTGAGCACCTCCCTACTTTCTGACACGATGAGAAGTCCCGCTGGCCTCACTCCCATCCCAGCCACAGACTTAGCCCCTTCTCCAAGGAGCCTCTTCTCCGCTCCACAGTCCTCTCCATCCTGCTGCCTTCCATGGCCGTCTGCACTGCACACCGTCTTCTTGGGCACCGCACTAGACTGGGGCCACACCAGAGAGGCCCTTATGCTGGGCTGACCTCAGGGCGCTGACCCATCCCACCACCCCCACCCCCATGTAACTGTAGGAGGCTGACCGGATCCAGCCACACAGAGCAGGCAGCAGGTCTGCTCAGAAGCAGTGACATGGAGTCCTGCCCCATCCCCCAAGGGCTTCACAACACTTGGTATACCTCGCTTCCCACCAAGCTGCTGCCCTGCTCAGAATCCCAGGGAAGAGGCTACCCGCACGCACAGACGAGGAACACACAGCCACGCTGTGCTGAGGCCCAGGAAAGAAGGTCCCCCAGCTGCCCGGGCCTGGCTGTGTCTGCTGGCGAGGAGGCCTCGCGTCTGGATGGCGGGCGCAGCCTGGAGGCCTGCTCTTGGAAAGGCCTCACAGGACTCCTCTTCCACCCAGTCAGCCGCACCCCTGGCCGAGGTGCTGGAGAGGACCACAGGCCACAAGCCCTGGAGTCCTCCCAGTTCTCAAAGTGGCTCTGGCTCAGTGACCAAAACCCCTCACGGCCCTCAGGGAGGCGGTCTGACCAACCACTCTTCACTGGGAGCCGTCTGGGCCCCGTCCCATGACAGGAGGAAGCCTGGGGGGCGGGGGAGGGCGGCGACCTGCGTTGGGGCAGCTGGTGGTCTCTCGCTCTCCCTGTGTGCTCCCCGCAGGGCATGCTCCCCCAGCTTCTCTTCCCCGCTTCTCCAGACTCTTGAAGGCTCCCACCTCCAGATAAGCAGAAGGGGACCCCACCAGCCTCAAAAAGGATGAAGGACAGACTCCACAGGACACCGGGTAGGGTCTGTCCGCAAATTCTGAGCCTGAGTGTGGTTCACAGCTTTCCTCGCGTGGCTCCTCCCTGGCCTCTGCAGTTTACTCCCTCCCCGGGCGGCAGCCCACCTGGCCTGTAGGCTCTCCACCTCGATGCTCCGCTCTCGCTCCATCTTGCACACAAGCTCCCGGTGCCGCCGCGCCTCCTCCAGCGCCACCTCACAGGCTCGCAGCTCCTGCTCCTTCAGCTGCTCCTCGAGGGCATTGGCTCTGTGAAGGCAAGGGGCGAAGGTAAGAGGCCTTCTGCTCCCTGCACCAGGGCCCCCCTGCAGGAGGGACAGCAGAGATTCCCCCACAGGTCTGGCCAAGGGCGGTTCTGAAGCAGAGGACGTGCCCGCCAAGACAGCCTCTGCTTCCCACACCTGTACCCAGGGCCTCAGAACCAGTCTCTGTCGCTTTTGGGCAGTGCATCCCCCATCCCAGCGTGCGGGCAGGAGCATTCCCAGTGGCACAAGCCCACCAGGTGCTACCAGTCCCGGGAGGAGCCCTCACTGACCCTGCGGGTGGCACACCCAGGTTGCCCATGGCAGAGGCAAGGGGATGGGTTAGTGAGGACACGAGGACAAAGGGAATGTTCTTGTGGGGGCCCTGACCCCGGTGCCTACCAGATCCCCACGGGCAGCCACAGGACACAGGGACTGACCACCCCAAAGAGAAGGGCTCCAGTCCCTGCCCACAGAGCCCACACCTCCATGCACACAGGGCTTCTCAACCTCTTTCTGGTGCCTCACACCTAAGAGTGAACAGAGTGCCAGAGATCACAGACTCCATACAAAAGGTGTCGACACAAAAGCAGCCAAAACCATCAGAGAAAACACACCTCACACAGGAGAAAGCCCTATAATTCACACCTCAGAGTGTGTGACCTGCCCCACAGGGAACAGGAGCAGAACATCTGAAGTCAGAAAAAATTCAGTAAGAGAGGGCGCCTGGGGGCTCAGCTGTCGGGCGCTTGCCTTCAAGTCAGGTCATGACCCCAGGGTCCTGGGATCGAGCCCTGCATCGGGCTCCCTGCTCACTGGAGTCTGCTTCTCCCTCTCCCATTCCCCCTGCTTGTGTTCCCCCTCTCGCTGTGTATCTCTGTGTCAGATCAGTGAGTGAAATCTTTGGGAGAAAAAAAATCTGCAAAGTGGAGAAAAGAGACAAAAGCAAACACACATTTAAATAAATAAATAAGGAAATTCAGAGTGTTGAAAGAGAAGACCAAGGATATCACATTTTTCAAAAGAGGAAAATGGGGACACCTGGCAGACTCAGTCAGTTAAGCTGCTGCCTTCAGCTCAGGTCCTGATCCCAGGCTCTTGGGCTCGAGCCCCGCATCAGCCCCACGTCGGGCTCCTTGCTCAGCAGAGAGCCTGCTTCTCTCTCTGCCTCTGTCTGCCCCCCTGTCTGCTTGCGCGCGCTCTGACAGATAAATAAATAAAATTTAAGAAAAAAAATAAAAAAAAAAAAGAGGAAAATCGGTGCCTGGGCAGCTTAGTCAGTTCAGCATCCAACCCTTGAGCTAAGCCCAGGTAGTGAGATCAAGCCCTATGTTGGGCTCCACACTGGGTGTGGAACCTGCTTAAAAAGAGGGAAACGGCAGAATTAGAGAACAGGAAAATAAAGAAAATGAGAAGAAACTTCCATAAGGTCTAACACATTTGATGAACAGATGTTCGGAGAGATAAGGAGATAGAACAAAACGTACAAAGAAATAATTCTGAAGACCTTCCTGAAGCTGCGGGGTATCTCAGAGATTTAAAGGTTGGAATCCTGTGCCATCACAGGAAATGGGGGGCCTTCCCAGCGTCCCAGGTGAGAGCCCAGACCCCACAGAGGGCACTGGCGCCCACCTGCCAACTTCCTGCTGTGGCTGCAGACGCAGCCCCACCCTCCGTGGGTGACACACTGCAGACACATGCGGACTGGCAGAGACCGCTCCTCTGTGCCCTCCCCAAGGAACCGGCCGGGGATGCCCTCCGCAGACAACGAGCGAGCCAGAGAAGAGGAAAACACAGGATCCAGAAAGCAAGAAGCCAAGCACGGGGGGGGGGGGGGGGGGGGGCGCCTGGGGGCCCAGCTGGTTAGGCGTCGGACCCTGGGATGCGGCTCCATCGTGAGCTCAGGGTCCTGGGATGGAGCCCCACATCGGGCTCTGCAGTCGGTGAGGAGCCGCCTTGACCATTCTCTCTCGGCCGCACCCCTGCTCATGCACACTCGGGCTCTCTCCCTCCCTCCAAAATCAGTCATGTTAAAACAATCAGATGAACAAACCGCAAGCCTGAGAACCCGTGTGGGACCGCTGGGATGCCGGTAAAGGGGCAGCAGCCATGCAGCAGGCTAGAGACACTGTTGAACATGAGGAACCCTCAAGAAGCAGCAGAAACATGTTTTTAGGAGAGCTCAGGAAACAGCCCAAGAAACACCCATAGGCTTGGACACGGCAGGCCATCGGGCAAAGGCCGTGGACTTTCCACTCCATACATAGGTAACTGGTAGGGCCGTCAGATCAGACGGAACCTCACCAGACAGCCTGGCCCAGCCAGGTTTCCCTGGACACGGACAGGCAGGGGGACAAACATCCCTGAAGCCCCTCCGCGAGCACGCCGGGCCCACCCTCAGCTGGGCAGGAGGACCACGTGGGCCGGCCCTGCTGGGGGAGCCTGGGCGGGGTGCAGGGTCCAGCCCAGGCTCTTGGCTGCACAGAGGACCTGCTGCAACTGTGCTAGTGGCGTGCGGGGGGCACCTGGTGGAACGAACCACTCGAACCCCCAGCCTCTGAAGAGCAGACTGCCGGCCTGACACCAGAGCGAGGTCAGGGAAGCACGTGCCATCCAGGATAAAGCGTCACGGCAGGAGTCAAGTGAGCCATGGGGCCTGTGACCAGCCCTGCTGCCCGGGTCAGGGGCAAGCCTGCGGAGGCTGCAACGGGAAGGGCCCTTGCCTGGAGTCATGGAGCGCAGCACTGATCCTCCTTCACGCCCCTGGGGCCGCCCCACCCTCCGTCATATGCCCGCACACCCAGCTGCATGCCCACACAGCCCAGAGAGCGGCAACTCCCGAGCCAAGCCCCTGTGCCACCTGGCAACATGCTGCCTTCAGCTGGGTATGTGTGGCACAAGCCGGTCTGTGACACGGAAAAGTGGGGGGGGGGGGGTAGGTCATGCCTCTCCCTCAGTGACGCACTGCCCTCCTCAGCATGGGGCCCAACTGGGCCAGGCTGTGTGTCCTGTCGCTCGGCAGCTACTACTGTACTTCCACCTCTGCTGCCAAGAGCCTGCAAGGACCCGCATGCTTCCAGGGTCAGGCCCACACCCAGGGGCAGGGGGCTCTGGAGGCCCCACCCTTGCTGTCCCCACCTGTTGGCTCTGACAGCGGGCGTGGTGGCGCTCAGGACACAGTAGAGGGAAAGGGGAGGACGCCCATGCCTCAAACACAGCCATCAGCATGGAGCAACAAGCCCATCTCTGGCACGTCAGAGTCACGATGGGTTCTCAGGATCGGGGACAAGAGCTGGGGCCCACATCAGAGGGTCCCAGTCCCCCCTCCCCAGGCGGCCTATGCCAACTAGGAGACCGGCCTCTACCATGTGCTCGGTGCGGGTGGTGTGGCTGCCGGCCTCGCCGGGCCTGAGAGCTGAGGAGGCGCCTCCCCTTGCTCTTTCCTCTGCGGCCTGAGGAGACTTGGAGGTGCCCTGAGCTGGCTCCCAGCAGCCAGCGGAGGGACAGCTCCAGATGGGAGCTGCACCTGTGGCAGCAGAGACCCTGCTCTGGGAGGTGCAGAGGGCCACGAGGGCCAGGCTGTCACACGGACAGATGACCACGACCACAGAGACCCTCCTGCCTCACCTGTGCACAAGCTGGAGGTTCTCCTGCCTCAGCCGGCTGTGCTGCTCCCCATTGGCAGCTGTGTCCTTCTCCAGCTCCGATACCCGCTTCTCCAGGAAGACAACCTTGGGAGTGACACAGTGGCCTCAGAGTCCAGAGGCAAGATAGCCTGCATTCCCAGCCCACTGTTTAGACGGCAGTGTCCACTAGGCCAGAGCTGGGTCCACCTTGTTCAAGGAGGAGGTGGGCATGGGTGTGGGGTGGGAACAGAAGGTGAGCATGGGGAGGATGAGAGGGAGAGAGCACGGGGGGAACGGGACGGAGTGAGCACGGGGGGATGGGAGGAGGTGGGGTGTACTCCCACCCCTTCTCATCTCCTGCTGAGCAGGCCCTCGGGAAGCTTGAGGTTGCTTCCACAGCGAAGTCGCCCTGCCCCAAGGAACGCACCCCACACAGCCTCTCTGGGAACTGCGAGTCCATAGTAGTCTGGCTCTGTGATTACCACCTGAAACCCTAAGAGCCTGCCTCCAGGGGCCAGGTGAAGGGTGCCTCTGAGCATCAGTGCACCTGGATGGGCCCACAGACAAATAAAGGCGACATCTGACCTCTCAGCTCCCTCTCACACACAGCAGGAAATGTCCCCTTCCACCCTGGCCACTGGACAATGCCAGGACTGGCGGAGGAGCTAGTCACCCCTGATGGCACCACCACTGCCCCTCAGCCAAGCCATCACCCCATGTGGTCTGTACCCTGACACGGCAGCCCCCCAAGTGCCCCGAGACCTGGCTGTTCTCAGTAGGGGCCCTCCCTCCAGCCTGTACCCTAGGGCCCACCTTATCTGCAATGTCCTCCTCCATGCACTCCACTGGGTCCGGGGCGGGGTCCTGCAGGGTGTCCATGGTCAGGGCCGCTGACTGGTGCAGGTTCCTGAAGAGAAGAAAGAAGAGGCCAGTCCAAAGAAGGACTTCCAGCAGAGCGCCGAGAGGCACGATCACGAGTTCTGGAAACATGGGGATTTCCAGGCCCATCTGAGAACCAGAACCCACAGCGCGGGCCTAGGTCTCTGCAGGCAGGGTCCTGGCAGGACGCTGCTGCCCAAGGGTCAGAAAGAGTCCCCGCTGCTCTCTGGAACCCGACCTCTCAGCCTCCTTCCCTGGCAACAAATGGGTGAAGGTACTTTGTCCTCAGTAATAAAAAATGACTTCATTCCCCTGTGATAGGAAATCATCTCCTCTTCTGCCATGGGCCCGTGCAACATTACTTCAGGATCCTGACTTCCAGATGCAGCGTCATCCACATGTTCAAACTTACTCCTCGTGGCAGGGACAGGGAGAGACCAGGGTCTCACCCAGGGTTTCTCAGGGGTCAAGCCTGGGAAGGTGCACAGACCCAACTGTCCTCTGCGGCAATAGGTCCAAGGGCCTAGCACCACAGGCCACAGGGCCCCTATCCCCCTGAGCCACATCAGGAGCTCCCATGGGCCTGTGAAAACCCCCTCGATGCCCTCAGAACTCCTGCCTTGGCTCCTCAGCCCCTGGCCCCCTAGCAGGTGGTCAGCAAACACATGTGTGCAGTCCCTCTAAGTCTTATTGGTGGACACTCTAGCAGCTCTCACCCAGCTGCACTTAAAGCTCTCAGCACTGGCCCAGAGTACCAGCAGCGTGTCCCCCTGTGGCGACCAAGGCTCCAAACTGAGCAGCCTGATGTTCAGAGCTGTGTGTCTTTGACACAGCCGCTCCTCCTCCCTGAGCCCTACTTTCCCACGAGACTGGGGGTCACAAACTAGGATGAGGAGTCAACGAGATTTTACAAAGAAACAGCTCCTGTGAAAGATGTAACGCAGAGTAAGAATTCAGTAAAACACTATTAAAATTACACAGAAGATGTCCATCACATAAAATTGTTATTAAATGTATGAAGTTCTGTTTTCTTTTTGGTATTGACTGAGCTTGTACATTCCTCAAATTTCTTCCAGAAATGTTCAAAGGGGAAAAAAAGGCAGCTGTCTTTATCCCTGAATATGTCCTGGGTGGACTGAACCCAAAGAGTCATCCTGTTTCTGTCCAGTTGCTGTTTCAAACGCCCATGATTTTGGCCCCACCAAGAGCTCCTAACATAAGTGCTGGGGCACCAGAGACCACCCTGCAGAGGAGCCACAGTCTGACCCGTCACCCCATCCTGAGCTTCCAGAAGCTCACGGCCTCCCAAGGGCTGGACACGGGACAGGAAGGGGGCAGCTAGCATGTGGCCACTTCGGGCACTGCTGAGGGGGAGCGCCTCTTTCACATCAACCCACCCTCCCTCAGGAGACCCAGCAGGAGAAGGTGCCATGGGAGACGTCTGACGCACCAAGAATGCCCTCTGCCCTGTGGCAGTCCCACTGGCACTGCCCTTACCCCGCCTGGCCTGAGGCCAGCTCTGTGCGGCTGCCTCCAGGTCCTCACACGCAGGCTGACCCCACAGCCACGCCCATGTGCGGTAAGCACACAGCCAGGTCACGGAGGCCAGAGCCGGTGGTTCCAAACCCCACGGTCCTATGACAGGGCTGTGTACAAAGGCCTGAGTCACCGTGAAGAGTAAAGTACCACGTATTTTGAGTTTACTTAGAATTCTAGTGCCAGTTTTAAGTGCAACATGGCAGCAGATCACAACCATGTGTGTGTGTGCACGTGCGTGTGTGCGTACAGTCTGGAGAACAGGCTGTGTGTGAACCGTAACTACAGACACCTACAGACCGGGCTTTCTCACGCCAAAGTGTCTCTGCGAAGGGGAGCTCACATTCTCAGAGGCTGTTTCCAAGCAGCGGGCAGACGCACCCCAACAGCTGAGGCAGCACGGCCCCGGGGCCACAGGGCCCGGCCACAACCTCGATGTGGGAGGATGGGCGGAGGTTCTTACCTTCCCTCATCTCAGCCCCTTTAGCGTCTGTGGGGTGAAACACGGATAGGGGGAGGAGGCAAGCAATGCCAAACGTGTAATCCCTGTGGGGTCTGGAACAAACATCATGTTCCCTGGAGTCTGATGCCCTATACAAGGGGGCTGGTGAGAACGAGTGCAGAGGAGGGTGGGTGACCTTCACTTCTGCTGGGTCCTAAGCCCCTAGGACTACAGAGATCAGCAGGAGGCTCACACGCCACACACAAGAGAGGAGGTGTAGGGAAGGGGCAGGAGGGCTGCAGCCGCCACCTGAGACCGCACTGGAGGGTTCGAGACCACAGCTCACAGAGGGGGGCCCACAGACGGCACACACACCCACCCATAGCCCAGCACGGAACCCCAAAGGCCGACAGCCAGGCCTGATTCCTCTCTGGGAAACCAGAAGGCAGCGAGACTGTCCACACCACACACCCGCCAGCAGCCGCGAGCAAGAACTTGAACAAGACAGACAAGGACACAGGGAAGAAGAGATGGGGAGAAAAAGCTTGTGGCTCGTCAAAGGAGGGGCCAGAGTGGACCAGTGTGGGGGAAGCAAGGATGAGGTGGTTAAGGCCACACCCAGGGGTTCCACAGGGAGGATGGGGGACAGACAACCCTATCAACAGCTCGAGAAAGGTTCCCGGGACGAAGGGTGGAAACGATCTGTCGGTCTGCCCACCATAATTAATGGGAAGAAGGACTCACAAGACTCATCGTAGAGACTCTGAACTTCAGGGGCAGAGAAGACATGTGAAAAGCTTCTGGAGAAAAGGTCACAGAGATAACCAGCAAACCTCAGGGTCCAGGCAGCAGCCCTAGTGCTGGAAGGTGTTGAGTGGTTCCTGCAGAATCTAGGAACGGGAGGGGTTTGCAAGCTATAATTCTACACCAAGCCAAAAGATGGGAGGAAAGCACCCAGCAAGATCTCAGAAATGGATTTCCAGGGTGCCTGGGGGGCTCAGTGGCTTAAGCCTCTGCCTTTGGCTCAGGTGATGATCTTGGGGTCCTGGGATTGAGCCCCGCATCGGGTTCCCTGATCAGTGGGGAGCCTGCTTCTCTGTCCCTCACCCTGCTCATGTTCTTACTCTCTCTCAAAAATATAAAATCTTTAAAAAATAAAAATTTAAAAAATATTATCTCCAGGGCACCCCTCTTCTTAAGGAGGAGTAAGACGACGAGCGGACAAGAATGCAGATGAGAAACATTAAGAAGGATCCGGGCGCGAAGTGACAAGCGGGGAAACAAGTCCTGGCGCACACACAGGGGCCGCAGGGCCGGGAGGTGCTCTGTGCAGGGGCGCAGGGGTGCAGGGGCAC
Organism: Mustela lutreola; assembly: GCF_030435805.1. Lineage (NCBI taxonomy): Eukaryota > Metazoa > Chordata > Mammalia > Carnivora > Mustelidae > Mustela > Mustela lutreola. The sequence continues at coordinate 23,322,985 of NC_081306.1, forward strand.
AGTGAGAAGGCGGACCAGCAGCGATACCACAGCCATCACTGCCTCCGGAAGAAGACGTGTCTGAGAAAGGACATAAGTGAGCGTCCCGCGGCGTCCTGTGAAGGACGTGGTCACCGGACAAGCCCTGCTGAAACTGTCCCCAGAGCCAGCCTGGCAGGGCGGGTACCCACTGCCGCCGTCTCTCCCTGCAGGAGGCCAACAGGTGGACCCCAGCTGGAAGGTGCAGAAATGGCCACAAGCGCATGTTCTTCAGAAACGCGGTGTTAGGCATATGTCCTCCCCCTCCTCCTCAGCCTGGAGAGCCGGGGAGGAGCAGAGCCACTGGAGGAGGCCGACCCAGAACCCAGACCTGGGCTCTGCCATGACCCTCGCAGATGCTACCGTGGGCTAGTGGACAGCAGACATCTGGGGATGCCCCAGCCCGGCCCGGACCTCACAGCAAAGACGCGGTAAGAAGGGCGCCATGCCAGAAGCCTCCAGCACAAACCTCCCCACCGCAGGCCAGGGACTGCTCACAGCGGCGGCGATTCTTTTCAGAACTCACCCCTGAGAATTATTTTCAGTCCCAACTGCAACAAGTGACTTCCAAAGGTGTCAGAAAGTACCTTGGAGAATGGTACTTCCAAACACGTTTGTAAAGAGCTGTGGTCAGTGATAAATCTCTGAAGGACATCTCAGTGAATAACGAAGGTCTCCTACCTTGCCACCTTCCTGCTGGAGAGCCGCTTCGCTGGACTGTGCAAAATCAAAACAAACAGGAAAATCATGTCAGAGAACAGACGGGGAGGAATGGGAGGAAACAGGAAACTCAGGCTGAAGAGATACGGGGTGGGGTGCATGTTCACAGGCAGGCAGCGCCTGCCCCCAAGGCCAGCACCATGCACAGAAAAGCCTGCTCAGCAAAGCACTTGGGGACACAGGAGCAATCTCAGGGCCTCGCCAAGTCCAAGGCAAGTCACATTACTCCCACAGAAACCCTGGACGGAGCCACGACCAGACCTCAGCTCAGAAGCCGAGTCCAGCACCGCACCCACCTGCCGCGGTGCTGGGTCTGAGCTGCCCGGCCACTGCCACGCCCCAAATGCACCCCCACCCATCACGTGGCCATCAGCGGCCTCCACACGAAACGGGACACAGGCCTGTTGGTGACAGGAAAGTTCTGTCATCAAGCTTTGACTTAGGCAGTGAAACCACAGGGTCCAAAATCCCGCCCGGCGGCGACCTGGAGGCCCCTTCTGCGGCCACTTCTGCGGCAGTAAGTACGGTCAACCATGTGTCGTCTGGCAAACAGAACATCTGCAGTGGCCAAAAGGGCCGAACTTACCTTACCGCTTACTTCTGAAGTCCAGAGTTGTTGTTGTTTTAAGATTTTATTTACTTATTTGCGAGAGAGACAGATGGTGAGCATGGGTGAGACAGCATGGGGCAGAGAGAAAGGGAGAAGCAGACTCTGCTGAGCAGGGAGGGAGCCCCATGCGGGATGCATCCGGGACCTGAGACGGTGACCTGAGCCGAAGGCAGACACCTCACCCACTGAGCCAGCCAGGCGTCCCCTAGTTTTCTTCTCCAACACGACTGCTACGCCACGGGCCGGCCCACGAGGGGCAGCTCTCCCTCCGGCACCAGAACCAGCCGTGGCGTGCCTCCCTTCAGCCGAAACTCTCACACACACTGCAACTCCCTCGTGGCCCAGGCCAGGGACGGCCCAGCGGAGTCAGCTATGCCGCCTCCCACCTCGATTCCCTCCTACTTGCTCTGTAGAAATGGATCTGGGCCCCTCACCAATTCTTCTTCTGCAGTTTCTACCAGCAGAGGGTGCTGGAGGGCTCCCACATGTCCATGTGTCTACCTGTCCTCTTGTCCTAGGGACATCTGGTCCATCCGGGCCCAGATCCCGCACGCTGGCGTCCTCTCAGCTCCACCAGGAGTTCCCTCTCAGAGCACCTCTGCTGAGGCCCTTCCTCGTGAGGCCTTCTGGCAGCCAGAGGGCAGACTTCCACCACGATCCAGAAGGTAAGCTCCGGACAAGTCCCCGGGTGTGGGGAGCAGCTGAGCCCTCTCAGCGGCCGGCGTCTCGTCATAGTCCCCACGTGCGGTTCCTCCTTGTTAAAGCTCCTCGTGTGAACCACTGTGTGCTCCCCTCTCCTGGCCGACTTCCTCTGAGTGTCACGGGAGTCAGGGTACATAGCGACCTTGCCCAGACTGTACCGCCAGTCCGGTTTTGAGGTTTGTAATTTGAAAATAGGCTTTATACTCTTGATTTCTTAATATTCTTACTAATTCTTACAAAACGAATCTTTTCATAGAGGCTCCCAGGTATCTGGAAAACAGAATCGGCACTATAGATAGGCATGTTCTGAGGTTCAGTGGGTAGAAAATATATTTGACAGAGGCGCTTGGGCGGCTCAGTGGTTAGGCCTCTGCCTTCGGCTCAGGACACGATCGCAGGGTCCTGGGATCGAGCCCCACATCGAGCTCCTGGCTCAGCAGGGAGCCTGCTTCTCCCTCTGCTGTTCCCCTTGCTTGTGCTCACTCTCATTCTCTCTCAAATAAATAAAATCTTAAAAAGAAAGGAAGGAAGGAAAGAAAGAAAGAAAAATACATTTGACTTCAAAGCTTCCAGACACAGTTGGGACTGAATCACTTTTTACCATCCACAAACCAAAACCAAACACTTTGATTTCATGACAATTCCATGGAAACCAACAAGCAAGATTTCGGTCTTCTTCACTTCAGTGTTGGGGATAAATTTCCCCACAGCTGTGTTGTGGCTCCAGTGATGACTTTAATGGCACATGAACCCACCTTGACTGGGTTTTCCTCGGAGAATGGCTGAGACTGTGCACAAGGCCCCACAGAACTTGCCATCTGCATGGGGCCGCACCTCAAGCTCCCCCTCAAAAGCCCCAACAGAGGCAACCGTGGCCATGCTGAGGCAGGTTCTCAGCACAGAAAAGACCACTCCAGAAACGAGAGACCGGACCCACCTCTTTGTGCTGACCCTCAAACAGACAAGCATTCCTGTACTCGAACCCACGACAGCAGGACAGCAGGTCTCTGTATGGGAGGCCAGCTGGAGGGACCTTCCAGGAGCGCACCCAGCTAAACACATGCTACGTGAAGTGAAAGAATGGTTTTCCCTATGATAGAGGCCAGGAGGTCTCTGAAGTCCCCCGGAAGGCTAGGTGCTGTCAGTACCACCGGGACCCCCCCAGACCCCCTCGGGAAGCTGCCAAATGGCCACACAGAATCTTCGCCACTTGACTGGGCATGTGCTGGGCTGCAGCCTGTGCTGCGGGTGTCACCCAGAACCCGAGAAAGGGGCTGAAGACACCAAAGTGGCTCCACCAGACAACAGGCAGGTCCACGGGTACAGCAGGGCTGCCGACCACAGCGACCTGCCAGGAAGCCTGAGCTGGCCTTGTCCGCAGGCTCCTCAAGACAGGGGAGCAGTCTGCAAAAGACAACTTCTCCAAACACACTGAAACCGTCAGGATGGCTGGCCTTTCTGCCACACGTTCTGTAATTTGCAGCGGCACCAGGCCCCTCTTTCAGGAAGCCACTCCAGACTGCCACCCGGGAGTACACAGCCCTGATCAGCACCTAGCATCCTGCCCTGGCCAGCGTGCACACTCTGTGGCCTGCACCCCCTCTGCCGGGCTGGCGCTGCGTGGCACGGAGCCAGCCACACAAGAAGCTACATCAACAACACGCTCAGACATGTGAACACGGACACACCCCTCGGACCCAGTCTCTTTAAGTGGAGCGTATCAAGCTGTGGGGAGCCAGCAAAAGGAAACCGTCTCCTTCTGGAGCGTTGACCTGAGTAGGGTTGGGGATGGAGGACGGAGAGGCAGGCAAACACTCAGACACAACCCAGAACTGGGAGACGGGAAAGAGGGACAGAATGGGGACCGACCAAGGCCGGGGGCAGCAGGCACATGCTGGCTCCTGGGTACCCATCAAAAAACAGGGTAGCAAAGCTGGGTATTCTGGTAATAGAGTCTGAGGCAGCCTCACAGAAAAGGGTCCCAGGGACACGTGACTGGCTCAGTCAGCAGAGCATGTGACTCTTGATCTTGGGGTTAGGAGTCTGAGCCCCAAGTTGGCTGTAGAGAGGCTGTAAAAATAAAATCTTTAAAAAAAAACAAAAAAAGGAGGCTCATGAAAAGGCTCACGTGATTTAAACATACACTCCTGAAAGCTATTTACAAATCTATTTTGGGGGGTTTTTTGGAGAGCCAGAGGGCATGAGCTATGGAAGGGGCAGAGAGAGGGTGAGAGAGAATCCCAAGCAGACCCCATGCAGACTGTGGAGCCTGACGTGGGGCTCGATCTCCCAATCCTGAGATCATGACCCTTGCCAGATTCAGGAGTCAGATGCTGAACAAACAAAGCCACCCAGGGACCTCGACAAATTAGTTTCTAAGGACCAAATGTTACTTTAAATTTCACAAAGCCCTTTCATGTGACTCTCAGTTAAGGAAATCTTGCAGTAAAATGAGGACAGTATCTCCTTCGAGGCGCAGACACGCTTTCACACACTGGATTTCCTCACAAGGGACACAGTGTGTGAAGCCAGCTTGCTCCCGTGGGACCAGAAGCGGTGGCTCGGATGGAGGCATGCACACAGAGCAAGGGGGGCAGAGGGCAACCAGACACAGGCTCAGCTCATGCGGGGCCGGGGGCAGGGCGGAGGAAGAGTCCCGCTGCCGGCACACTCGTCTTTTGGCGGCAGTGGCACCCGGGGCCAGAGCCACCGGCCAGAGTGCGGCGACCTAGACTCTCCCTCCGTGTAAACAAAGAGCACGGCCAGGGACCAGACCGTTACCTATTCTGTTCAAGATCATTCAGGCGAGCGGAAAGATCCTCGAGGCGGTTGATCTGCTTGTGGCACTGGCTACAGTAAAACTCAAAAGCCTCGTCAGTGAGGATGCAGTGCAGCTTCACGGCCAGCGGGTCGGTGCTAGAGAGACGAGAAGTGTCCGCTCAGGACACAGTGCGCACCCCAGGCTGTCTGCCACTCCATGGAGGGGCTGGACAGAAGCATGCTGTCAGGTGCCCGGCTGTGTGGGATTCTGGCTCTTTCCTTCAACTGCCGGGAGCCCACCTCCCTCAACATCACCTCCAGGACCGGTGACACGCACCAGCTCGAGCAGCAGGGTACCTGGCCACACACCTGCTCCTTCCTGGTCAGGTGCTTAGAGGAAACAGGTGTGGCCCACGGGCTTCATCGTAAAACAAAAAAGCTTCTCTAACAAGTAAATGGCCGGAAATACTACTTTCTCCTTTGTCCAAAACACATCAACAGGAGGGCAAAGCACAAGGGGGGGGGTCTCAGTTCCGGGACTGGAGCTACTTCAGTAACCGCTCTGAAGTCCAGTAGCCTCAGACACGGTGCATGCATGAGGCGTCAGCGTTAACTCTGTCGTCGTTTGGACCTTCGTTAAAAACTCGGGATTCTAGGGGCGCCTGGGTGGCTCAGTGGATTAAGCCGCTGCCTTCGGCTCAGGTCATGATCTCAGAGTCCTGGGATCGAGCCCCGCATCGGGCTCTCTGCTCAGCAGGGAGCCTGCTTCCCCCTCTGTCTCTGCCTGCCTCTTTGCCTACTTGTGATCTCTCTCTGTCAAATAAAATAAATAAAATCTTTAAAAAAAAAAAAAAAAAAAAACTCGGGATTCTATTTGCCTCCCTGTGACCTAGTCTCAGTGGACCTTCAGGGCACCGGTGGGCGCCTGTTGCAGGAAGATGAAGGCAGAGAGGCGGTTGTGTCCCTGGGGTGTTAGGGCCTGCCAGCTTTTGCAAGCCGAGGTGGAGGTTCCACGTAAGGACAGGCTGAGGGGGAATGTCACTGGTGGTGTGGAAGTCCCACCTGAGACAGAAAATGTGAGAGACCGCGTGAGAGGCACAGACTAAGCAGACAAGGAAGACTACCAAGCTGGACAGACACAAGTGTAGCTGCCCCCAGGCCTCGCCTCCGCGTCGACAGCACCAAGAAGGAAAGCTGCTAAAAACACTCACGCATGTCACTCACGCCAACTCCCAGAGACTTGCCACAGAGGCCCTCTCCCAGGCCAGTGGGTCCTCTAGGGCAGGCAACCATCTGTGGAAAGGAAGGGTCTCGCAGATGCGGGTTCAGAGATACTCGGCTTCTGCTGTCAGCAAAGGGTGAGGGTTTCGAGAGCGGGCCACCAAGGGGAGAGGTGGCTGACACGCACCAGCTGCTGAGCCGGGCAGGAGTTTCGCCTGTAGCGGCAGGAACGGCCTCAGATGGGCCAGTCACCAGTGACAGGCGGCCAGGTGTACAGGCCCCTCGTATGGACATGAGCGAAGTCCTAAGAGGAAGGAGATCTGGGAGGACCCAGCCCCATGAGTGAAGGCCTCACCCTTCAGCTCAGGCAGCCAGAACTCCCCAGATCATTAGAAGGAGATGAAGTGAAAGACATCATTTCTGATGCTAAAGCCGCCCACAGAGGCTGACCAAAGGGCACAAACTTGCAGCTACAAGAGACTGAATGTAAAACGTGGTAACTATGCTATATTACATAACTGAAGTGTTCTCTCCTCCCACCCTCCCTCCCTCCCAATACATACACACACACACACACACACACACACACACACGTACACACGTGTCCATACATGCACACACACCCCAGCGGTGAAAGGCTGCGTTACCTGGGGGTAGGGAAAGTGGGGTCTCTGCAGCCATGCTCCCCGTTGCAGAGGGTCTCCAGGGACAGCTCCGCCTCGCTGCCCTCGCCATAGTCCTCAAAATGCTCCTCACCACCTATCACCGTGACAACAGACTGGCTGTGCAGCTGCGATCTGCAAAGGCAAAACACAAGTGACACACTGTGACTTGTGGCCGCAGATCCGAGGGTGTGACGGTACCTTCCGGCAGAATGTGCCACTGGCCACATGTCCGAGTTCAAATGTTCTAGCAGCCATGTTCGAAAGCAGTAAATGCATAGGCGAAATGGATTTTAATAATGTATTTTAACTTACGCCAATGTATCCAAAATATCACTTCAGAGGCACAATTTTATATTCCCTATTTTTTTAAAGATTTTTATTTATTTATTTGACAGAGAGAGAGCATGAGCATGGGGGAGGGGCAGAGAGAGAAGCAGGCTCCCCACCAAGCCAGGAGCCCAGTGTGAGGCTCAATCCTAAAACCCTGGGATTATGACCTGAGCTGAAGGCAGACACCTCCCCGACTGAGACACCCAGGCACATATTCGAGATTCTTTATTTCATAACAAGTCTTTGAAATCTGGGGTCCGTTGTACACTTCCAGCACACGCCCATTTGCTCAGCAACTCCACACATCAGGAATTTGCAGCAGACACAGGCCCCTGTCTCCTGCGAGTGCTCCCCGTGCTTCTTCCTGGAGCTGCCGGCCAGTGTGGGTGCAAGACTTGCGCTATGACGTGAAATTCCGAAGAGCAGACTCCAACCAGGGAACGTCAAGGGCTTGCTAGCACCTGTCCTCCTTCTGGGAGGGAGATCACGCTCTCCTCTGCACCCAGCTTCCAGAGCACAGGGTCACAGGGCCAGGGAGATGCCCGGGCACGCCTGGAACTGGCAGAGGCTGAGCCAAAGGCAGGGGCTCAGGGCTCCACCAGGGGCAGAAGAAAACAGCCGTGCTGCCATCAGCAACTCCGCCAGTGCTGAGAACCTGAGAGCTGCCCCTCTCAGAAGGGGAAAGGGGGCCTCAGAGAGCCCAGTGACTGTCACGCAGGCAGTGAGGGACGGGAACTGGATCCTTGTGTGTAACACAGACCAACGCGGCTAACAGACCAAGTTCTTATTTCCTACCCACAAATGCGTGCATCCAGGGAGCGGTCCTGACGCCACCAAGGACAACTTCCACAGTCCTACACGTACCCGCTTTCAGAAACAACAGAGTCTGAGCGAACTGAAGTGGGGATGAGCCCTTACTTCTTACCGTCCTCAAAAGCACACCCGTAATACGTTCACACACATATAAACGAGGGCGTCTGTTTATATGTTTATATATGTGGCTCAGGTGGCTGAGTGTCTTGATGTTAGGGCCAGGAGATCGACGCCATGTCAGGCTCCCTGCTGCGCGTGCAGCTTCCTCGAGATTCTCTCTCCCTTTGTCCCTCCCCTCCCCGCTCTGTCTCTAAAAACAAAATTAAATGAAAATAAACAAAAATACAAATAAATGGAGCGAGATACTCTGCTCCAAGACTGGAAGACCGGTACGCGGAGAAGATGCTGATTCCCCCTGCAATGACCTGTGTCGTGACAATGCTAACCAGAAGCCCTGCAGACTTCTTCATCCAGAAACCAACATGCACATTCTAAAGCCTCCAGGGAAAGGCAAAGAGCTAAAGGCACCAACACATCCTTGAAGAAGAGGACTGGAGGGTGACGTACGCGCAGTCCGACCTACAACACGCTGGAGTCAGAGCCTGTGTGGCACTGACCCAAGGATGAGCAGACAGAACAGGCCGCGCAGCCCAGCCCCAGGCCCACACACACTCAGCGGCCTCCCAGGCCCACGGGGACACCAGACAGTGAAGGAAGGAGGAACCCACTCAAAGCTGGGGCTGAGTCGACTGGAGACTCATTTGGGGAACGACCCCAACCTCACACCCCACACAAAAATGAGTTATGGAGAGATGACAGATCTGAACAGAGAGATGCAAAAATACAGCTTTTGAAAGAAAATGGAAGTAAATATCAGAGTCGTATGAAGCAAGCAAAATTTCTAAAACAGTACAGAGGTGGCACCTGCGTGGCTCAGCTGGTTCGTGTCTGCCTTCTGCTCAGGTCACGATCTGGGGGTCCTGTGATCGAGCCCTGGGCCGGGCTCCCTGCTCCATGGGGGGTCAGTTTCTCCCTTTCCCTCTTCCCCCTCCAGATCCTCCCCCAGCTAGTGCTCCCTCTCATTCGTTCACACTCTCAAATAAATAGCATCTTAAAAAAGAACCCAAACTCCTACAAATCAAAAGAAGATGACAACCCAACAGATGGGAGACACCAAATCACACCCATGGCCTGTGTTTGTACGGTCGGACTGGGGCACGGCCGTGAACCGTAACCACAAAGCACCTGCCCAGCGAAGCCCGAGGAGTCGTCACTGAGACCGTATGACCTACAAGCCAGAAAGTATGTATTATCTGGCCTTTTGCAGAAAAAGTCTGTAGAACCCTGCAATAAACACAGGTATAAAAGACTGGAACAGGCACTTTGCAAAAAAAGATCAAAGTGGCAAACGACACAAAACAAGGCCCTCATCTGAAAATGCAAGTCAGAACGCCCCTGCACCCCGACTGCCCACCCTCCAGAAAAGGAGCAGAGGCCCAGAGGCAGCAGGAAGGCAAGCACCTACGAGAAGCCCGGTCTGTACCGGTCCCACAGCCCCACAAGCATGCTGTAGAGGCAGCACCGTCCCACTCCTAGGGACAAACAGGCCACCCAGACACGTGGTGTTTCCAGCAGCGTGGTGTTTCCAGCAGCGTCGTTCATAAAGCCGAAGCTGTGAACGACCCAGAGGGCCACCAGCAATGAATTAAAGCTACAGCACGCTCACGCCACAGAGTAACAATAATGAAGACAATGGACAACCAGCACAGAACTCGGGGTGCAGCTCAACAGCCATGGCGCCAGGTGGAAGCAGCCAAATGTATAAAGGCTACAGTTCTGTGTGGTCACTGTGACGAAGGTGCGAGCCCGGGGACAGCACGGCCGTCATCCGCAGCCGGATACCCGCGAGCGGCTGGCCTACCCGCACTCACACGCCACTGCGCAGTACTTCAATTAAAGAGGAAAACCCAACAACTCTGGGAGGCCGCACGAGGCCTGAAACCCACACAAACGACATGAGATAACACCTAACCACCCCCGAAGCTGGGAAGCATGACGGCTTCCCACACGGCACACGGCCGGTGCAAGTTCTCTTCCAGGTCCGCACATGCCGGGCACTGCCCCCTCCCTTTGCTGGTCTGCAAACATATGGGGACGCCTGGGGCAGGAGAAGGGGGGATAGGATCAGAAGATCTGGGAGAGGTGCGGCCAAGACTAGCAGGTTCTAAGATCCTGCTGGGAGATAAGGCCGGAACATGGTGCCCTGCCCTGGTTTCTAAGAACTTCAGCGAGAAACCCAGGGTTAAGTCTCTCTCGACATTGTGCAGTGCATACAACCAGGGTTGTCTGCTGCCGGCAGGAATGCCTCCTTCCTAGGTGGTTGGTTGTCGCCGGCAGACACGCTGGGCAGTGGGCACGGGCTCTCAGCGGGACTTCAGGCCACGCTGGAGGGTCCGCTTTCTCCCCAGGTCCCACAAGGACCCCGCAGCACTCTGACACCAACCCCTCCACAAACCCACTGCACCCACAGGACATGTCTCCTCGGTGTCCTAGAAGCAGCAGCCAGGGTACAGACCTGCCGGGGAGCAGCAGCAGAGCGCCGTGACCAGGATCCTCCAGGGCGTCCAGGCACTCGGAGGGCACGGCTGAGCCGCCAGGGCTGTCCGCGTCCCCTTCGGCCTGCAGCTCCGGGTGCACCAGGGTGCTCGTGTCCTCGTCGGTGAAGGTCTCACACTCACTGTAAGTACTCTCGGACCCCATGTATGCGCTGTCTGTCACTTCGTTGGCCTAGGAGAGAGTGTCAGCAGTCAGTCCCATACCCTGAAATGACCCCATGTCCGTGAACCTCAATGCCCCACAGTACCCTACTGCAGGCATCGAGATACCATGTGGAGAGACAGCCTCGGGCAGGGTCCCAGCCACACCTCTAAGCAGAAATATCAGCTTAATGAAACAATCCAACAGGTTTTTTGGGTTTGGTTTCTTTTTTTGGGCTGAAACCGGGAACGAATATCCAACGGTTTTCAAAACTGAAACACAGACCCCTGTTCTACAGCAGAAAAACCACTAGAGCAATTCTGAAAGTTAGCTGGGTAAGCATACCTAAATGACAGGAGGGTCCCAAAACCACGGGACAAGTCCCAGTGCAGCCCCTCATGTGTGTCTAGCAGCACTGGGATGATTTCTATCCAAAGAATCGTGCAAGAACACACTAATTAAAAAGTCACCGTCAGGGGCGCCTGGGTGGCTCAGTGGGTTAAGCCTCTGCCTTCAGCTCAGGTTATGATCTAGGGGTCCCACATGGGGCTCTCTGCTCAGCAGGGAGCCTGCCCCCCCCCATTCCTGCCTCTCTGCCTACTTGTGATCTCTCTCTCTCTGTCAAAAAAAAAAAAAAAAGTCCCCGTCAGTGCCTGTTTTGTACAATGTGGCTACTGCTTTGAAATTCAACTCTGGGGTCTAACCTCAAATACTAACCCATCGATTATTAACCAACCCATTACATTCACTGGTTAAAGGTCTACTTTCCACAAAAGCTATCTTTGTTTTCTCTTCTGGACCCAGTGCCCAGTATCTAGCACAGTACAAATTATTTCAACTCAAAGAATCATTTCACAAGCCATTTTCAATTCATCTTCTCAGCTTTAATTACAACGCAACTGCACTGGTTAGGGAAAGTAGCTAACACGTCATGCTCAAAATAATCTTGAGGTTAACAACTTGAGAACAGGGGTGCCTGGGTGGCTCAGTGGGCTAAGCCTCTACTTTCGGCTCAGGTCATGATCTCAGGGTCCTGGGATTGAGCCCCTCATCGGGCTCTCTGCTCAGCAGGGAGCCTGCTTCCAGCTCTCTCTCTGCCTGCCTCTCTGCCTACTTGCGATCTCTTTAAAGAAAAAAAAAAACTCGAGAACAATTAAGATTCCAGAAAAGCATCTGGAAAAGGTGCACTCTGTCCTGTCATTCTGATGTCACCAGAGGACAGTGTGCTCGGAGGTACTGTGCTAACAAGAAGAGACTGGTCCCCCACTAACTCTGAGGGCATCTCAAGGCTGCATCTCATGGCTCCTTGCCCCACTGAAGAGGCATCAAGGGCCCAGGCTGAGCTGGTGGCATCCTAGTGCACCGATGACAGGCCAGGGTCCATTCTCCATCTGCCGCCCACCAGCCCAGTGACCCCACACGAGGGTCCCAACCACTCCAAGCCCCTGTTGCCTCATCTGCAAGACGGGACTGGGATTAAGAGACCACACAGGCCGGTACGGAAAGAAACCTGGGAGACTGTGGGGTTCACCAGTCCCTGTGGGCTCAGAGTCCCAGCTGTGTGTGCGGCCAGAGTATAGCGGAATGACAGGAGAGGAAGAGTGCCACCCATGTTTCCAAGGGAAGAACCCATCTTCCTTGGAATCGAAGGCTACTGAGAAGCCCCTAAAACCCTCCCTTCCAAATCTGAACCCGGGAAATCACTCTCAGTGGGTCATCGTCACTGAGCAGGTATCGCCTCCGGCCGGGCTCAGGGCTGGCTTTGCACTCGGGCGGCACAGGCAGGGACGGGCAGCTGAGCTGGGCAGGCACCCGCACGTCAGCTGAGCCCCCGGAAGAAGCGCAACAGAACAGGCGCGAGGTCCACAGCCACTTCCCGACGTCTGCTGCGGGCTGGCTGCTGGTTTGCTGCCCAGATGGCACCGCACACTCACAGAGGGGGTGATGCCTGGGAACCACCCAAGAACAGGAGGAAGACCCCCCGAGCCCCACTGCTCTTTGTCTGTAAGACAGTCCACTGTAGCCCTCCCTCCCTCACCCACTCAGTCCCCAGACCCCAGAAGCAGGCAGGACTGCACACTGCAATCCTTAGCCGGCAGGCCCAGCGAGGGCCCCAAAGTCATAGACTGCGGACCCTGAGATGGCTTCCTATAGGGAAAAGCACTTAACTCTTGAGGCTGGCTTCATAAAGAGCCCACCCACCAGCACCGCTGAAGTAGCACAGCGCAGCCCCCCGCTGGCACGGGCCCCAGGCGTCAACAGGCCACTTTGTGTGCGCCCGGGCAGGCCAGCTCAGCACGGAGCAGAGTCTTTCCTCTCGGGAAGGGGAGGAGGTGCAGGCTCTTGGGCCTGGTTATCTCGCCTGCAAGGAGCTCACAGGAACCGTGCAGCTGAGGCCAGGGCTGCAGCCAAAGCCCCCGGCGCTTGGACAGGCCAGCTCAGGGTGGAAGCCCGTCTCCAAGGACACAGAAAGTGCGAGACGGACGCTGCACGACGAGCCTGACTGCCGCAGGCCGGGCACACACACTCCGCTCCGGGCGATTCGCCCTCCTCTCCAACAGGCAGTTGGAGGCTCTGAAGGCAGGTGCCCACCGATGGAATACTCTGCCGGTGGGCACCTGCCTTCGGCTCGGGTCCTGGGGTCAAGAACCTTGTAGGTTCCCTGCTCAGCGCCAAGTCTGCATCTCCCTCTGCCTCTGCCCCTCTCTGCCCCACCCCACCCTGCTCGTGGTCTTTCTCTCTGAATGAAATAAATAAAATCTTTAAAAAATTATAATAACCACCCCCCCCGCCAGAATGGATGCACAGATCCATTCCTCCCACCTTGAAGGAGAGCCAAACAAGCAAGCATAGATTCCGCTTCACTGAAGGCTTCAAGCTTACACCTTTTCTGCCCCAAATGGTAAACATCGTCCTGGAGGCCCCCTCTGCACCTGCAGCCTGAGGGAGTCAGGACCCGCTCGGCCCGTGGGTGCTGCCTCCCCTGCTCACTCCCAGCATCCGCCCCAAATAAATATCAGCAAGCCAGGCCGCTGTCCACAGCAGCTGGCTACACCTGCCTGCCGGAGAAGAGCGCCTCCCCGTAGTGCACACGAGACACAGGACCAGCTCTCGTATCCGACCGGTCAGCTCGTATCTGCCACCACAAAGGACCCAACTTTGCCCAGAAGCCCACAAATCTAGGCAAATCTATGCTATCTTCTTCTAAAATATTTACAAATTACAGATGTTAAGATGAACTCATTGGAAAATCCAAGTGCATCTGGAAAACTCTGCTGCATGCTACTATTACCTTCCCCAGTTGACAAAGGATCTGCTGATGGACACGGACGCTGAGTTCAGAGCCAGCGGCGAGGAGCTCATACGTGCCCAACGCTGCCCGGTATCCTCACTGCCCAGGTCATGGTTCCTCTGAGGGACACCGACTGCTCCTCGCACCCTCAGGCGCCAGCCCCTGCAGCCTCAACAGGCCTCACCTGGCTCTACACACCAGCCCTGGGAAGGTGTGCTCGCAAACACTGGGGACGCCTGTCCAGAGCAGTCACTAGCTTCTCGTGACTAACCTTGTGGCCTTCTATTTGCTAGTCTGCTGAGGTCCGGCAAAACCTGCGCGCTCACCTGAAGGGACATCGCAGCTTGGGGAAAGTTTAACCTGCTCCCAGACATGCTCCATTAATCGTCCTGCTGTGCTGACCAGGGAAGGGAAGCAAAGTTCAGGAAGTATCCTTGTTGGGTTTTTAACAGACTGCAGAACAGTGGCTTTTGTTCTTGACTTTCAAACCTTTGTTGTAACAGTTTGCACAAAAGACACAGTCCCCATCATTTTATTAAGGCAGCTCTTTCCTCTAGAGACCTCAGTGGGAGAAGGAGGGAGGAACAGGGGAGGCACAGCAGGGACAACTCTTATCATCCCTGTTTGTGTCTGTTTCTCTGTGACCCTCCCACTGCCCCGAGGGATGAGCTCACCCAGGCAGGCTGCAGGGGCCTTGGGCACGTCGCCCTCCCCTCTGCATTCCCATGAATGGGACAAATCTTACTTAGTCCTCACCCCAACCCCCTCTTCTCAGAAAGGCCCCATCAGTCACTCTCCTAGGAGGCGTCTCAAGCAAGGAGCAAACAGGAAGCAGAGGAGAGCCCAGCAGCAGCCCAGCGGGGAACCGCCCAGGCGTCCCTGACCCACACTGCTGCGTGCCTCATCAGGGTCAGCACAGGCTGCCTGAGCGCTGAAGCTCACCGACAGAGGGTCTCCAGATGGGATATCTGGGTGTTAAGGCACATCGCCTCCACCCACATTTTTACTGAACTTTAAGATTACAGGATGTGCAAGATTTTTTAAAAAGAACATCTTTTGGGGCGCCTGGGTGGTTCAGTGGGTTAAAGCCTCTGCCTTCAGCTCAGGTCATGTGGGTCCTGGCCCCACATCGGGCTTTTTGCTCAGCGGGAGCCTGCTTACCCACCTTTCTGCCTACTTGTGATCTCTGTCAAATAAATAAATAAAATCTTTAAAAAAAGGAAAGAAAGAAAGAACATCTTTCTATAAGTTTCATAGTACTTGGTTCCAATCCCCTGAAAGTTCCATCAAAAAGATAAAAAAAAAGCATTAAGACATGGAAAAGGCTTAAACACATATAACTAAGCAACAGAACCCAGTCAGCAAAAGCCACACACCGGATTCCAACTCTGTGACATTCTAGAAGAGGCACAACTGTGCAGACAGCAGATCAGCTGCCACCAGGTTCTGGTGGGGATAAAGGGATGAATCCCGGGAGTAGAGGGTGCTGGAGGCAGCGAAACTCCTCTGTACGGTGCCGACCAGTGAGCACATGACCTTGGACACTTGCTCAAACCCACAGAACACATAGGGTGCCTAGGGGGCTCCATCGGTGGGCACCTGCCTTCGGCTCGGGTCCTGGGGTCAAGAACCTCATCAGGTTCCCTGCTCAGCACCAAGTCTACATCTCCCTCTGCCTCTGCCCCTCTCCGCCCCACCCCACCCCACTCATGGTCTTTCTCTCTCAAAGAAATAAATAAAATCTTTTAAAAAATTATAATAACCACCCCCCACAGAATGCATTAATACCAAGAGGGACCCCTAATGTCAACTATGGGCTTCCATTACCCACAAGACACCAACACTGGGTCATCGAGTCTAACAAACATAGCACACCGATTGAAGCACAGTGCTCGTGACCATCTGTATGGGGGAACCAGTGTGCGGAGGGAAGAACAGGCACTCTCTGCACTATCTGCTCCATTTTCTGAAAGGCTAAAACTCTTAAAATGTAAAGTATTAACTGTTTTTCAAAAGTAACAACAACAACAAAAGCCTTAAAAATAAATGTTTCCTCCTTTCTGGAAAAAAAAGTCAGAAGCATCCCTTTTGTATTCTCTGAAACATCAGATTCCTAACACGCCTTCTGAAGGTAACATGTGCAAGGTGGAGCTGGGTCCCTGAGGGCACAGAGAGGTGGAAGGACCACACTCTCACAGGCCTCAGGGGTCCACCAGCACAGAGGCTAGGCGGGGGCCAGAGTCAGACAGGACTCCTGCCCACTGTCCAGGGCTCAGGAGGCAGTCCCAGCCTCAGAGGCTGTCACATTTTTTGGCCACATGGGCTCTTTAAGCACAATATGTGTTGATGCCTTTCACCACCCACTCACAGACTCCGTGTCAGTGTCCTGGGCTACTGCCACAAGCAACCACAAACTGGGCATCTCAAACAACAGAAATGTGTCCTCTTGGTTCTGGAGGTGTCAGCAAGGCTCCAAAGGGGGGGGAGTTCCTGGTGGGCCCGGGCAGCCCTGGGCACGTGGCTCCATCCCTCTAGCCCCCACGGCTCCATCGCAGGGCTCCTGGGTGTCTCCCCATCTAAGGACACCTGTCACTAGACTTAGGGCCCAGCCTACTTACTACCTGGCACGATCTCATCTCAAAACACTCAACTTAATTACATGTACAAGGACCCTTTCTCAAAATAAGGTCACGTTCACAGGTCCCGAGTGATCCTATCTTTTGGGAAACTACCACTCAACCCACTACACCCACCTCCACAGAAAGCATTCGAAATGACAGAACGCACTAGCAGAACCCTGAAGAGGGACGGACTGGAAGATACTGACGCTCAGGCCCGGCTCTGCTGGGAGGGGGAGATAAAGGTCCGATGCGACCCGCACAAGCATCTCGGCCCAAGGGTTGCGACCCCCCAGCTGCTCCGAACAAGGCAAGAAGGACTCCCCTGACCTAAGCTGCACTGCTGGGAAACCCAAGGTAAGTCAAGGTGCACAGAGCCGCCCTGCTGTCAAGACAGCCACCCCATGCCGGTGAGGTAAGCGCCTCTCTCCGTCACACGGTCCGGCAGGCCATGCGACTGAAATGGGGCGCGTCAGAGTCCCGCACACCTGCAGCCCCCACCCAGCCACACAGGCTCGCAGCTGCCAACGGCTGGACACGACCTGGGAACCCCAGGTCACACACACTCAGAATGAACACGCCAGCCGCACCGAATAGGGTGCAATGCCGCGTGGTCCCTGCCCTTGGGGGCCTCAGACCTGGCTGGTACTTCAGGACGAAGCTGTGAGTGCTGAATACTCCCCAGGGGCCCCGAGGTCCGGGGCATCAGAAGTGACAGCCGAAGTGAACCCACGCTGTGTGTGGGCTGGCCCGGGCCTGGAGCAGGCCCCTCAGAGCCAGGACCCAAGACTCCAGAGGAAAGCAGTGAACTCCTGTGGACTGCGGGAAGCTGCCTTGTGCTTCCACCTCACTTTAGCAAGGCTCCGAGGCTCATAGCCACCGCACCACAACCCAGCGCTGTTCCCTGCACCTTCGCTGGGCAACAGCTCCCCAGGGGCTCCCGAGTTTCTGACGTACATCCTAAAACAAAATGCCACGTCCAGCCACAAGGGCTATCCCGGCATCTGACCACCCTTCCACTGGTGTGACACAACCGTGTGGTCTGTCTTCTGTGGCTGCTCAGAGACCTCCCTGCCGTGCAGAGAACAAAACACGCAGAGTTACAGGTGATACCATGTAACCATAGCAACCGTGGGGGCAAGTGGCAAAGGGGCATGAGGTGTTGGAAGTCCCTAAACCCAGAAAATGATCTGAAATTTGATAAAATCAGAACTTCACAGCATGTCCCCTGCTCTGGCTTCGGCAGCCTGGGAAAAGGTGACAGCAACACCATTGCAGAGCCTGAACAGTGCAGCCTGTCCCTCTGCTGACAAGAGGCCCTGAGAGGGTCTCTGCCAATGGCCTCGGGTGAGCAGCTGTGGGGCAGACAGCTGCTGACCTCCTGCCACAACCATGAGCCCCCGGGTCCCCAGCATGGGCCCAGGGCTGCAAGGGGAGCCCCGACCTGCCCTCCATGGCACTCCCCACAGAACAGCCCAGGCACCACTAAGCAGAGCAGGACTCAGAAGGCAAAAAGCAAGACGCATCAGGTCAAACCCTTCTCAGCCCCGCAGTGAGAACCACTTGCCTCGAAAGTAACGAAGTCGTCGAACTCATCGGGGCAGGCAGGCGGCTCCTGGTCCTGGGCGGGTGTGACCGCACACAGCTGGCCATCGGACTCTGCAGGAGAGAAGACTATACTCAGCAGGGAACCTGGAGCACCCCTGGCCGAGGGAGAAGGCGCCGCTGCAGTAAATGCAAGCAGGGGCTCCGGCGGCCTGTGAGAAGCAGTGTGGTTGGGACAGGAAGGCGGGTCTCCTCTCCAGAGGTGGCGTGGAGGCTGAATCGTAAGAAGTTTGTTTCCTTAAAAACTCTGATTGCACTGGGGCACCTGGGGGACACAGTCGGTTGGTTAAGAGTCCGACTCTTGGTTTCAGGCTCAGGTCATGACCTCCAGGGTCCTGGGATCGAGTCCCACATCGGGATCCCTGCTCAGTGGAGAGTCTGCTGGAGATTCTCTTCTCCCTCCATCGCCCCCCACTTTCTCTAAGATAAATATAATCATTTCATTAATTACACCCCAACAGCATCGTAAAGAGAAGGAGCAGGCTCTCAAGGCTGTGACAATGTCCGCGGGCTTTCAAAAGCACACAGTTCCCACTCCAGTTTTCTCAGACTTTGGGTGTGTTTGGGGAGGTGTGGCTATAACAAGACAGACCAGAACCGTGCGTCACCCTGGTGCGGGGCTCACTGGCAGTTCTTGTTTCCCTTGTTTTTGCTCAACTTTATCTTCTGCAATACATGTTTTATTTTGTAATAAGGAAGACTTTAGAGGAAAAGCTCATCACGACAGGCCGACTGTCACTCCTCCAACAGTCAGTGCTCCAGGGCAGCGGTCCTTCTCCGGCCGGACGGGCACTGCTTCCAGGGTCTCTCGCGTGCGGTCCCGGCCCAGCATGCTCCGGAGAGCAGGTGAGTGACGGAAAGCGCCTGAGTTTCCAGCTGTGTCTCTGTGATATCGCCAGCTAAGAAGAACCATTTCTGCGCTCCTCGTCCCTGCCCCTGGGAATTTGCTGAGCGGCGGGGCAGAGAGGAGCAGCTGCAGGCCCCCTGACCAGCCCCGGTCGGCCTCTCCTGGCTTCACACCACCCAGGGTACTCGTGCAGCTTGGGGGCTGGTGGCGGAGGGACCTGATGTGTGATTAGAAGGCTGGAGACCGAGCCCGTCACCCACGACCAATGGGTCTTCCCCAAAAAACCCCAAATGCAAAGACCGTGAGAACTTGCAGGTTAGTGGACACACCAACATGCCAGGAAGGTGGTGCGTCCCAAACCCCACAGGCATGGAAGGCCCTGCACTCTAGACGCTTCCAGACCTCGCCCCGTATGCCTCTCCATCTGCCTGTTCACTTGTAGCCTTTTAAACACACTGCTAACTGGTGAGTGAAGTTTCTTCCTGGGTTCTATCAGACACGGTGGCAAACTATCAAACTGGAAGAGGGATCCTGGGGGCCCTGGATTCACTGTCAGGTCAGATAGAAGTGTGAGTGGCCTATGGGGAGCCTGGGTGGCTCAGTGGGTTAAGCCTCTGCCTTCTGCTCGGATCGTGATCCCAGGGTCCTGGGATCGAGCCCCGTATTGGGCTCTCTGCTCAGCAGGAAGCCTGCTTCCTCCTTTCTCTCTCTCTGCCTGCCTCTCTGCCTACTTGTGATCTCTCTCTCTCTGTCAAATAAATAAATAAAATCTTAAAAAAAAAAAAAAAGAAGTGTGGGTGGCCTAGACGCCTGAAGTGGGTCTTCGTGAACTCCGGACAGCTGGTGTCAGAGCAAATTAAATTGCAGGACACCCAGTTGGTGTCCCCAGAGAACCGGAGAACCACTTGGTGATGAAAACCCACACACTGGGTGTCAATGTCACGAGTAGAAAACCAACTAATAGGAATTACTTATGCAAAATACATTAGTTACTCACATAATCTAACATTTTAATATCAGTTCCTTGTTTTCCTTTTTCTCGAAGTGGGCTCTACATCCAGCGTGGGGCTTAAACTCGCGACGCCAAGATCGAGAGCCACGAGCCCCTCCGACTGAGCCGGCACGTGACCTTCTCTGGCAGCCGGCCACCTGGGGAGCATGCTGTTGTCCGTGTCCTGTGTGTAGCCAGGTTCTGAAGTCACCACGAAAGCCGACTGACTAGGGGAGGGAGAATGGGTCCTGAAGGACCGTCACCGTGAAGCAGCGGCAAGACACGTGGCTATTCCGTCCTGGTTCTGAAGGACTCTCTCAGCTTAAACAGAATCACAACACTTTCCTTCAACAACTGAGTGATCTCAAACATCTCCGTGTTCAGGAACTCTGAGACACCTATGCCGACTCAAAACCACCTGCAATACTGATTAAAGCTCTTATGCCGAAAACCCCATGTGGCTTTCAAGAACCATGGGTACCCGGGCGGGGGGGCGGGGGGGGAGCCTGGGTGGCTCAGTCAGTTGAGCCTCTGCCTTCAGTTCAGGTCATGGTCCCAGGGTCCCGGGATCGAGCCCTGCATCGGCCCCTTGCTCAGTGGCGAGCCTGCTTCTCCCTCTGCCTCTGCCCTGCCCCTGCTTGTGCGCTCTTGCTCTCTCTCAAATCAATAAAATATTTAAACAACAACAAAAACAAAAAACAAACCACAGGTCCTCATGCTGCGTGGTTTCCCCAGGACTGTGGCTAAGTATCTGCGTGGGACAGACTGTAGTCGGTGAGAAGGAGCCTGCAGGCACATGGGTAGAGGACCCCAGCACTTGAGGGGGGCCCTGCGCTAGAGCTTGGGGTCTCTGGTGCAGATGAGGGAGCCAGGGTTGCTGTGGACACAAGATTTTGGTTTCGGAGGCAAGGAGGTCCGGGGCACCAATTACCCCAGTACAGCTTGAGACTGCACGTTGATTTTGTAAAAAGCTAGACTGTCTTTGGCCTATTTTCCCCTCTCAGATGTTCAGTCTTCCTCGTCCTTCAAAAACCTGAAACACGGAATTCAAAGGTCTCAAAACGTAGCTGACCATTTTGGACTCGGCGGACGTGTGCTAGGCCCTGAGGGGCGGACAGTGGTCTGGGGGTCTTGTCCCACACTGTGGACCGGGGGATGTGAACAAAGCTGGTGCTGTCATATTCCTGACGGGAATGAAACACGACTCTCCTGTTAGTCTTCTCTGTGGGAACTAAAACAATTCTCATGAAGTGGCCATTTTTAACGTGCATGTTCTTATTCTTCCAGAGTGTGGGGGTGGGCCGGCATGACGGCCTACTTGCAGCAACCCTCCCCAGCTCATTCTATTCCTGCAGTAAGGCCTGCGGTAGGCCAGTGACGATCTGCCCGCACGGGGCTGCCAACTGGGTCAACACACCGAGTCCCCCACTGGGTGGCTCCTGGGAGCGGAGCGAGCCCGCCGGCCCAGACAGGCTGCCCACGGCCGCAGGAGCACCCGAGGGGAGTGCAGGGGGAAAGGCTGCTCTGGCAAGCACACACTCCATTCTCCCAAATGCTCTCAAACGACAACGGCAAAATCAGCTCTGACTTCCTTTTATTATAGTGTTATTTTCACACTCTTGTCTTAACCAAAGTTAAATGATGAAATCCAACTACAGGAAAAAGAAAACACCTGACTCCCTGAGTCCACTCGGCAGGACATCCGACAGATGTGCAGCTGCGATGCCCCCACCAGCACGGCCCCCCGAGTCCACGAGGGCACCTGGAGGCCCAGCCCTTCATGGCTGCACCAGGACCTGGTGCTGGCACACTGGCACTGAGCCAAGGGGCCACTCACTTACCCACCCTGCGGAGACATCCAGGTCTCCCATTGCCCACAGCACAGCCAGTGTTGTACCCCCACACCCTCACCTCTGCTGTCAGACCCCATGTCCAAACTGGACCCATCGGCCTCCCTGCAGCCCAGACATGCCAGGGTGCTACACCCAGGCACCCCCTCCTCCCACACTCCTGTCCCCTCCTGTAGCTGCCCTGCCTCATCATCTGTGGGCTGTCCTGAGGGCGGGGGGGTGCTGTGTCCCTGGAGCCTGGAGCAGTCCAGCTACACGGTGTCTGTGCCCACAGTCCTCACACGGGTCGGCTGTGCCCTCCCCGGGCTATGGCCCTCATCCAGTCTGCTTCAAGCTCTCAGGGCAGCCGTCCTCTGCCCAGACACTGGACAGGGACCCCTGTCGCACAGCCCGGCAGCAGACCATCCCACAGGGCCCCGGCCTCCCACCTCACTTCAGGAGCAGGGATCTGCCCCCACCCGCTAAATTTCAGGGAGTGGGGACACCACCTGCAACATGGCATCATGTTGAGACCAAACCTCACCCTCAGGGGATGCTTCTACTCCAGAATGTTCTCACCACAGGAATAAAACAGCATTTTCATCTTGAATTCTGTCCAGAAAATACATGAACAAGAGAACAAAACACAAAAATGGCAAGAATGACCCCAGAGAAATATACGTTAAATAAATCAGAAGAGACCAGAAGCAAAAAAAAAAAAAAAAAAAAAAAAAAAAAAAGGGAGAGAGAGAGAGAGAGAATATAATCAGACAGGTGAACAGAACAGAGCGACACACTAGATCCTGGGTGTATTTTGGTTTGCTGTAAGAAACTAAACTGTAAAGAAAGAAAAATCTTGGGACGCCTGGGTGGCTCAGTTGGTTGGACGACTGCCTTCGGGCTCCCAGCTCCACGGGGAGTCTGCTTCTCCCTCTGACCTTCTCCTTGCTCATGCTCTCTCTCACTGTCTCTCTCTCAAATAAATAAATAAAATCTTTAAAAAAAAAAAAAAAGAAAGAAAAATCTTTATATATAATTTATAATTTATATATATATAAAATTAAATATAATGAGGGGCGCCTGGGTGGCTCAATCATTAGGCATCTGCCTTCAGTTCAGGTCGTGATCTCAGGGTCCTGGGACTGTGCCCCGCATTGGGCTAACTGCTCAGCAGGAGCCTGCTTCTCCCTCTCCCACTCCCCCTGCTTGTGTTCCTTCTCTCCCTGTCACTCTCCCTGTCAAATAAATAAACAAAATCTTTTAAAAGATTAAATACAATGAAAGGATAAAATATAATTGTAGGGGCTCTCCTGGGTGGCTCAGTGGGTTGATCCTCTGCCTTTGGCTCAGGTCATGATCCCAGGGTCCTGGGATCGAGCCCCGCATCTGGCTCTCTCCTTGGCAGGAAGCCTGCTTCCTCCTCTCTCTCTCTGCCTGCCTCTCTGCCTACTTGTGATCTCTGTCGAATAAATAAATAAAATCTTAAAAAAAAATTAAATAAAGAGTGTTTCTAAATAGTTCCCTTGAGTTCCTGAATTCTAGAATTTTCTACTGACATCCTGGCAGAGTACCTGAAGATTGTAGCATATCCTTCCCCACTCTGCCTGCGCCAACCTTCCAGACTGGTTACGTCTAGTCTCTGGTAACATGAACATTCAACAGCTCTCACTATCATGATACACGACACTCAACGGCCAGCCGACCGGGATTCTAGAAGCACATTTTCTGTGTGTTTCAGCTGCTCGCTTTCCCGGCAACGGTAACTGCCAGGTGTCTTGGGCGTGGCCTCTATGCACCTGCTGCCTTCCTAGCCCTAAATGGTCAGGCCGAACAGCGAAGGCTTCTCTGATGACCCCTGAGTTCTGGGGCCCTCCAGCTTCCGTCCCCATCGACCCAGAAGCCTACACCCAGCCAGTCAGTTACGTCAGCACGAACATGAATTAAAGCCGCTGGCCACTGAGGCCGCCCCTACGTCTGCAGGAGGCCCCCTCCCCTCCCCGCCCCGCCCCGCCCCGGTGATGGAGCTCAAACAGACAACCGTGGTGGGGCTCCTCGGTCAGAGGACACACCATCAGGCCATCAGGCTCGCACACCACACCCCCAACCAATGTCAGGGAACACAGAGATCTCACTCTCCATCACACACAAGTAGGTGTGAAATTAATGACAAAATCTAAAAAGACATTCAGAAGTTGAAAGAACTTTTAAATAATTGATTAGTCAGAAATCATAGTGGATTTTAAAACTAAGAGAAAAAAGCATATACGGTGAGTTTCCCACAAGTTAACTGACGGGATTTTTGGAGAACAAAGCCATCCCAAGGGCTCCGGGGGCCGCTGCTGTGGCCCAGGGAGGTCTTGAAGCGCATGGCTAGGCACGGGAATGTGGTCCATTTAGGAAGCCACCAAGGACACCGGCAGTTGAGCAGAGGCCAAAGTTTTCCATGAATCCACCACTAAAATCTTCGTGCAAAAGCATGAAGGCTTGAACATCATGTCTAACTGCACACCTGACCTCAGACGGTCACCCAACGGTTACCAGATACTGCTTCCACGGCTACAGACACAGGCATGTGACACTAAGCCCCAAGGACTCTGTTCCTCATCCCTGTGTCCACACAGCATCACCCCCACCGCCCATCCCCTGCCAGGACCACCGCCCAGAGGGTCTCCTGCCCCACCCGCTCTCCATGTCTCCCCACCAGGCCCCATCTGCCACCCTCACCCCAGACCCAGGGCCCACGGCCTCTCCAACAGCAAGCTCAGTCATGCTCATCTCACAGGCCTCAGGGCAGCTCCACCACATGGCTCAGATCACACCTTCCCCGGCTGCTCTCCAGCCCTCCTCCCAGAGGGCTCCCACCTGGAGCCCGCCTACATGGCTCCGTGCCGTGGCCCCCACCCGCCACACCCACAGCCCCTTCCCTTGGGACCCCTCCTCTCATTACTAGGTGTGCTCTGGACCCAAAGGCCCACAGGGTTCCTGGGCAATGGTGGCACTCGTGTGCGTGGACTGACTGGGTGAAAGGGCAAAGGATAAATATAGGTCACGATACACAGAGGTATCTCGGAACCACCCGGCCTCAGTGTTTTAGGAAACCCAGCCCCTCTGAGACACTACTGGGCAATACGGGAGACAGACAGGGGACAGACCATAGAGGCAACTCTATCAACAACTGCGGATCAGACTTCGGGTCCAAGGGCATCTTCTGAGTCGGCCACGGTGGGTCCTGCTCAGGTCTGCTCCTCCTCCTCTCACAAGTACAGGAAGAAGGGAAGAGCCTGCCACCAGAGCCTTTCTGCCACCGTCACCCCAACACACCAGGCTGAATTCGGGCCACAAGAAAAGGAGGGCTCTCCAGAGCTCCGGAATTCAAAGCGAAAATGGGCAGCATATGGGCAACTTGAGAGTGTAAGAAATTAAGCTTACACCCACAGAACCAGCCATTGCACCCTGTGGACAGGCCCCAAAGCCATGAAAACACGTGCCCACACAGAGACATACACAGACGTCAGGAGGGGCTGTACTCATCACAGCCCCAACGCAAGTGTCCGGCCTGGGCTACAGAGCTTCGTGTGGGAAACCAGGTGCGCCGGCACCGTCCTGCCATCGAAAAGCAGGTCCACGCAGCACGGACACAGCTCAGAAACACCACATGCGGGCAGCAGCTGCAGGAAGAGCGTACCCGACAGTTCCCTCCGCAGGAGCCAAGCCCGAGGGGCAGAAGTGCCAGCCCGGGGTGCAGCGAGGATGGGGGCCGCTGCAGGCTGAGGGACCGGTCCGCGGAACGGTAACACCGGCAGGGGTTTCTATTAATAGGCATGAAGAACGGCCAAAATTCAGAGTGACAAGATTTACTGAACATCCATGCACTTACCGTAAAGCAGTTTTCACTCAAAGTAAGGCCGCAAACAAACACTGAACTCAAGGTAACCACCGCCACACAGGCCGAGGCAGTCGGAGTGGCACGCAGCCCATGGGGGCGGGAGGCCAGGCGGAGCACGGCCGGACCCGCAACCACGTAGGGGAAGCGGCACGTGGTCCATGGGGGCGCAGCAGCTCGCACACATGAGGTGCTGCCGCGGGGCCATCACGGTCCTCCAGCGCGCCTGTGGGAAGGGCCCCCGCCTTCTGACGCTGTGGCCAGGCGGCTGAGTCTACTCTGGAAGACAGCGTGTGCGAGGAGCGAAGGACAAAGAGAGGGCCCGAAACCTGGGGTCTTATAAGGGCTCGGGCTCAGAGGGGAAAGGAAGACGTTACGTGCAGCCGAAAGGGCATTCCTGAGGTGGGTGAGGGCACAGTCAAGCCGAGGGCTGGAGCAGAGGACTCAAGGAGAGGGAAACACGCGGTGGGGGAGACTGACCTCCGTTCCTGATCGCGGTGATCCCTCGACAGAAGTCCTCAAAACTGATCACGCCAAGCCCACTGGGGTCCAGGTATTTCGTTAAGTCCTTCACCTGGAATTGTCAAGAGAGACGATGTTATCGAGCCTTACAAATCAGAGGACAGGTATGCTCTGCCCTCGACCCTCTCCCCACACCCAGAGCAGACTGCTTGCAAGGTACAGTACTGAGAGCAAGAGTGACCAGAAGCTCTGGTCAATGACGGGAGGCCTCCCAGATGAGACCGGCCAACAGCACCCAGGACTGTCAGTGATGGAAGTAAGATCCTACAGAGGTCAACAGTCATGCTTCCCAAGGGAGAAGATTGGAAGTGCTGAAGGTTTAGGTATTATTCAAGCCGTTGTGAGACTATTACTAACATGGCAGAGACCCTCCCATCCACTCCAGAGGCCTTGCAGGCTGTGCAGAATCCTTAGTAAAAACAGGCAAGTAGACCCTGAATACCAAAAATCATAAAGGTAAGATGATTCACACCTGGAATTTACAGAGAATGAAATTCTTCAGAAAGAAGATATATTTATATATACACTTTTTTTTAAAAAAAAGATTTTATTTGACAGAGACACAGCAAGAGAGGGAACACAAGCAGTGGGAGTGGGAGAGGGAGAAGCAGGCGTCCTGCTGTGCGGGGAGCCCAATGCCCAGCTCAGTCCCAGGACTCTGGGATCATGACCTGAGCCAAAGGCAGACGCTTAATGACTGAGCCACCCAGGCACACCTATATTTTCAAGTATAAACGGAGTTTCATCAAAATTTAAAACTTTTGCGTCTCAAAAGACACCATTAGTCAAGGGCACCTGCGTGGCTCAGTCAGTGAAGCCTCTGCCTTCAGCTCAGGTCATGATCCTATGGTCCTGGGATCGAGTCCCATATTGGGGGGGGGGGGGTCCCTGTCTGCTTCTTCCTCTTTCTCTGTGATCTCTCTTATTCTCACTCTTTAATAAATAAATAAAATCTTTAATAAAAAGAAGTCACTATTAGTAAAACTGAAAGTCAAGACACAGACTGGAAAAAGATATTTGCAAAAATATATCTGATAAAGGACTTGTACCCAGAGTGTGTAAAGAACACTTACAGTGTAATAACACGAACTACCATTCTTCTTTAATAGGCAAGACATGGAAAGAGACATTCTACCAAATCAGACAGACACAGGTAAGCACATGAAAAGATGCTCAAGATCACGAGTCGTTAGTGAAATGCAAATTAAAACCACAATGATATCACACACTATGAACAGCTGTATTCACAACAACCCACACTACCAGCACTCAGGGGGCTCAGTTGGGGTCTGCCTTCCACTCAGGTCAAGATCCCGGGGTCCTGGGATGGGCCCCATGTCAGGTTCCCTGCTCAGCAGGGAGCCCGCTTCCACCTCAGCCCTTCCCCCCAGGCTCATGCTCTCTCACCTCTCTCAGAAAATAAATAAAATCTTTGGGGCACCTGGGTGGCTCCGTGGTTTAAGCCTCTGCCTTCAGCTCAGGTCATGATCTCAGGGTCCTGGGATTGAGCCCTGAGTCAGGCTCTCTGCTCAGCAGGGAGCCTCCTCCCGTCTCTCTGCCTGCCTCTCTGCCCACTTGTGATCTCTCAGATAAATAAATAAAATCTTAAAAAAAAAAGATTTTATTTATTTATTTGACAGAGAGATCACAAGTGGGCAGAGAGGCAGGCAGAGAGAGAGAGAGGAGGAAGCAGGCTCCCCACTGAGCAGAGAGCCTGATGTGGGCCTCGATCCCAAGACCCTGAGATCACGACCTGAGCTGAAGGCAGAGGCTTTAACCCACTAAGCCACCCAGGCGCCCCAAATAAATAAAATCTTTAAAAAAAAAAAACATTTAACATAAAAATAAATGAATTGAGATAAAAAGGACTGAAGAGAAAGTGACAAGGACTGAAAACAAAGACAATCTAATTTAAGAGTAACAGAAGCCCCAGAGAAGAAAAAGCAAAGCAAAGGTACAGAACAAATATAAAAACTGTATATAAGAAAACTTCTCTAAGATAGAAAGAATCTTCAGTGCGTGCTGAACTACCACCTCAAGTACCAAGAGCTCAGGACCCCAGAAGACCCTATTCCAGGACTTACTCTGGTGAATTTCCCAGACATTAAAGGGAAAAACCTGAACAGCTACGCAAACTTCAACTGACTTTACAAAAGAAAATCTGATTATCATTAAACTGTTGAGCAGCTACACCCAGTGACAGGGAATGTTCCAATCCCATGATCTGGGGTGTTGCTCAGGACAGGCGCCTTTATGCCACTGAAAGAGAGGACGAAGGCACAGACTGAAGGCCCGAAGCGAACACCTGGTGACCCCGAAGGTTACCGGAAGAGTCAGGATGAAGTATTGCTCGTGGAGTATTAAAGAAAAAGACCTTCTAACTGCCCAACCAACAGTGAGCGCCCTGGCACCCAGGCTGTGATATTTAAGCCCCACTTCCCATGAAGAGGAACCGGGAGTCTTGGAGGCTGGCCAGGAAGCGGACACATGGAGCCCAGACTTCCCGTCACACGTAAAAGCAAAGAAGCTGTCCAAGTCCCCTTAAGTCACAGCCACTGACTCAGGAGCCAGCCCTCAGCCTTCACAGCCAGAAGGGAAGCACAAGCACGATGAGAAGGGTAACTCAGGGGACGGAGACACCTCAAACGCACTGTAACCCGCAAAGGCACACTAGGGGAAAAGCAAAGGAACCGGCGTCACTGGAGGACACTAGTGCAAGTGAGAAACAAAGGGAAAGAATCAAGCGGTTCGCCCGCCTCTCTTCTACAAACTGTTTAACTCAGTTTCTCTCTATACAGCATGTCAGCAGGGCGCCTTGGGTGCTCATTCATTGGGCACCTGCCTTCGGCTCAGGTCACGGTCCCGGGGTCCTGGGTCGAGCCTGGCATCGGCCTCCCTGTCCCTCTGCCCCTGCTTGTGTTCCCTCTCTCACTGTGTCTCTGTCAAATAAATAAATAACATCTTAAAGGAAGAAAACCAGAGCATCTCCGCTAATGAACGGGTGGGGACGAAGGACCAAAACGCCACCCCTGCAATGCTCAACACAGTAGTGCGCAGAACCAGGGACACTCCGCACCGCCTAAAACCACGAAGACAGACCACGCAACACCACGCATCTCCTGATGAAGCACGCACCACTGCCTAAATCCAGCCTGCACATAACAACCAACGTACAGAAATACAGCGATCAGAGCGACACATTCTGACAGCATCACATGGCTGTAATCAGCAAGCCCACTCCGTGACGACCCCGACAGAGAAGCGAGCTGCTGTTTCCAAGGGAAAAAAGATGGAGAGGAAGCCCTCACTCACTATGAGACTTGGAAGACGCACCAATCTGGGACCATGTAAGGGGTTTTTGGATCCTGATTCAAATAAACTGTTGTTTTAAATCCTATTTACAAAATAATTAGAAATGTGAATACTGATCCTAGATACTGAATACTATACGATACTAAGACAACTTTTACAGGTGTGATAATGGTATTTTAGTAATTTTTTCATATACTCACTGAAGTATGCGGAGATACTTCGAACGCTGGGGACTAAGGGACATCCACGGCTACACACATGTGGCCGACTGGCCATGACTGACCGTTGCTAAGGCGGGGGCGGGGTATTGGGGAGACATCACACCACTCTATCTACTTTTGTATAGGCTTGGACTTTTCCATAACGAAAATCTTTTTTTTTTTTTTTAAAGATTTTATTTATTTATTTGACAGAGATTACAAGCAGGCAGAGAAGCAGGCAGAGAGGAGGAAGCAGGCTCCCTGCTGAGCAGAGAGCCCAATGTGGGGCTCGATCCCAGGACCCCGGGACCATGACCTGAGCCGAAGGCAGAGGCTTTAACCCACTGAGCCACCCAGGCGCCCCCCATAACGAAAATCTTAAAGAGAGAGAAGACAAAAGAGCAAAGCCAGCAAGCAAGAGAGGACCATGCCGGAGGGGCGGCGAGGAAAAGGGGTAAGGCACTTGGCCCAAAGACAGCTCACCTCTGACCACAGAAGGAGGCCAGAACCATCCAGGAAAGCCAGAGGACAGGAGGGGGAGGCCATGCAAATACTTGGGGATGAGGTATAGGTAAGATATTTTAAAGGCAGAGAACCAGGGCTCAGGCTACAGTGCACACAAGCCCCTGGCCAAGTTGGCCCACAAGAGTCTCTCAGGGCCTCCTCTGCAATGGACAGGCTGCCACGTCCAGTCCTCGCACCACTATTTGGGTAACATAAAGCCAGACTGGAATAGGACCAGCTCGAGCTGACTAACCCTAACAGTCCAGGGCCCTCAAGCCACAGACTGCGTCTCCCTCTTCTCCCTCCACTATGTGGAGAAGATGGTGGCCATTGTCCTTCCATCCCAGGGCCCTACATGCTGCTGAGATACAGGGCCTGGGTGTCCATTCATCCGCTGACTTCTTGAGACAACTGATTTGGAATCATTGATAAAATGCCTCCTTCCGTATCTCACAAAAACCCTTCTTCCTAAAGCACACAATCTCTAGTGAGAAGCTCACTAGATACCTGAACGGCCACCTTACCTGGAATCCCTGGGGGCCACTCTGTCCTGAAGATGCCTGAGAATTCTGGGGCACCTGACTGGCTGCGGGACAGCAGAGCATGTGACTCTTGATCTCAGAGTCACAAGTTCAAGCCCTACAGTGGGCGTAAGTCTTATTACACACACACACACACACACACACACACTCACACAAAAAGATTTCTAAGAATTTCAACAATGAAGCTACTGATTGAACACAAAGTACCAAGCTGTCCATTCTGAAACATTAACCCAAAGCTTTTTAAACAAATCATTAACTAGTAGGCCTTTATACAAGTTAGCATGTTAGAAGATGAATCAAAGTACATACATTTTTTTAAAGTGCACTTTAACTATACCTTCTTTTTTTTTTTTTAATTTTTTTAAAAGACTTATTTATTTGACAGAGAGATCACAAGTAGGCAAAGAGGCAGGCAGAGAGAGAGGAGGAAGCAGGCTCCCCGTTGAGCAGAGAGCCCAATGCGGGGCTCGATCCCAGGACCCTGAGATCATGACCTGAGCAGAAGGCAGAGGCTTAACCCACTGAGCTACCCAGGCGCCCCTAACTATACCTTCTTGGTAGTCTGGAGAGTACACCGATTTCCATATATATAGCTGATGACTGGGGATGATTCTAATTCTCTAAGCTCAAAGGACTCCATTCAGAGGATTTAAAACAAAAACAGAAACAAAAAACAAGGAGACGGTAAAAAATAAGGACCTGCCCTTCCTTGCACAATCCAGCAGAGCCAGAAGAGCAGCAAGTTAAGGGACACAGACCAGAATGTTCCAAGCCAGCCAGCATCCTCTCCGGACTGCTGGCAGCCACAGGCAGAGTGGGCTCCTATAGCATTCTTCTGAGACAATGACTAACACATTACCCTGTTTCTGCTACAGATGTGGAGACATAAAGGGGAAGAGAAGAAAGCAGAGCAAGCCTGCTAACCACAGTGCAGGCCACTGAAGAGGCAGCTCTCGGAGAAACTGAGCTGAAGGCCCAGCCCTTCACAAGAAGCTGCCCGTCTATGTGTGTTACGTTATCGCCACACACGAACTGTGACATTCTCAACAAAGCTGGTCTCGTCACAAGTCATGGAGACCCCATTAGGCCCCTTAAACACGTTTACAGGACACCCCAGCCAATGAAAGCAGAGGACACCATCCTCCTCAGCGCATACACGCACCTACCAAGAGACCACATTGTGAAACATGAAACGAGTTCCAAAAGGTATAAGGGGACTCAAGTCAACATCATTTGTCATTAGGGAAGAGCCAACTAACCCTTCAATGAGAGGCTTATCTCTTCGAGTGGCTGAAGTTAAAAAGCCTGGCCAAAGGGCGCCTGGGGGCTCAGTCCTTGAGTGTCTGCCTTTGGCTCCCATCATGATCCTGGGATCCCGGGATGGAGGGGAGGGCTCCCTGCTCAGAGGGAGTCTGCTTCTCCCTCTCCCCCTCCCTGTTTGTGCTCTCTCTCACTCACTCTCTCCCTCTCAAATACATTAATCTTTAAAAAAAAAAAAAAAGGTACTGAAATACTTATATTTATGAATAAAGAGATACCAAGTCTGGGATTTCCTTGGAAACAATGATGGGGCAACAAGGCTGCCTGGAGCTGACAGTTTAGCAGAGCTAGGGGCACACTTAGGCTTATTACCTTCCTGTCTCTATTTTCATATCTGCTTGAAATTTTCCGTAATAATAAGATTTTTTTAAGTGTAGAATTATATGCCTTAATAAAGCAAAAATAAGAGCACAGAAAAGCAAAAAACGGGTGTGCAAGTTCCAATCTGCCATGCATCTGCCCTTTTCCATCAGATTACTGAAATGATAGAAATGTGCATGTCAGGTAAGCTCTTTCTTGCAAATCAAAGTGTTTAAAGTAGGCTCCGGTCTACGGCCACAGCATCCTGGACGCATGTGATCTCATCTAAAGCAGGATCCACGTCCCGCATGGGGCCTAACTCAGGGCTTGAACTCATGACCCTGAGATCAAGACCTGAGCTGAGATCAAGAGTTGGACGCTCAACCAAATGACCAATCCAGTACCCCAAAACATAAGCGCTCCTGGTTGCCAGAACATTTTAATGGACTAAATGTTTTGAAAAAAGCCTCAGGAACGTAAATCTAAAGCCCTTTTGGGCACCTTGGGTGGGGCTCAGGTCATGCTCTCAGGGTCCTGGGATCCAACCCTGCATGGCGCTCCAGGCTCAGTTGGGGGTGGGCCTGAACAGCCTCTCCCTCTGTCCCTCTACCACACATGTGTGTGGGCACTCTCTCACTAAGTAAATAAATACATCTTTAAAACAATAAATAAATAAACCCTTTTGATTATCCTAAAATCCCAGATCTACGTTAATTCGAGGCCTCCCTGCTGTTGTGTTATGTATTAATAGTCAGCTTTTCAGGAGAGGAAAAACATCATCCAAGGAGGGAAACCACTTCTGATGTGGCATAGAAGCCTTTTATTCAATTCAGGCGAGCAGCAGGAAAGAGAAGTGGACGGGCCATTTCTGATTTCCAGCATCACTTTTCCAGGAATCACTCCCATTCTAAGGCCCAGCCAGAGACAATCTGCCACCCCTCAGGTTTACTCCCAAACCTGCCCCGGGCTCCTGAGGACCCCTGGCACTCTGCACCACACGTCTGTCCCCACACCTGCGGGAGGAGACCGGATAGGTACAGGTCAAAGGAATTGCATCTCTTATGCACTGAACAGAAGAGAATAAAGACTATGAGTATTCCATGTTTGGGGGAGGCAGTGGGACCATAATCCAAAATTTCAGCACTATGTTGATCTTCCTTATCAAGCAGTATTTCCTACAGGAATCTTACTCATAACATAGTAGTACTTACCGGAATGTCAGACAAAAATCCAAGTGTGGGTTTAGAATTCATGTGATGCCGTAAGACAGACTCATCAGAAGCAAGAGGTGCGAACACAGATACACGGAGGAAGGACAAGCAGACGACAGAGGCGTTCGTCTTTCCTGATGCAAACGGTGCCCACAGGCAGGGATGCTGCTCCCCTCCACCACGGAAAGCGACCTACACTATCAGACACAGGTATTCCACACACAGCTGAATTACCAGTAAAAATTCTTTCCCTGATATTCTCCTGAAAATAAGTTTCAAATCCCATAAGCAGCAGGAAGCAACAAGTCAAATTTTTTAAAAAGATTTTATTTATTAATTTTATTTTTTTAAAGATTTTATTTATTTATTTGACAGAGAGAAATCACAAGTAGATGGAGAGGCAGGCAGAGAGAGAGAGAAGCAGGCTCCCTGCTGAGCAGAGAGCCCGATGCGGGCCTCGATCCCAGGACCCTGAGATCATGACCTGAGCCGAAGGCAGTGGCTTAACCCACTGAGCCAGCCAGGCACCCTTATTTATTAATTTGACAAAGATCACAAGTAGACAGAGAGGCAGGCAGAGAGAAAGGGAAGCAGGCTCCCTGCTGAGCAGAGAGCACGATGTGGGGCTTGATCCCAGGACCCTGGGACCATGACCCGAGCCAAAGGCAGAGGCTTTAACCCACTGAGCCACCCTGGTGACCCAACAAGTCAATTATTAAGGGTTAAACTCTGAAGAAGCTGAACTCTTGATATTAATAATTATAAAGAGAGACGCCTGGGTGGTTCAGTCATTGAACATCTCCAATCAGCTCAGGTCATGATCCCGGGGTCCTGGGATCGAGAGTCCTGAGTCTGGCTCCCTGCTCAGTGGGAAGCCTGCTTCTCCCTCTCCCACTCCCCCAGCATGTGTTCCCTTTATCCCTGTGTTACTATCTGTCAAATAAATAAAATCTTAAAATAACAATAATAATTATAAAGATACAGATATGTGCTTGAGACAGGGTATTTTGCTAGTTGGTTCTAAGATTTCAACAGCTATACTGAGGGATTCTTAGAAACAAAGGGTGCTTGAGAAATTATTTTAGGGATACGCCGAACATACAGAAGTTGGAAAAGTTGTGTAAAGTGGCCACTGGTTTGAGTTCTTAGATTTGCAAACAAAAAACAAAAAAGTAACAACAAAAAGAAAAACAAGAAAAGTAACAACTCGGTGACTTTGTTGTAGACACACGGGGCAGGTGATTTGAGCGTCCTCTGAAACCTCGATGGTACCATATCTGTATCAGTGAAGATAAACCCGACCAGGAGTTTCCTGGGTGTTACATTCCTAAGCCTGTAGGACAGTGTCACACCATGGCTCTGGGACCTTGGACACAGAGCACCAGAGAGAACTTTTTAACCCTCATAGGTCTGCTTTGTACCAACCACCATGGCAAGTAACTTTTTCAGGGATAATGCCCAGCAGTTTATGCTTAAAGATCCTGTTCATAGATTTCTCCATATGAGTAGAAATACTTAAAAAAAAAAAAAACTGGCCAGCTGTGTAAACATGAGGTAAAGACTCCCTGTCTCCCTATCACCTAAGCCACTTTGGAATTACTAGATCCTGCTAGGGAGAAACGACATCATTTGAATAAACCTAATGTCTAATTTGGGGCAACTTAAAAGGCAAAGCATATTTACTTCTTCTTCTTTTTAATTTTTTTTAAAGATTTTATTTATTTACTTGAGAGAGAGAGAGAGAGCATGAGAGTAGAGAGGTAGGCAGGAGAAGCAGACTCCCCGCTGGGCAGGAAGCCCGATGTCGCACTCGATCCCAGGACCCCAAGATCACATCCTGAGCCGAAGGCAGACGCTTAACCAACAGAGTCACCCAGGTGCCCCCCACAGAAGCCCCTCCGTCTGCTCCTCATCTTCCAGTGGTCTGGGAGGGATCACTGCATCAACGTCTAATGAACAGGCTCCCGGTGCTACTTCTTGGCTCTTCAAATGTACCTGCTGCGTTTTAACCTTCTGTGGAAAAACAGGAGAATTCAGCACTCTCACTCCCAAGTCCGACTAGGTCTTCGGTATTCACGTCACCAACTGCATAAATATGTCTCGCTGCTGACCCTGCTGAAGCCACAGGAACACCTCTCTTACGTAATTCTTTCTTCGACTTAGCAATTCCCTTGCTTTTTGTTGCCTCTGTTTTCAGCATACTACTGCTCTACCCCTCCACAGGTCCACGCACTTCCTTCACAGCATCCCCCCCAGGATCTAACTCCTAGTTGTCTCCCCACGAAGGCCCCAGGAACCTCATGCCTCTACTACCTCCCCTTCATCCTCCTTGCTCACAGCAACCTCGGAACCTTCCTGAGAAAGGGCGTGGGGTGTGCACCGAGTGCCTCCTTGTCTGAAACGCCTGTGCTCTTCCCTCTCCCAGACACGTGCAGCTGGAGGTGGGAAACGGTTCCTGCGTGCAGGGAATGCTGGGGCCACAGGGCCGGCCGCACCTGTCCTAGTGCTCTGCAGAGTGTCTGTGCTAATCTCTAGGAGCTGCTAGGCACTTCTTCATGCAGGAATTACCTGTGTGCAGGGGGTACTCTCTCCTCACTGTTCTGACCACAGGAAGAGCCCTTTCAACTAGAGATATGGTCCCCAGGCTCTGGACGTCCTCAGGAAGGAGCCTTTGATACCATCTCTATCCCCATTCCTGGCACATCTGTCAGGTGTTAGGGCTCATTCATCATTACTCCTGTACTTTTCTTTTGTTTCTTATTCTCTCTGACTTTTAAAGAACTTTCAGGATGGGAAGGCTAGCTAACCTGGCTAACTCAGTGGAAAGAGCATTGAACTCTTGATCTCAGGGGCTATGATCTTAGGGGTCTAC
Source organism: Mustela lutreola (assembly GCF_030435805.1). Lineage (NCBI taxonomy): Eukaryota > Metazoa > Chordata > Mammalia > Carnivora > Mustelidae > Mustela > Mustela lutreola. Next base: position 23,359,432 of record NC_081306.1, read on the forward strand.
ACACTGGTGCAGAGGTCACTGAAATAAATAAATAAACTTCAGGAAAAAAAGAACTTTTGGGGATGTGTGTGTCTGTGTGTGTTTTAAAGATTCCATTGATTTATTTGACAGAGAGAGAGAAAGCATAAGCAGGGGGAGCAGCAGGCAGAAGGAGGAGAGAGGAAGTAGTAGGCTTCCCACTGAGTTAGGGAGCCCGATGGGGGGCTTGATCCCAGGACACTGGGATCACGACCTGAGTTGAAGGCAGAGGCTTAATGACTGAGCCACCCAGGCGCCCCTCTGGGATATATTCTTGACTTGATCTCTCAACCTTTCAATCGGATTATTTTATTTTTAACTTCTCAGGGTACATTTTAGTTCTCTGAATGTGATGTCTTCTTTAACCTGACAACATAAGTCCAGTTGTATTTTCCAAGTTCTCTCCTGCTCTCTGCACTGACTCTGTGCTCTTCAAGTGCCTTCTGCTTTTTCTTTCTTCTTTATTTTTGGTTACGATCTCTCCCTCTCTTGTTAGAAGCTTTCCTCAACTACCTGAGGTCCCTGCCCGTCCCATTTTACTTAAAAGTGGTCCCTGAAAAGCAGACAGGAGCCTTAGCCTGATCTGCACTGTGGGCTCAGGGACTGGAGGCCATACCGCAGGCGCTGCAGGCCAGTGTGGCTGTGTCGCCAGCTGGGTCAGGCCTGGACGCCTACCTTGGCGGCATGACCCTGGGAAGGCTTTTGAGAATGTCAGGAGAGCTGTGTATGGCCAGCGTGGTGGGCCCATCACTTTGTGCACACGTTAGCTGGAGTGGACGGCTGGCTGTGGAGGGGTGGAGCTGTTGTGGTGTGGGACAGGGCCAGGCACAGGTGGCTGGACCTGAGAGGAGCCACGAGGACTCAAGGGCTGTTGCCTGCCAACAAGCAGCGAGAAAACAGGGATCTCAGCCCCATAACCACAAGAAACTGAGCCCTGCCAACCACCTGGGCGAGTGTGGTAGAGAACCCTGAGCTTCAGGTAGACAGAGGCAGAGACCCCAGCAGAAGAAACGGGACGAGGCAGAGCGTACAGCCAGCGGAAACGGCCAAGGAACTGGTGTGCCCACAGTATGCAGGGACCCTTGAGGGGGCCGGGGGGCTGCGGCAGACCAGGCGAGGGAGTCAGCAGGAGGAAGTGAGGTCAGAGGGTCCTGGGAAAGCCCTGTGCACAGGCACTACCGGCTTAGCCGTAACAGTGCTACTCAGCTGCCTGTTAAGAGAAGGCTGGAGGGTGGGCCAGCAGCAGCAGGAGCGAAAGGTGCGCCCACAAGCAGGCGGTTAACAGAGGAGGCGGGAGAAATGCTCCAAGTCTGATGCGCCCTGATGGAGCCCCATCAGCATTTCCTGAGGAATCAGATGTAAGGTGAGAGGAAGAGGCCCCGCCCACGTTCCTGGCAGGGTGGGGCTAGCTACTAAAATCACCTAGCAGATTACGTGACCACTGAGGGTTGCTGACAGCATACTGATTCGTACTAGGTTAAAACTGTAAGTTAAGGGGTGCCTGGGTGGCTCAGTGGGTTGGGCCGCTGCCTTCGGCTCGGGTCATGATCTCAGGGTCCTGGGACTGAGTCCCGCATCGGGCTCTCTGCTCAGCAGGGAGCCTGCTTCCTTCTCTCTCTCTCTGCCTGCCTCTCAGTATACTTGTGATTTCTCTCTGTCAAATAAATAAAATCTTTAAAAAAAAATAAAAAAATAAAAAATAAATAAATAAAAAACTGTAAGTTAATTAGGACTCTGGTTTTGTTCATCTCTCATATAAACAATAATTGAAGGGGGTGTGTCAGGTGACTCAGTAGGTTAAGCATCTGCCTTCGGCTCAGATCATGATCTCAGGATCCTGGGATCGAGACCCATGTTGGGAATCCCTGCCCAGCGGGGAGCCTACTTCTCCCCAACCCCTGCCTCTGCCTCTCCCCACCTCTCCTGTGCACTCCCTCGTTCCCTGCTCTCTCAAATAAGATATTATAAAATTAAATAAAATAAACAATAATAATTAAGAGTCTAAAAGTATGAAAGTTCAGTGTTAAATGAGATTTTTGTTTTCTCATTTGCATGTTTTTTTTTTTTTAAGATTTTATTTATTTATTTGACAGATCACAAGTAGGCCGAGAGGCAGGTGGAGATCACAAGTAGGCAGAGAGGCAGGCAGAGGGAGAGGAGGAAGCAGGCTCCCTGCTGAGCAGAGAGCCTGATGCGGGGCTCGATCCCAGGACCCTGGGATCATGACCTGAGCTGAAGGCAGAGGCTTAACCCACTGAGCCATCCAGGCACCCACATGTTTTTATTTAAATGAACATTATCTGCCATTTTTTTTCTTTTCAAATTTCTTGTTATTGCTTTAAAGGCAATACCAACCAATGAGAACAGGTTCTTTTTTCCTTTTTAAGATTTTATTTATTTAGGGGAGCCTGGGTGGCTCAGTCGGTTAAGCAACTGACTTCGACTCATGCCATGACCCCTTAGATCAAGATCCACATAGGGCTTCCAGCCCCACAGGGAGTCTGCTTCTCCCTCTGACCTTTTCCCCCCTCATGCTCTCTCTCTCTGTGTCAAATAGATAAATAAAATCTTAAAAAAAAAGATTTTATTTATTTAAATAATGTCTACGCCCAGCATGGGGCTCCAACTTACAACCTCCAGATCAGGAGTAGCACACTCTTCTGACCAAGCCATCTGGGTACCCTTGTTGAGAACACAGTCTTGATTCACATATTACAAATGCTAAGATTCCTCCTATTAGAAAGTTCTTTGGTAAAAGAGAAAGTCAAACACTCTCTAAGTGCTGATTAAGCCTCACTACATGGTAATACGTCTTGTGAAATGCATACGTGCGCTCCTTCAAGGGGGTTTTTAAAAATAAAATCACCAAGAGAAAAGTGGCCTTTCTTTCCTCACCAGCCAGGGTGAACCACAGTGATAAGGAAGAAATCTCACAAAAGGGCTTTCTGTTTCCTACAGCAAAAAACTCCAGCCTTGTTTCTCCCGGGTTCCAGCAGCATAAACCAACACAGCGCGCGCAGGAATGAAACGACACTAAACAAGCAGAGGGAGCCTGGCGAGAACGGGACGCGGGACACTTGCACAGCTCATCTCAGAACCCACAGGAGACTGTGCCCCTGTCCCTTCCACACCCACAGGAGACTGTCCCCCTGTCCCTTCGTCCAGAAAGCCACCCGAGGAAGCAGCCAGGCAGAGCAGAGGGTTGCCCGGGGGGCTGCCCTGGGAGCCCAAGCACAGATGCAAACTGCCTTCCACCAAGCACACATGTGTGCCTTCCGGCAGCTGGGCAAAAAGGGCTGCTCCAGCAGCGGGAATCCGGGGAAACGTCCAAACACGTCGAGTGTGCAGAACGAGCAGAAGAGAGCAACTCCTGCACAGAGCCCAGCCTTCTGCAGCACGAGCAAAGGCTCCAGAATGAGAGGAGAGAAAACATTTTCTTTATTCAAAGCATGTGTACCTGCACCCATCCTGTCCCCCCGTTTCTCCTTGAGGAAAGCTAGACAAGGCACAGGACCCAGGGAAGCACCCTCTACAGAGCCGTTTCGGGTCCAAACTCAGACTCCCCCCGGGCCGTCTCTGGCCTCCTCTGAGCTGCTGGTCAAACAAGCCTCCTGGTCTGAGGTTGCAGTCCTCACCCACAACACAGTGTTCCCCGAGACCTGCCAGAGAGAGGCCCCATTCCTGCTCCGAGTTCCGGTGCCCCACCTGCTCGGAGGGACAGGCACTCCTTCACAGCCAAGTTCTCAAGCTCACAGAGGGGGGGGCTCCGAGCGCTTCTTCGGCTCCCAGCCCCAGAAAGCACGTCTGCGGCACAGCTGGGCCCCTCAGTCTACAGCATCTTGGGCAATCCTGAGTTTGGCCAAAGTTGGAAACTCCAGGAGTGACACGGCAGTCCCACCTGGAGTCCTGGCCCACCCAGGACTTGCTGGGACGTGAGCCTGCGGATGTGACCTAGCGCTGCATTTTAACGAGTACTCGGACAGCCCGGGCCTCTGGAGCTTGAGAGAGGGGTGGCGGCCTAGTCCGGGAGGGCTTCGTGAGGTGAGACAGGGCCCAGGGCTAAAGGAGCCGAAGCCTGGCTTACCTTCATAGCTCCCCCTGCCCTCCCCGAATAGCCCCACCAACAGACCAGCAGGAATATGAACCCATTTCCACACAGCAGGGTCGCGCGGGGAGACTGCTCTTCCAGACTGTGCACTGGCGCCTGCATCCTCTCCTCCGTGAGCACACACGTCAGAACCGCATGCCCGCTGACCAAAGATGGTGCTACCCCTCCGGGAAGAGGGGATGGGGCCTGGGTGTGCGCAGGCAGGCGCCTGTCAACCCAACAGCAGGACGTCGGAGCCGCACAGGGCCAAGTGCCCCAGGCTGGGCACCGACCCAGTCCCAGCTCACACTGGGGCTCCTGTACCCAAACTCAACCTGTAGTAGAAACCACAGTGTCAGGAATAAGGGATTATTTTTATTACTATCACCAGACATTTCGTACACGTCACTTATTCTGTCACTTGTCTACACATGGGCCTTTAAAATAATCAGCAGCGGGGCACCTGGGTGGCTCAGTGCGTTAAGCCGCTGCCTTCGGCTCAGGTCATGATCTCAGGGTCCTGGGATCGAGTCCCACATCGGGCTCTCTGCTCAGCAGGGAGCCTGCTTCCTCCTCTCTCTCTGCCTGCCTCTCTGCCTACTTGTGATCTCTGTCTGTCAAATAAATAAATAAAATCTTTTTTAAAAAATAAATAAATAAAATAAAATAATCAGCAGCATTTTACTGGGGGGTGGACAGACAGCTAGATTCATCCCAACTGAGAACACTCTCCCATCGCCAGTTGAGACTGGAGAAGATTTCATGTCCTGTGATAGGCATTCTAGAACATTTGTTTTTTAATAATGGACGAACAAATACGACTTTAGCTGTGAGGAACACTGACCCAAGAGGGTCTTCCTCTGCTCCAAAGGAGCCTGGACCAGGAAGACAGCGGCTGGGTATGGGCAGAGGGCCTGCTCTTGCCTCCTCTGGCCCTGCCTCACCTGGCCGCTCTCCAGCTGTGCCACCAAGGGACACAAGGGAGCCTCCTTCCCCATCAACAGGTAGCTTCCCCTGGGTGGCTGGTCTCAGGCCCAGACATTCCCAGATTCAGCACACCACCTTTGCAGAAGGCAGTCTTTCTTCCATTAGAAGAGAAGGGTGTTCTGAAAGTCTTGGTGAGGAAGAAACATCTTTGACTCGAGGGGCAGGATCCTGGAGGCAAAGCAAGATGCTCTCTGTGAGACGAACACAATCATGATGCCAGCCAGGCCTACGGAGAATAGCAACATTATGTGGTCCTGGGGAAGAAGGGAGGAAGGGGGAGGAAGGGGGAGGAAGGGAGAGGAAGAAGGCAGGAAGGGGGAGGAAGGAAGAGGAAGGGGAGGAAGAGGGAGAAAGAAGGAAGAAGAAGGGAGGGAGGGAGGGGGTAAGAAGAAAGAAGGGAGGAAAGTGAAGAAGGGAGAGGAAGAGAAAGCGAGGAGGAGGAGGAAGAGGGAGGAAGAGGGGAAGGGGAGGAAGGAGAAAGAGAGGAGGAAGGGGAAGGAAGGGGGACGAAGAAGGGAAGGAGGGGGAAGGAGGAAAAAGAAGGGAGGAAGGAAGAGGAAGAAAAAGAGGGAAGTGAGAGGAAGAAAAAGGAAGGAAGAGGAGGAAAGAGAGGAAGGGGGAGGAAAAGGGGAGGGAAGGAGGAGGAAAGGCAGAGGAAGGGAGAGGGAAGGGGGAAGAAGGTGCTCTGACCCAACCTCCCCGTACTTCTTTTTTTTTTTTTTTTTTAAGATTTTATTTATTTATTTGACACAGAGAGATCACAAGCAGACAGAAAGGCAGGTAGAGAGAGAGGAGGAAGCAGCTCCCTGCTGAGCAGAGAGCCAGATGCGGGGCTGGATCCCAGATCATGACCTGAGCTGAAGGCAGAGGCTTTAACCCACTGAGCCACCCAGGCACCCCTCCTCTGTACTTCTGATTCTCAAGGAGGGCACTTCGCCCCCAAGGTGGCAACCAGCCCAAGTGTTTTAAGGCACTTAGTCAGTCTTCAGTAAGCAGAAAACGTATACAGAAACTTACGGTCTAAAAACATTTTCCGGGCGCCTGGGTGGCTCAGTGGGTTAAGCCGCTGCCTTCGGCTCAGGTCATGATCTCAGGGTCCTGGGATCGAGTCCCGTATCGGGCTCTCTGCTCAGCAGGGAGCCTGCTTCCCTCTCTCTCTCTGCCTGCCTCTCCGAATACTTGTGGTTTCTCTCTGTCAAATAAATAAATAAAATCTTTAAAAAAAAAAAATAAATAAAAAAAAATAAAAACATTTTCCAATTTTGGAAACCATCAACGAGCTCACCAAGTCCTGTAATAATACATAGGAACAACACACCAGAACGACACGCAACACACAACCCAGCAAACGTACCGTGTTTCCACAACACGCCTCTATTTAGGGAATCAGAGGGTAACAGTGAGTGCACTACTCACACCTACAGAAACAGGAACACGAGATTCCTGTGAAGTAGAATAAATGTCTTTCACACAGTAACAATCACATGGACAACAACCAAAGGGAAAATAGAGTCTGATCTGTTCAGAGGGTCCTAGATAACCAGACATGACAAAAAGTACATGCAAAGCCACAGACAAGAAACAGAGCCCCCTTTAAAAGACAGAAGTATTGACTCTTCCTACCCCAATTCCAATAGCCCACAAACCATCGCCTCCTAGGAACGGGGAAATGTATTTCCTCATTTCTTCTGGCAACTCCACACAAGGCCAGCACAGACCTGAGGACAGAGTAGGCAACCTGCAGGACCCACGGCTTCCAGGAACCCCACATCACCCTAGGGCCAAGTCCTGGGGCCGCGAGCCACAGACACATGTACAGTCCATTCTAAAGTTCCCCTGGGGTGTCCAAAAGGGGGTTAAAGTCCAAGGAGCACGGCTCTGCAGACAGTGAGCCCTCCATCGCGCTGTCTTAGTCTTCAAACAGCACTCTCCCAGGGACACATGCTCCATCAGGCAGCAGGCAACTCCTGATCTCGGGTTACGCCTCAAGCCCCATGCTGGGTGCAGAGAGGACTAAAGAAACAAAGCCTAGGTGGCTCAGTGGGTTAAGCCTCTGCTTTTGGCTCAGGTCATGATCTCAGGGTCCTGGGATCCAGCCCCACATCGGGCTCTGCTCAGCAGGGAACCTGCTTCCCTTCCTCTCTCTCTCTGCCTGCCTCTCTGCCTACTTCTGATCTCTCTCAAATAAATAAATAAAATCTTTAAAAAAAAATGGTCAGGAAACTTAAATATACATGTACATGTATGTAAATAAGTAAATAAATAAACAGCAGTCCCCAGATGTCAAGAAGGGTTTACTACTCAAAACCACCTGTGAAGCAGGCTCCCTAGGGTCCTCATTTAGAGAGAGGCCCAGAGGGGCCCTGGCCTATCTTAAAATAACCACCAACCTCTGTCCTTCGGCCTTCCGCCCCTCGTTCTCCTCTGCACGCCCCATGCCTCCCAGTGGACTTGACACTAGTGTTCTCCCCAGGTCTGCACCTCTGGTCACTGCTGGCTGGTTCCCAACGCCACTCCCCTCTTTTCCCTTGCAGACAGACCTCAACCCTTCCTTTACTCATTTAATTCAGCACGTATCTAGGAGGCCACTACATGCCAGGCCTGCTGGGCACCTTCCCCACGTGGGTAGGAATGCAGACAGAGACAACAAATAGGAGAATAAGTAAAATACGGAAGCTGTTAGACATGCTAAGTGCTAAGGAAAAGAGAATAATGGGACAAGGGGAACTGAGACCCCCGCAGGGAAGACTGTGTGTCCTCCCACTCAAGGAGACTGCTGTGTCCCCAATAGCCCCCCGCAATGCAGCCAGCTCAAGCCACCTGTGATGCCTCCGTCGCCTAACCCTCTCACCCCCACACAAACATGGCTAATGAAGGGCTCTTCTTAAACAGGGACATGGGGACACTGGCTGCCACAGTCAGGACCATGAAGAGAACAGCCTTGCGTAGTAGAGTGGAATAGATGGGGCCAGACCTGAACCATGCTGTCAGGAGGCACCCACCTAGGGCGTGTCTGTGTGAGATGACACATGTCCTTTATTCCTGGAGCCACAGACCGTTCCCCTCTCACTGCTGAACTCAGGCTGTATCTCCAGCACCAGGCCCAGAGGGCACCGCGCATCCCATGCTGTGTTCAGAAATAGGGCTCCTGCCTCCCCATTGCTTCCTCCTGTCCCCACAAGGCCCAGGCCCTCCTGCCTCTCCCACACCTATATTCAGCCCAGAGGTCACTCCAGCTCTGCCCTGCCAGGGCCTGTGTCTCTAGCGCCTGTACTCCACCTCCTCCAGCCTCGGCCAACCACTGCAGCTGGCCTCCAGACTGCTCTCCCCACCCACTCCTGCCCTCTCCCCAGGGGCCCTCTTTCTAAACTAGAGATCTTATCACCTACCCCTCGACTTAACCCCTTTAAGGCCTTCCAGAGACTCTGGGACTGCAGACACCCGCCCCTCCAGCTCAACCCCCTCTCTCCTCCCACTCAAGACTCTTCCCATGGCTCCCCACGGCACCTCCACCTGAGACCCTCCCTCCTCTCCCAGCCCTTGCTTCACTAAGCCCACTCAGCTTCAGAATGTGGGCTGAGAAGTTACAGAAGAGGAGAGAAGAACCTTCCCTGAGGGAAACTTCCCTAACTAGGTCGGGTTCCCTGTTATACAACCTCAAATAATCTCTGCTTTTCTTTCACAGCGTTTGTATCAGCTGGCAGTGCTGGCAAATACCTGTTTAATAACTTAAGAAAGGACAGAAAATGTGCCAGTCTTGCTTATCATCTGTCCCCAGCACCGAGGACACTGGCTGGCCCGTGGAAGATACTCAGATGAACACTGGCCGGGTGGCGAGAGGCTGAACCAGAAGCGAAGCCCGGTCCTGTGTGGCTCCGACCACATGCAGCCGAGGCAGGGACAACGACCCATCAGAAGCCGGCAACAGGCAGCCAGCACGCCACGGGCCACCGCAGACCGTACTCCTCAAAGAGCAGCTCACAGGCACCATGAGTGTGATGAGTGCAACCACCCGGGGCCACCCTGGCCCCTGCAAGCCACAGGGGCAGGAGACGCAGGCCACAAGGCAGCTTCTCAGCTTTCAGGGGCCACCCTCTAGGGGAGTAACTGGAAGCTTCTGCCAAAACAGGTGAGTGATTTCCAGGAGCCCAGCCAAGGACGCTCTGCTCATCCTTCTATTACCTACTTGGGGTGCCACAGAGAAGCTCTGAAATGCTAAGAAACCCTGACGCAACTCCTAAATATCTACAATTCCAAAGCCCAAGACAATAACCTCACATTTCCCAGCACAAAAATTAAGCCTTGCCAGAAGTTAGGTATGTGGAAAGTAATCTGTAGAGCTGGAGGTGTAATGGCACTACTCCTAGCAGAGAAAAACGAAAAACAGATGCCTAGGACGGCCACGTGGCGGAAGATTCTAGAATTACAAAAACCTAATCTACATGGACATTGTCAAAATACGAAAACTTAACACATACAAATGCAAGATAAGGCAAGCGAAACCAAATCATGTGTTGACACAGATTTCCCACATCAGGCTTCCTGCTCAGTGGGGAGTCTGCTTCTCCCCCTCCCACTCCCCACTGTTCGTGCCTACTCTTTCTCTATCTCTCAAATAAATAAATAAAATCTTAAAAAAAAAAAAAAAAAGAAGAAGAAGAAGAATGGACGAAGGTATGTGGTCCGGGCTTCTTCTCTGTGTTCCTACCAGACAGACGGCAGTGAGGACAGAGGGCAGCCCTGAGGCCTCCCTAGGGGCCAGCAGAGGCGGCCCCAAGGAAGCACTTGTGAAACTGTCAGAACAAACAGCAGAGTGAGGGACAGTGACCCTGAGACGTGACTGGGTCTTTAAAGAGATGCAAACGTTTTCTAAACTCTCAAGAACGACAGCTCTCTGGCTGAGACCCCAGGACCAGGAGCAGCAGCATCGCCTGGAACTGGTTAGAGACACATCTCTCACCAGACCCCGCTCAGACAACACAAACCATGCACCGCGTGGTGGGCCCAGCAGTCAGTTTTGACAGGGTCTCCAGGGGATTCTGACTTGTGCTAGCTCTGCCATCAGGCAACAAGCTGGACACCTCAGCAGTTCAGACCGCTGTTCTCAACCAGTGCTCAGGGTCCCAGCAACCCTCATGTCCCAGGTGTTCTGCAAGATCAGAAGAGACTCAGGACATTCCCAGACATTCTGCTTTCTTTGATCGCACCTCATGAATGCACAGCGGAGGCTTCCACAGGCTGCGTGATTCCACAGACTGCTTGCAGAAGATGCAGGAGTCCTGTTCTCCTAGATGCAGTCAGATATTTAAAACACTTGCAAAAATGTAAAACAATGCCACTCTTCTCCCTATTTCAGCATATTACTAGCATCTTTAAAGACTGCCATCGGGGCACCTGGGTGGCTCAGTGGGTTAAGCCTCTGCCTTTAGCTCAGGTCATGATCTCGGGGTCCTGGGATCGAGCCCTGCATCAGGCTCTCTGCTCAGTGGGGATCCAGCTTCCCTCCACTCTCTGCCTGACTCTCTGCCTGCTTGTGATCTCTCTCTCCATCAAATAAATAAATAAATAATCTTTTTATAAATGAATAAATAAATAAATAAAAATTTATGGTGTGATTAACATAAACATGTAAGGGATTTTTAAAAAGATTTTATTTATTTATTTGACACACAGAGAGAGATCACAAGTAGCCAGAGTGGCAGGCAGAGAGATGGGGTAGCAGGATCCCCGCCGAGCAGAGAGCCCGATGCGGCACTCGATCCCAAGACCCTGAGACCATGACCCGAGCCACAGGCAGAGGCTTAACCCACTGAGCCATCCAGGCACCCCTCAAATTATTCTTTAAATTTTACAGTGGATTTCACATATTTCAAAATAAAAAGGACAATATGGGAAGTTCATAGACGCTAACATGTACTTTGTCTTGTAGTGTATGTTAGATCGTGCAGCTTTTATGGATCTTAAAGGTAACCAACAGAAAGCAAACACCCTCCGTTCCCAAACAAGTAACAGGCATGTTCCACGTGGACACAGGCTCCCGGGTTAGTCACGCGGCACCCAGTGTGGCGCTTGTTGGTTCATGGATTGCACAGGGTCGAGATTACCCTTCCCTTAGACAGAGGGGTTTAAACGGGAAGTTAAGAACAGCTATAAGGTGAGACCATATTCTTATTTATCAAGGGATTTTAAGCATCCTGTTCAGTGTACCGATTCTCTCAAAAGGAAGTTGATAACAAGCTCTCTTTCCTTCTCTATTGATAGGGTTCAAACAGATAAATAAATGTTTGAATAAATACATGACAGGAACTTAGAAAGACTTAGGGTGCCTAAAAATTAATTTCCTATTTGTGACTGGTCCTATTATCACTGCCACTGAGGTAGGACGTGTTTTCTGTACAGTTAAGTATGTGTTGTGACCTTCTAGTGATGGTCAGTCCTCACTGAGCCCGTTGAAACCCTGGGCTGCTGGTCCGTAAACTGAGACCCTGCCCACCGTTCAGTGTTATCGGGACCCAAAAGCGCTTCTGTTTATGTGAGTTTTATCTGTTGATCTGGACTCTCTTAGGAAGTGAAGCTGAAAAAATACGTGAAATGTGTTTTTATTAGTCAATTAAAAATAATCCCTTACAGGGTGCCTGGGCGGCTCAGTGGGTTAAGCCTCTGCCTTCAGCTCAGGTCATAATCTCAGGGTCCTGGGATCAAGTCCCACATCGGGGTCTCTGCTCAGAAGGGATCCTGCTTCCCCCTCTCTCTGCCTGCCTCTCTGCCTGCTTGTGATCTCTCTCTGTCAAATAAATAAATAAAATCCTTAAAAATAAATAAAATTTTTAAAACTTTCAAAAAAGAATAATTCGAAGGACATTTGCTATCCCTCCTCTACACGTACCAATCACTAATGTCCTTCCACATTTGCTTCCTATCGCTTTCTACACACCTGAACTTCTGTGACAGAACTGTTACAACTAAGCTGAAGGAGGGGGCCTGGCCCACTCAGTGCGACTCATGGTGCGACTCTCGATCTCAGGGTTGTGAGTTCGAGCCCCACAATGCATAGAGATCACTCAAAAATGAGATCTTTTTAATTTTTTTTTATTTTTTTTTAAAGAATTTATTTTATTCATTTGACAGAGAGAGATCACAAATAGGCAGAGAGGCAGAGAGAGAGAGGAGGAAGCAGGCTCCCCGCTGAGCAGAGAGCCCGATGCGGGACTCGATCCCAGGACCCTGAGATCATGACCTGAGCCGAAGGCAGCGGCTTAACCCACTGAGCCACCCAGGCGCCCCAAAAGTGAGATCTTTTTAAAACATAACTAAACTTCAGGGGCGCCTGGGTGTCTCAGTGGGTTGAGCTTCTGCCTTTGGCTCAGGTCATGATCTCAGGATCCTGGGATCGAGTCCCACATCGGGCTCTCTGCTCAGCGGGGAGCCTGCTTCCTCCTCTCTCTCTGCCTGCCTCTCTGCCTCCTTGTGATCTCTGTCTGTCAAATAAATAAATAAATAAAATCTTTAAAAAAAAATAACTAAGCTTCAGACACCGTCATGCCTCCCTAAACGCTCCCAGCATATATTTCCTAGGAATGAAGACCATCCTCCTACACAAAACCATTATGACACCACTGACCACAAGTAATCATCTGTCTTCAAATTTCTCCAATTACCCCAATAGTGGCCTTCACAGTTGTTCTGCTTCCCTTTAATCCAGTTTCTAACTGAGAACCAGTTATTAGTTGTCACAATTCCCCTCCTCTGTCTGGAAGAGTCCCCAACCCTTTTTACGACACACATTTTCAAGTGTCCAGAGCACTGTCGAGTGCCTTGCGGTCTGGGTTGTCGGGTTCTCTCTCACTATCCGATGTCAGCAACAATGCCGCCCGCCCCACCACACCCCTACCCTCCATCACACCCGGTCAGGTGGACTTGGGCAGACCTCTCTGTTGTCCAGTTCTCCTTTTCCGTTGGGCTCCGTCATCTGTGGAATGACACTCTGGAACGCAGCTCCCACTGTCTCCTCCCTCAAATGTTTACACCGTGGTTTCTGACAACCACTGGCCATCCTCCCTCGAATCAATGATTACCTTGGTCGTCACAGAACACTGATGCAGGAAAACAATACACGAACCTCCAAGTCTGTCGCCTCCCACCCTGGTGATCATTTGTCAGTTAGGTCTGTAAGGAGCCACGCGCCTTTGGGCTGTCACCAGGACTGTGTGTGCCACAGACGTTAAAGTCAATGTACCGTTTATCATCATTACTCTTTTCCGGCACTCCCAATGTCCCAGATTTGCCCACTGGGAACCCATTCAAGCTGCTCCATTTCTGACATGTCCCCATCAATTTTTGAACACTTCCTTGCTTTCTGGTACAAGATAATCCAGGCTCACATTAAATTCTGCCCACTTCAAACCTGAAATAAGGCATTTCTCTGAGGATCCCTGGTTCCTTTAGTGGGGAATGGTGTCTGCAACCATGATCTGGGGCTTAGGTGTACCCACTGCTACTAATGTCACTGCTCCTAGACCCTTTCAGAGAACCGAGCTAGATTATTTGATTATTTTACATCATGTCTTCCTACTGATACCCTCAGGTTAAATCCCAAGACAACAGGGTTCCCCTTCACCTTCTCCGTACCACTTATACCCTTTCTGCTGGAGAAGCCTGGTTCCCAGCACCTGCACACACATTTGTTCTATCCGACACACACTGTGTTGATCTATTAACGAACCTACTTCACAGTAAGTTTCTTTGCAGCTCTTTTTTTCTTCTGAATATAACTCGCTAAAGGTATACAGAGTACTGTGTTCATGGGACTTGAAAAGCCTCCTCACCTGTCTGGGGGCCATCAGGTGTGGTTTCTTTCCTTCTTTTTTCTTCTTTAAAGTTTATTTATTTTTAGTAATCTCTCCCCCCCCAGCATGGGGCTCAAACTCACAACCCTGAGATCAAGAATTGCACACTCTGGGCGCCTGGGTGGCTCAGTGGGTTAAGCCGCTGCCTTCGGCTCAGGTCATGGTCTCGGAGTCCTGGGATCGAGTCCCGCATCGGGCTCTCTGCTCAGCAGGGAGCCTGTTTCCTCCTCTCTCTCTGCCTGCCTCTCTGCCTACCTGTGATCTCTCTCTGTCAAATAAATAAATAAAATCTTTAAAAAAAAAAAAAAAAAAAGAATTGCACACTCTTCTGACTGAGCCAACCAGGTCCCTGAGGTGTGGTTTCTCTCCTTTTTGTTTTGTGGGTTTTTTTTTCTTTTTAAGATTTATTTCTTTGTGAGAGCAAGTGAGCAACCCCGACATCATGACCTGAGCGGACATCAGGACTCAGATGCATAACTGGCTGAGCCCCGGAGGCACCCCGTAAGGTGTGGTTTCTTAGTTATGCTTATCAAATCTCTTCATTTGAGCCGAAGTCCGTCACTTAGGGCTCTGCACCTCAGATCCCTCTTTTCTTTTTCTTTCTTTCTTTTTTAATTGTGATAAACCAACCATTTTAAAGATTCCAGCTGTATCATGTGACATGACGTACATCCACAGTGTTGGACGACTGTTGCCGTCATCCATCTCCAGGACTTTTCCAACTTCCCACTAAGCACGACCTCCCCTCCAGCCCTTCCCCTGACCTCCCCTCTCCTTTCCCACTCTCTGGTCTGACTCCTCTAGAAGCCCCCCAGCAGAGGGTCCCACACCCACTCTTTCTCACCACGATTCTGCATACGGACTTGCTGCTCTTCCCACTTAACTGCATCTTGGGCCTCCCTCCCTGCCAGTGTGTACAAACCTTCCCCTTTAGCTCTGCAGCTGCACCCTGTCCTGTGAACAGACCTTGCTCTTCTTGGATGGACACTGAGGTTTCCATATTTCATTCACAGACAATGCTGCAGTGAACACCTGTGTATCTGGTACGTTTTACTTGTGGAGGGACATCCTCAGGGTAAATCACTAGAAGTAGGACAATCAAGCCAAAGGGTCAGTGTGTGTGCAGATACTGCAAACCCCCCTTGATAATAAGGCCTGTACCACTCTGCACCCGCACCAGCAACATGAGAGCACGTCTGCTTCCCAACAGCCTCACCAACAGAATGTTTTCAAGTGTCTACACTGTTGCCAACAAGATGAGGGAGAAATGCATCTAAGTGATTTTAATTTGCATTCGTCTTCCTTATCATGAATGCCGGTGAGCGTATTTTCACATGTTTAGTGGCCATTTGTGTATCTTTTCCTGTGGGACGTCTTAATATTTTTTATCCATTTTTCTACAAGGTTTTTGTCTTTTTTCTTCTGATTTTAAGACTTTATTCATTTATTTGACAGAAAGCTAGCATGAGCAGGGCATACAGCAGAGAGAGAGGGAGAAGCAGACTCCCCAATGTGGGGCTCTCTTCCCCTCCCTGCCCTCCTGCTCGTGCACACTCACATACACACTCTCTCTCTAAAACAGTCTTCTGAATAGATACATATAAGAAATTTAATATTACAATATAATCATTAAGCAAAAATATATGTGAGTGTGTGTGTGTATGATTAATCAGCTCGCTGGCAGGCAGCTTAATCAAAACAAAAGGTTTACAAACGCCCCTAGCTCGCTCACGAGGGTAAGATGCCAAGCACACTGTTTCGTTTCCCCACGGTTTAGGGCAATAATGGTCTTTACAGTGCCCAACAATTCCTCTTGTCCAAACACATAAACTACCTACCTATAAACAGACTTGCCAAACAGGTGTCACACACCATTCATAGCCTAAGGTGATTAAACTTGCTTAAAGAGAAACCCGAACAAATGATGTGAAACGAAAAAGAACAATGACTCCATGAAGCCTCTGACACTGACATCAGGGCTGAGCTCCCCACGCCGCGTCACCCCAACTCAAACAGCGCTATCTGCACAGAGCTCACTTCTGACCACAGCAGGACTATTTAGCTGTGGGCACAGAAGGCTCTAAAACTTTGGTAAAAAATTGTTTAATCATCCAACAAAAGAAAAAGTAAAATAGGTTATTTAACAAACTAGAGTCCCAAGAGCTGTATATTCTTGAATCCTCTGAAGGCATGGGTCTTTAGAAAATTACTTAGCAGGGGACGCCTGGGGAGCTCAGTCAGGGAAGCACCTGCCTTCGGCTCAGGTTGTGATCCCGGGGTCCTGGGAACAAGTCCCCCATCCGGCTCCCTGTCTGGTCAAAGTGTGGCCTGCCCCTCCCTCTCCCACTCCCCCTGTCAAATAAAGAAATAAAATCTAAAAAAGAAAAGAAAAGAAAAACAAAATTACTTAGGCTTTGTTCTCAGATTTCAGCATTCCAAAAAAAAAGGGGGTGCCTGGGTGGCTCATTTGGCTCAGCACCCAACTCTTGATTTCGGCTCAGATCATGATCTCAGGCTTCAGGAATGGAGCCCCACGCTGGGCTCCACACTCAGCGGCGAACCTGCTTGAGACTCTCTCTCCCTCTGCCTCTGCCCCTCCCCCCACTCTTGCTCACACGCACCAACACACACGTGCTCTCTCTCCCTCCCTCTCTAAAATAGACAAATATTTCTTTATAAACAAATATTTTTAGGACAAATATTTCTTAAAAATTAGCTAGCATTTCTAGAAAAAAACTAGAAACAGCTAAGATTTTACAGTTTTAGAAGTATCTAGAGTTTCATCAACATACAGATGCTATGTGCATAAGGGGCTTCTGCCCTACTATGACACTGGTGACCATGCTCTATTCAAGCCAATAATGCTAAAATGTGGGGCGCCTGGGTGGCTCAGTGGTTTAAGCCTCTGCCTTCAGCTCGGGTCATGATCTCAGGGTCCTGGGATCGAGCCCCACATCGGGCTCTCTGCTCAGCAGGGAGCCTGCTTCTCCCTCTCTCTCTGCCTGCCTCTCTGCCTACTTGTGATCTCTATCAAATAAATAAATATCTTTAAATAAAAATAAATTTTAAAATTTTAAAAATTAAAAAAATAATAATAATGCTAAAATGTTACTTGGCCCTTCAGTCTGTCCCCCACTGAGTGTCACCCACACTACCAGATGCCCACATATGTCCCTGCAGAGGAGGGGGCGGCACCCATTCAAATCCTGCCACTGTGAGCCCAAGACTGAGCTTGCCCAAAGAGCGGCTTAGAGACAAGGAGCCAGAACAACTGTTCGAGCGGCATAGACAGAACATTCCACGTTAACTCAACACTCGCTCTGGTTTTGAAACTTATGACACCCAAGACCACCACAAGATCACAACCAGAGTAATACCAACCTGCCTAAAATTGCCTAAATGTTTGGACGGAAGGGGCGCCTGGGTGGCTTAGATGTTGGGCATCCACCTTTGGCTCAGGTCATAATCCCAAATCATAGCCCCAAATCAGGCTCTCTGCTCAGCGGAAGCTTGCTTCTCCCTCTTCCACTTCCCCCTGCTTGTGCTCCCTCTCCGTCTCTCTCTCTACCCAACAAATTAATAAATAAAAATCTTTAAAAAAATATTTGGATGGAAACACGAAACTGTACCTTCTGGAAAAATTTCTTCTCCTCCCCAACCACGATACTGAATCATTTATCTACTGGTCTCCACTCCTGAAAATTGCAGGGCCATGCTTTTCACCAGAAGTTCTCAGAGTTACTTGTGTTACGAGACACTGAGGAAAGCACAAAGCCCACCGCGTAGCCAGCCGTCAAGAATCACAGACACTCTCAGACTATGCATTTTACCAAACACCAACACAGATCGACAGTCTGTCTTTGATAAGCATCTGAACAGTGTTCTCTAACAGTTCTCTAACAGTTCATTAAAGGGGCACCTGGGTGGCTCAGTGGGTTAAGCATCCAACTTGGGTTTCAGCTCAGGTCATGCTCTCGAGGTCCTGGGAATGAGCCCCATGTCGGGCTCCCTGCTTAACAGGGAGTCAGTCGGCTTGTCTCCCTCTCTCTCTGAAATAAATAAATAAATCTTAAAAAAAAAAAGTTAACAGAAAACCTGAGTTTCTTTAGATGTATTCTGTAAATTGATCTAAAACCTTAACTAAGTCAAAGTAAAACATATAAGTATCTTAATTTTTTTTAAGATTTATTTATTTGACAGAGAGAGAAACGGAGAGAGACAGTGAGAGAGGGAACACAAACAGGGGGAGCGGCAGAGGGAGAGGGAGAAACAGGCTCCCCACGAAGCAGGGAGCCTGATGCAGCTTGATCCCAGAACTCTGGGATCATGACCTGAACTGAAGGCAAACACTTAATGACTGAGCCACCCAGGCGCCCCAAATATCTTATCTTTAGAGTGTAAATTTTGGGGCACCTGGGTGGGTCAGTAGGTAAAGTGTCAGCCTTTAGCTCAGGTCACGATCCCAGAGTCCTGGCATTGAGTCCCACACCGGGCTCTCTGCTCATCGGGAAGCCTACTTCTCCCTCTCCCACTCCCTCTGCTTGTGCTCCCTCTCTTGCTCTCTGTCAGATAAATAAATAAAATCTTCAAAAAGGGGAGGGGGGGCGGGCACCTGGGTGGTTCAGTGTTAATAAGCCTCTGCCTTTGGCTCAGGTTGGGATGGAGCCCCGCACTTGGCTGGGGGGGGGGGGGGAGTCTGCTCAGCAGGGAGCCTGCTTCCCCCGTCTCTCTGCCTGCCTCTCTGCCTACTTTTGATCTCTATGTCAAATAAATAAATCTCTTTCTTAAAAAAGAGTGTAACTTTTATTTCTAAAGATTGTAATAGAATTTTTTACTAGATTTCCTTTTTACACTGTTTGAAATTTATAATACATATATAGGCACTACTTTCCAAGACAAAATAAAAATCACTAACATAACAAAATTTGGCCAGTACCTCAAATGAAACCTACAAACCCTCTCATGCCACACAAATACAGCTTCCCAATACATACATATACACACACAAACAACTAGAACTAATTTTTAGGGTTTCCTTCAAGACTCTTCCACGTGGGTAACTTTTACACAGTTAAAACCGTGGTATACAGGGCGCCTGGGTGGCTCAGTGGGTTGGGCCTCTGCCTTCAGCTCAGGTCATGATCCCAGGGTCCTAGGATTGAGGCCTGCATTGGACTCTCTGCTCAGCAAGGAGCCTGCTTCTCTCTCTGCCTGCCTCTCTGCCTACTTGTGATCTCTCTCCATCTGTCAAAATGAATAAATAAAATCTTAAAAAAAAAAAAAAAAAAGGCCATGGTACATATACCACTCTCCTTGTCTCAGAAGCACTAATCAGAAGTACTTCTGGGACTGTCATTCTCACTTTTAAGGGTTACATAACAGTGTTCAGGGGATCCCTAATTCTTCTGCCCAATATTTCAATTTTTTTTTAAAGATTTTATTTATTAATTTGACAGAGAGAAATCACAAGTAGACAGAGAGGCAGCCAGAGAGAGAGAGATAGGGAAGCAGGATCCCTGCTGAGCAGAAAGCCCGATGCGGGACTCAATCCCAGGACCCTGAGATCACGACCTGAGACGAAGGCAGCGGCTTAACCCACTGAGCCACCCAGGCGCCCCTTTCAATTTTTTTTTTAACTGCAATGTCTTTATTGCATTACTGGAGCAAGTTGGCCAGTCAATTTTTTTTAAAGATTTTATTTATTTATTTGACAGAGATAGAGATCACAAGTAGGCAGAGAGGCAGGCGGGGGCGGGGGGGACAGGCTCCCCATCAAGTAGAGAGCCCGATGCGGCACTCGATCCCAGGACCCTGAGATCATGACCTGAACTGAAGGCAGACACTTAACCCACTGAGCCACCCAGGCACCCCCATCAGCTGGGTGCCCCCAACAGCCTGATCTGGGTGGTCCACACGGAATTAAATTCCTCCTATATGTCAGATCCTATGATGGAGTAGCCCCTCGCAATTCTAAATCCTCCTGGAAACAACTAAACTTTAGGTTTCCTTTAGGCAACTGGTATCAGAGATCTCCAATTTCAAAAGACAGGTCAAAAAGCAGGTTCCCAACAGGAGAGAGAGAACTTGGACCGTTTTTGTGCAATGAAGCATTTATGACATATATCTTAATTTACATTTAAATACGTTGTAGCTGGGGCACCTGGGTGGCTCAGGTCATGATCTGAGGGTCCTGGGATCGAGTCCCGCATCGGGCTCTCTGCTCAGCGGGGAGCCTGTTTCCCTTCCTATCTCTCTGCCTGCCTCTCCTCTTACTTGTGATTTCTCTCTGTCAAATAAATAAATAAAATCTTTAAAAAAAAAATACGTTGTAGCTATCTCTGGGAAGTGAGATTACAAAGGATTTCTCTCACTTTGCTACTGATATCATTCAGTTTCCTCTTTGTAAACAATGAACATCCATAATGTAATTTCGCTTCTATCCAGAGTGATCTCAGCTGTGTACAGTCTCTGTGGGGTTGTGCAGGAAAAAGTCTGGAGGGAGATGCACTACAATGCTAAAGGTGTTTCGGGACGCCTGGGTGGCTCAGTTGGTTAAGCAGCTGCCTTCGGCTCAGGTCATGATCCCAGCGTCCTGGGATCGAGTCCCACATCGGGCTCCTTGCTCTGCAGGGAGCCTGCTTCTCCCTCTGACTCTGCCTTCCACTCTGTCTGCCTGTGCTCGCTCTCTCTCTGACAAATAAATAAATAAAATCTAAAAAAAAAAAAAAAAATGCTAAAGGTGTTTCTCTCAGAACAGTGGGATCATTGGTTATTTTTTTTTGTTTTACATGTTATATCACTTTGCATTTTCCAATTTTTTAATAATAAGCCTGTGTTACTTTTATAATATGAAAAAAGCCATTTTAAAACACTAACAAAGTTGCCTGTGATCCAAGCACAGAAAGGAACGTCACCTGCCTTTCAGCAATTCCTTCAACACACAGATGCTGAGCCGAGCACACACACCCCACACCAGCTCCCACAGGCACCTGCTCCCACACCTGTGTTCGTTCCCTCTCTCACGCAGATACACTCACACTCAAATTCAAGGCTAGGAGAGAAACGGGAAGGACATTGCCTGTCCCTAGGAACTTCCAGCTGCTCACCAGCAGGGGTGCGGGACGCAGAAGCAGGGAAACCTGAGCACCGAAACTTCCCTCAGCAGCCTACTTACACAAGTGCGGAAGAGGACATGCCTACAAGGTCACTAGAGGGCATCCGGCATTTCAATGTGTAGGTGCTCTGGAAAGCATCAGAGACTATCAAGATGGAAACATGTATGTGTGCGTAATCTCAAAATGTGGAGACAGGGGTGCCTGGGTGGCTCAGTGGGTTAAGCCGCTGCCTTCGGCTCAGGTCATGATCTCAGGGTCCTGGGATCGAGTCCTACATCGGGCTCTGTTCTGCGGGGAGCCTGCTTCCTCCTCTCTCTCTCTCTGCCCGCCTGTCTGCCTACTTGTGATCTCTGTCTGTCAAATAAATAAAATCTTTAAAAAAAAAAATGTGGAGATAATCTTTACGATTATAATTAATTCCTTTGAAAAATAAAGCCAAAAGAAACAAATCCTTTCCTACAACGCTCCTCGAAAAGAAATTTACTTTACAAATTCCTTTTAGGATGAGCTGGTCATAGCTACAAAAGCATCAGCCCTCTTGATGTGGGAAATGATGTCAGAAGAAAAACTATTAAATTTCGTTACAACCTAGAGCCCCAGGCAGAGTGACATTCCTCCAGGGCCTCAATGCTGACACTGCTGAGGGCCAAAGGCAATCCTAGCCCAACCTCTCTTACCTCCTCCCCACCCCCCAACCCACCCTGTAAGTCTACTCTAACATACAAAAACTCCTTTGCAAACTCCCTTTATCTCTACCCCTGAGATACATGTTAGCAATCATCCCCCAAGCATGTGGCCCACTGCAACACACACCTGAAGAGTCTTATGACTCAGGTTTTATTGGACGGTAATAAACGACCTTTACCCAACAAAGGCTAGCCCCCTCAAGGTCCTGGAAACCTTGCTTCCAAAATTCCTGAGACTTAACGCTTTTCTTAACCCCCTCCCAACTTGAAAGTAATATAATGGGCCACTCCTCACCACCCCAGTGCAGGTCTTTCTGCCCATGGGTCCTGGCCTCCTGCTTTAACAAAACCACATTTTGAGGGGCGGGGGGGGGGGGGCACCTGGGTGGTTCAGTGGGTTAAGTCTCTGCCTTCAGCTCAGGTCGTGATCTCAGGATCCTGGGATTGAGCCCCACTTTGCACTGGGCTCTCTGCTCGGCAGGGAGACTGCTTCCTCCTCTCTCTCTGCCTGCCTCTCTGCCTACTTGTGATCTCTGTCAAATAAATAAGATCTTTTAAAAATAAATAAATAAATAAATAAATAAAACACATTTTTGCGCCAAAGGCGTCTCGAGAATTCTTTCTTGGCCGTCGCCTTCGAACCCTAACATTCTTTCCTACATCCCTCAGTATAAAGGGGTCATATGATGAAGATTCTTCAGAAACGGTCGAGGCCTTAAAAATTACCTATCCCAACCTGGCAACTAGCGCCTGGGTGGCTAGGACCACAAGGTCCTGTCCCAGCAAGAGCAACGAGAAAACTCCCCTGCAGTCCTTCCTTTCCTTCCCTCTGCTGACTACTGCCAGCCCCGTGTCCCATTACCCCACATCTGATCTACCGCCAGATGATGTAAGGGGACCCACACACACCATGACACTGCTAAAGAAAGACGGACACAGCAGCCGTCTGTTTTATAAGCAGGAGCTGCTGCCATGAAAAATTCAGGTAATCGGCTTTAATAATTTAAAATTCCTCCTTCACACACAGGTTACTCAACATGCTACCTTCGCATAGCTGACCGCACCCGAGAACAATCTAGCTGCTGTCATCAAGAACGGTGACGTAACCAGCCTCGGAACCTCATGCATGCTGTATTTTGAAATCTCACGGCGGGGAGTACAGAGACTTAGGGTCGTTGCTGCTGTCACCCACCTTATCTCTTCCCAGGGCCTCTGAAAAACCCCGGCTGTGTCAGGCAGAACCCTTATCTCTTACAGACACGCACTTCGGTCACCGACGGCGAGGTTCTCGGTCAGGCACACGCTCCCCACACGCGCACCGATGGGGCTGCGCAGAGGCAGGGAGAAAGCAGAGACTGCACTGCGGCCTGGGATGGGGTGTCACTAAACTGCTCCCTCTACTTCTGGGGTGTTCGGAGCTTTTCGTTTTAAGTTTAAAAATATTCATCACGAGGTGGAATTCCTCAGTTTTCTTTAAAACTACTTCACTATCGGGGCACCTGTGTTGCTCAGTCGGTTAAGCCTCGACTTGGGCTCAGGTCAAGATGGGGGTTCCTAGGATTCAGATGGCAGGAAAGGGCTCTGCGCTCCGCAGGGAGTCTGCTTCTCCCTCTCCCTCGCCCTCCACCCCTACTCCGGCACATGCACATGTGCGCTCTAATAAATAAAGTCTTTAAAAATAAACAGACTACTCCAATCTCAGTATTTTTTCTCTTAGCTCCTCTATAATGCATTCTGACATCAGACTTGGAAAAAGCAATCCTGAGTCATAATAAAGGCCAGCAAAGCTTACACACAGGCCCAAAAACAAGCCCTTCATCACTCTGTAAAAGATCCGCACCAAAGCAAGAGCTCTCTTCCACCGTCCCAGGAAGCTTGTCCAAACCAAGTCCAGGTACGGAGACCACCACGCCCGGGACCGCCTCTTCCAGAGCAGTCTCAGACAGCAGGGCGGGGATACCACAGATCTCCCCATACATGGCCATCCCCCCAACCCCAAGTCACCTGGGCTTTGCCCCCAAATTTAAAATTCCACCAGGAGGGGCACCTGGGTGGCTCAGTGGGTTAAAGCCTCTAACTTTGGCTCGGGTCATGATCCCGGGATCCTGGGATCAGGCCCCTGCATCTGGCTCTCTGCCCAGCGGGGAGCCTGCTTCCTTTTCTCTCTCTCTGCCTGCCTCTCTGCCTACTTGTGATCTTTGTCAAATAAATAAATTAAATCTTTTTAAAAAATAAAATAAAATTCCACCAGGAAGGGGGTGCCTGGGTGGCTCAGTGGGTTGGGCCACTGCCTTTGGCTCGGGTCATGGTCTCAGGGTCCTGGGATCGAGTCCCGCATCAGGCTCTCTACTCCGCGGGGAGCCTGCTTCCCCCTCTCTCTCTGCCTACTGCTCTGCCTACTTGTAATCTCTCTCTCTCTCTGTGTCAAATAAATAAATAAAATATTAAAAAAAAAAAAAAATTCCACCAGGAGAGGGGTACTTGGGTAGCTCAGGTTTTGGCTCAGGTCATGATCTCAGGGAGGGTCCGAGCCCTCCCTTGCCCTCCCCCTCTCCTACTCTCCCTCATCGGTGCATGCTCTCGCTCCCTCTCCCCACAAGAAATAAATAAAATCTCAAAATTCCACCAGGAGCTATCAGAGCAAAGAATTCCGATTCATTTCTATTATGTGATTACAAGAAACCTTTTCCCCACTGCGATGAACAAGGACAGTTACAAAAGGTGTTTCTCAAATGAAAAGGACTTTATGGGAGTCAGTAACACGAAACTCTGTGGAAGTATTTTCAGAGACCGAATCTAGTAACCTGGGAGCCACCTCAAGATTGTGAGCTCATCCCTGCTCGAGCACGGACCATGCATGAGGGCTTGCGAAATTATTCATCCGTCCCGGGCTTCCAGTCCCTGCCTGCACGAGAGATGGAAAACGCCTGCCTAGGGCGTCTGGGTGGCTCAGTAGGTTAAAGCCTCTGCCTTTGGCTCAGGTCATGATCCCGAGGTCCTGGGATGGAGCCCCGCATCGGGCTCTCTACTCAGCAGGGACCCTGCTTCCTCCTCTCTCCCTCTGCCTGCCTCTCTGCCTACTTGTGATCTCTGTCAAGTAAATAAATAAAATTTAAAAAAAAAAAAAAAAAAAAAAACCCTGCCTACTACAGCCCCAGAAACAGTGGCAACAGAGTGCAGTCTCAGAGCCAGGTCCGGGCAAACAAGAACAAGTGGACTACCTCCCTAGCACCTCTGACTGGTGTGCGGAGGAAGGCTCTGTCTGGAGAGAAGACAGAAGGATGCCCACGGTGCTCTGGAGGCCAGCAGCACAAAGGAAAAGTAGGAAAAGACACTGGCCCAGCAATCGCAATCTGTGCCACCCACAGTGCACGCGGTCAGTTACACAGCTCTGTGCCCAACAGACTGCGAGGTGGGGCCCGTCGCAGCAATGTCTTCGACATAGACCAAACACAAGCAGCGGGGACTCCGCCGATACAGCGGGGACCCCGCCAATAGGGAGGCCCACACTGACACGCCCATCCTCCCGGGCTGACTACTCAGGGCAAGGAGCCACGAGGGGAACCCACATCTTCACAGGGACAGCTCCGACAGCTGGAGTCGCCCTGGACACCAGTTGGCGCGAGGGTCTCTCACGGAGGTTTCCGCAGGTCACAAATGACACCCTCAATACCAGGGGATGAACTGCACCTCCTGTCCCGAAGCCCTCGCAGCTGGACCGCACTGTGCACTCGAACCCCACTTACAAGTGCCCGCAGGCAGGGCAACGCCAACACCAGCAAATCAGCGTGCTAGGAGCCCTGCAGGGTTCAGTGCCAACACCAGTAACCTACCGGGTGTCTCCCGCGACCCTGCCCAAGCGCCTTTCTCTCCACACAAACTTCCCCAGGAGCTAGATCCAGGCCAAGGACAGATCCGAACGCCCCTCCTCCGCGACTGCCCGCCACCCATGACACCGCACTGGGCACTCGTCTCCTGTCTGCACCTCTGGCTCCCGCAGGAGGCGGCGCGCGGACGGCGCTGGGCTCCTGGTACTCTGCGCCCTGCTCCCGCGCCCCTTCCTTGGCGGCCAGTTTCCCTCCGTCTCGCACTCAAGGGTAGCACGGAAACTTCCCGCCTTCGCTCACGAGCAGCCGAGGCCGAACGCGCGCCGCCCCGTGCGCTCAGAGCAGCCTGCATCCGTTCGCACGATGTCCGGCGGCCCGCGCTCGGGCCTTTGCGGTGCCTTCAACCGAGCGGCCCAGGACCCTCAGCTCGGGGACTCGCTGGGCCCTGCTTCACTGCGGGGCTCTTCGACCCGGGCCCCTCTACGCGTGGCCGGGAGCTCCCCCCGCGGGCAAACACCCAGTCTGCGCAGCTCGGGAGGACGGGGTGGGGGAGGGGCAGGGACAGAGTGAGTCTCCCCAAACCCGGGAGCGGAACATCGGCGAGCCCGCCCGCGCGGCCGACAGAAACGAAGACCACGCGCGCTGCCCGGCCGCGGAGGCCCGCCCGGTTACCTGCTCTGCCCCGTAGACCGTGGCGAACTGGACGAAGTCCTCGATGCGGACGAAGCCGTCCCCGTCGCCGTCCAGGGCGTCGAACACGGCTCGAAGGCGGGGGCCGTCCTCCGGACACGTCGCGGGCTCGCTTGGGAGCGGGCAGGTGTGGCTGAAGTCCGAGGGCCGGTCCGGCTGCCCGGGACTCACGTCGAGCGTCAGCTCGCCCACCGCGGGCGAGGGAAAGCCGGGGAAGAAGTCGACCTCGCCCCTCACGTGCCGGCTGTGCCTGGAACTCTGCACGCGGAGAGAGGGGCTCTCCGGGCGAACCGGGGCTCCGAAATCAGCTGGCTCCTCAGTCCAGGACAGAAGCGGGCCGAGTTCAGGCAGCTGCCGGTCGGGGCCGGGACCAGCGCAGGCGGCCCGAGCCGGCAGCAGGTAAGAGGTGCCCGGGCCCGGGGCAGGCGCCCAGGCGCTCTCAGGGCGCGCGTCCGGCCCCGGGGCTCGCCCGGCGCTCAGGTCCGCCCCGGCATCGGCGCAGGCCGCGGCCCCCGGGGGGCCGGGCTCCGGGCGCGGGGCGAGGGCGGCCCCCGGCCGGTCGGGCCCGCCGGGCTCGGCGTCGGGGCACGGGCCGCCCGCGGGGAAGGCCGGCCGGCCCGGCTCCATCTTCATGGGCGCGCCCCCGGCCGCGGCGCAGGCCCGCGAGGCCAGTGGTGCGGCGGGCGGCGCGGGCAGCAGACAAAGGCGCTCAGGGCGCGGCGGCGGGCGCGGGCATCCCCGCGGCGGCGCGGGCGGGCGCGCGCGGGGCGCCCGGGCTGCTCGGGCTGGCGCTCGGGCCCTGCTCCGCCCTCGCCCATCTTCGCGCGGCGCCTCAGCTGCCCTCGGCCCGGCGGCGCGGCGGGCGCGGGCCCATGGCGGCGGCGCGGCGGGCGCGGGAGGGCGCTGAGGCGGCGGCGGCGGGGGCGGTGGCGGCGGGGGCCGAGCCGGCAAGCGCCGCGGAGGCCTCTGAGGAGGACGGAGAGGAGGCAGCCAAAAAGGTAGCTGAGGTGCCCGCGATACCCGAGCGAACTCCGCCGCCGCCGCCGCCGCCGCCGCCGCCGCCGCCGCCGCCGCACGTGCCCCGCCTTCCGTCAGGCCTGACGTCAGCGCGTAGCGGCGCCCGCAGGCCCCGCCCCTCAGGACCTTCCTTAAAGGCAGGCGCTGCGGCGCAGGAACTCGCTGCTGGTGCCGGTGGGGGGAGGGGTTGTCTCCTGTCGGCTGGCGAGTCGGGTCCGGTCCCGGGGGTGTGTGTCACCGCCCCGGCGCGCGATGCGTGGTAGGACGCGCGGCGCCGGGCACGGGGCAGGACCGCCGGGTGGGCACCTGTCCCGACGGGGCCTGCGCGGACGCCGGAGCGCGGGGCGCGACCCTGCTGGGCCCGGGGGAAGCGCGCGCGGCGCTGGGCACCGCCGGCGGGGGTCGGGTGGACGGCGGCCGCGGCGCAGCCGGCGTGCGACGGCCCTGCGAGCGCCGAAGGAGCGCCCGGCCAAGCGCCGGCGCCTGTCTGGGACCCAGCACGAAACTCGGTTCCGTGGGTCCTCGCCGGCCCGCCGTCGGGCCTCCCCAACACGGTCTCGGACCGCTGACGTCCGCTTCTCTAGCGGTCGCCGGTGTCCGCGGGGACGCAGGGCGCCCGAGGCGCGGACGAGGAGACGCGCTGGTTAGCAGCAGGTGAGTCGGCGAGCCGCGGGCAGGCGAGGGGCTAAATTTAACCTGTAGCGACGCGTGTACGCGGCAAGGGCGCACCGGTATTTTTACCGGCCGTTGGGCACCAGCACCAGATACGTTTCGTGAGCGGCTCTGGCAAGAGCCGAAGGAAACCGAACTTCCGTTTTCAAGTGTGCAGTGGAACCGGGCGGTGGTAATTACGTGAGTCGCCCCCGGCGACAAAATCCCAGGGCTCGCAGGACCAGAGTTCGCAAGGTTGGCTTTGGGAACACAGAGCCGAGGGATCCTCCTCCCCGAATTTATCAGTTCCTTTTGGACGCTATGTGCTCTCGTGCGGAAGATGTTAAGTTCAGAGGGAAAAAAAAAGAATCCTCTCCAGTTTGGGCGACAGTCTCTCAAATAAATAAATAATAAATAAAAAGGCATCATGTCTTGGGACACCTGGGTGGCTCAGCGGGTTGGGCCTCTGCCTTCGGCTCAGGTCGTGATTCCAGGGTCCTGGGATCGAGCCCCACGTCGGTCTCTCTGCTCGGCGGGAGCCTGCTCCCCCCCACCCCGCCTGCCTCTCTGCCTCCTTGTAATCTTTGTCTGTCAAATAAATAAATAAATAAAAATCTTTTAAAAAAAAAAAAGGCATCATGTCTTATTTCAACTTCACTGGGTGTTAGTGTGGTTGAGTTTTTCTTATGATGTTTACTGACCACTTGGGATCCTAAGTCAATGAACTGCCCAGTGCTAGTACTTGCTTGTTTTTTACCGGGTTCTCTGACTTTTTCTTTAGATAAAATTAGGGTTTGTTTGTTTTTTTAAGATTTTATTTATTTGAGAGAGAGAGAACATGAGCAGAGAGAGGGGCAGAGGGAGAGGGAGAAGCAGGCTCCCAGCCAAGCAGGGAGCCTGATGCAGGGCTCGATCCCAGGACCCTGGGATCATGACCTGAGTGGAAGGCAGAGGCTTCACCAATGGAGCCGCCCAGGCGCCCCTAAAATTAGTTATTAATGTTGCAAATGCCTTCTCCCTGCCTGAGGGTTGGGGCTGCAAAGAATGAATGGGGGGGGGATACGATTTAGTCCATAGAAACTTGAAAGAGACATTTAGAACAGATACAACTGACCAAGGACTGGTTCCCAGAATACGCAAAGAATTCCTCAAAAAACACAAGAACAGCAACCCAGGAGAAAAGAGAGCGATGAGTGACAGTAGGCAGTTCTGGAGCAGAAAGCCCAGGTGGCCATGTGCACATCGACGGAGGCTGGACCCCATCAGTAATCGCGGGGATGAGCAAAGGGACCATCTGACACCAACCGGAGTAAAAATTACATCTGATACCAGCAGAGGATGGGGATTCATGTTCCTCGGACAGCTGAGGGTCCGGGTGTGCAAGCACACTTTCTCTAATTAATTTTTTAAAAAGTGGAGTGATGATGAGAACCCAGATCAGAGAATTGGAAGGCAGATTCTTGGGGTGTGGAGAAGACCCCCTCCCAAGGGGTCCTTCCCTCATGAGCACTGGGGGCCGGGCTGGGCTGCATATCAGTGCTCCGAGCTAGCCCTGCACCCCAGGGTTCAAGGTCCAGGCAGGAGCCAGCCAGTGGTCACGTGGGAGCCCCATGCAGGGCACTATGGGACAGGGGGTACCCCAGGAAGACTGTGAAGGTGGCCTAGAGATGGACACAGGAGAGAGGCCGAGCTCTATTCCAGGCGAAGAAGGCACCTGCCACAGATCTCTGATGGGGCCAGGGTGAGGAAGGAGCGAGAACACCAAACAGCCTAAGTTGGTGCCCCAGAAAAAGGGATCCCAGACCCAGCAGAGGGCCTGGTGCCCCTTCCTCCTGTCCCCACCTCTCAGGTAAGTGTTGGTTCCCTTCCTCCTCATGCAGCCTCTTCTCCCACAGCCACCCAGTCTGGTCAGTCTCCTGGCTGGTCTCTTCCATGCCCTCCCAGGCCCTGAGCTGTCACCCTGGCGGGGCCACTTGGGGACAAGAGGGCAGGTGGAGATGAGAGGCAATTAACAAAGCGTGGGAGGGAACTTCTGCAGGCGATGGGCGATTGTGGTGGTGTTTTCATGGCTTCAGACCAAGGTCAGATCGCCTCAAATTATACACTTTACGTATGTGCAGTTTAGCGCCTGTCAGCTACACATCAAGCAAGCTATAAACAACAGCTTCAGGCCAAATGTTTACTTATTTACTTGAGAGGGAGCAAGCAGGAGTGAGAGGAGGGACAAGCTGACTCCCTGCTGAGCACAGAACAGCCACTGGGTTCAGTCCCAGGACCCAGAGATCATGACCTGGGCCAAAATTGAGAGCTGAATGCTCAAAGGACTGGGCCACCCAGGCACCCTGGGACAAAGACTTTTAGATTACAATTTTGAAAACCAGATTAACATTTTGTGTTCTGTAAGTATACTCAGAAGGAAGCCAATTTTCAGTGTAGATCACACTCTCCCCAGTAGCATCCTGTAGTTGAGAGCACAGAGCCACACTGTGTTTACTGATATTTTATTCAGTGGGGAAAGATTTTTTTTGTCACCTTCAAATTTAGTAAAGTACATTTCTTAGAGTAAAAATAGAACATCAGTTTGTAAAGTACAATGTAACTCCTCCTGACTCAGCCTGGGTTTGGGTGATTTTCTTACTTAAACATTTCCCTCTGGGACGCCTGGGTGGCTCAGTTGGTTAAGCAGCTGCCTTCGGCTCAGGTCATGATCCCAGCGTCCTGGGATCGAGTCCCACATCGGGCTCCTTGCTCCGCAGGGAGCCTGCTTCTCCCTCTAACTTTGCCTTCCACTCTGTCTGCCTGTGCTCGCTCTCGCTCGCTCTCTCTCTGACAAATAAATAAATAAAATCTTTAAAAAAAAAAAAACTTTAAAAAAAAATTTCCCTCTGAAGTTGCGGGCACCTGCTCCCATCTTCCCATGAAGACAGGACTTGCCCGGAGCCCACTGCCCAGAGCATGCTGTAGCCCACAATCTGCACCCAACCCCTTTCCCCCAAGGCCAAGACTGTGGCCAGGGAACTGGGCATGAGGAGCCAGCAGGGAGAGGTTTGTACAGGATTCAGAACTTGTGTTTTTGGCCTCAGGTCATACTTTCTGAAGTTCCCATCATCCTTCTCCCACTGTGTAAAAATTGTCCAAATTATTGTGTGGTGGCAGAAAAGTTAATTCTGTATATTTTTTGTTGTTTTATTTAAATTCAATTAATTAGCATACAATGTATTATTGGTTTCAGAGGTAGAGGTCAGTGATCAGTCTTATGTGACACCCGGTGCTCCTTTCCTAATTCTGTGTATTTCCAACGGACATTTCTCAGCCTTCATCAGACACCTGCTGGGGCGCCTGGATGGCTCAACTAGTTGAGTCTCTGACTCCTGGTTTCTGCTCGGGTCATGATCTCAGGGTTCTGGGATCAAGCCCCGCATGCTGGGCTGTGTGCTCAGTGGGGGGGTCTGCTTGTCCCTCTCCCTCTGCCCCTTGCCTCACTTGTGCTCAATCTCTCAAATAAATAAATTAAATTAAAAAAAAAAAAAAAAAGGGGCGCCTGGGTGGCTCAGTGGGTTAAGCCTCTGCCTTCGGCTCAGGTCATGATCTCAGGG
Organism: Mustela lutreola; assembly: GCF_030435805.1. Classification (NCBI taxonomy): domain Eukaryota; kingdom Metazoa; phylum Chordata; class Mammalia; order Carnivora; family Mustelidae; genus Mustela; species Mustela lutreola. The sequence continues at coordinate 23,390,952 of NC_081306.1, forward strand.
TCCTGGGATTGAGCCCCGCATCGGGGCATCGGGCTCTCTGCTCAGCGGGGAGCCTCCTTCCTCCTCTCTCTCTGCCTGCCTCTCTGCCTACTTGTGATCTCTGTCGAATAAATAAAATCTTAAAAAAAAATACTGGGACGCCTGGGTGGCTCAGTTGGTTAAGCAGCTGCCTGGGATCGAGTCCCACATCAGGCCCCTTGCTCGGTGGGGAGCCTGCTTCTCCCTCTGCCTCTGCCTGCCATTCTGTCTGCCTGTGCTCGCTCTCTCCCCCTCTCTCTCTCTGATAAATAAATAAAATCTTAAAAAAAAAAAATGCTGTCAGGTACTGTCTCCATGAGATGCTCTGAAATATGGATGTGAGGACCTGCTCCTCAGACTCCAAAACTTGACAGTAAAGTTAGCCTCTGCGAGTTCAGTTAATGAAATCCACACCGATTACATTTGTCCCCTGAAGAATTAAAAAATACAAGATTTAATCAAAATACATGAAAAAAGAGTTACGGACTCCTCAACCCATTGGCAAGGTTCTATGGGTCTACTCACAGAGAGCCATGCCAGAGTCCACAGAGAAATAGGAAATGCACCAATTCCCTGCCGGTGTGGGTCTGTTTCGCCGAAGCACCAAGTTAGAATGAGCCGGAAAGAGGGAATTCTGGAGAAAGGTTCAGTCTCTCCTACGGTCCCCAGGACAGAAGGGCTGAGTTGGACAGAGCCCTAGTCCTGAGATGTAAGGGGGGGACGTAGACAGGGCATCAGAGCACGCAACCTCTGCCGTCTTCCAACTGGCCCTTGGGCGTCACCAGAGAGGGGCCCTAAGACCCCTGGTCACAGGAAAGGAGTACGGGTGTGCGCACACGTTAGAGCATGGCGGGCTGCACATCAGACATTGGTGAGTTTGCTGGGTAAGTCCGGGTCCACATGGGACGGTCTGCTAACACACACGTTCTAGAAGTAGCCCCTCTCCAAGCCCACGGCTGTAACGGGAGTCGTCTCGGAAGGACACCATGTCTAGCTGCAGCAAGACTGAGTCTCTGTGCAGAGCCAGGAACGGGCAGGACCCTCCCCTGGACACGCAGCATAGCATGGACCCTGACTGCTGGGCGGCAAGCTGGCTCTCACCCATAGGGTAAGGACAAAACAACATGAAGATAAGACTGAGGAACATCTGCTGAGCCTGATTTTTTTTTTTTAAAGATTTTATTTATTTATTTGACAGAGATCACAAGTAGTCAGAGAGGCAGAGAGAGAGAGAGGAGGAAGCAGGTTCCCCGCTGAGCAGAGAGCCCGATGCAGGGCTCAATCCCAGGACCCTGAGACCATGACCTGAGCTGAAGGCAGAGGCTTAACCCACTGAGCCACCCAGGCACCCTGCTGAGCCTCAGATTTTGTGGATTCTCCGCAATTCATCTTCTCGCTCTTCCTGATTTACTCAGAGATCCCCCTGTACGGATGTCAAGGTGGAGAGAAGATTGGAAGTCAGAGTCAGCGGTGCTCAGGGCTCAGTCCGCAACCGGATGCTAGGTCAAAGCAGGGGCATGGTGCACCCTTGGCAGCTGGGGAGTGTCTGAGAGACGAGGTCTCCCTCAGCCTCTTCCACCTTTCCTGTGCCGTTGGGGTGGCCTAGCCCTGGCGGATGCCACCGCGCACAGGGCAGGAAAGACACTCTGTTGGGGGAGCGGACAAGGTGAACGACCAGAGCGGCCAGAGATGGACACCGGGACAGCAGTGCGTGGCACAAGTCTGGCAGAGGGAGACCAGCATTAGTGCTTGGGCCTTTCCAAGGTGACACAAAGCTAACACAGGCCAGCCACGGTCGAATGTTACCAAACTACCATGAAACAGGAGAATTGAGCAGAGAGAAACTCCCCCAAACTAGCCATCCTTATTTCAGACAATTTTAAGGGTTCCTTGGCTGACAGAAAGACCAAGGCAAACACACCCAGCTGCCCAGGGCACCATACTGACGTCTCAGCAGCGACCCGTGTGGTTCACGACACCAGAGGGCGGACAAGCTGGGAGGTGCTCGTTTATCCGATCAGCGCTGAGGCCTGCTGTGCGGTTCAAACTGTGCATCTGCTCCCAGACACTGGTGAGATGCAGGAGAGGCTGGAGGGCCATGGCCTCCTGGTAGTGCGCAGCCCTCTGCCTCGGCTGGGGTTTTCCGGGGCTCACCCACTGAAGGGGAAGCTCAGGGTTGGAAGGCCTGTTGATCGGCTTCTGCAGCTCAGGTTTCAGAAAACTCTGACAATCAGCCTTCCTTTCAGAGAAGCCGGCTGTCCCTCCGGGGATTTAGAGATCGCCTGTGTGAAAGGGGAGAAGCAGCTACTTCTCCACCAGCTGCTATGGAGCCAGAGTGCCCTGCTGGGACGCCAGTACCCCCACCGGTCCCCTTGCCAGCCTCACCACCTGGCCCGGGGGTGCATCTGCTGGTGTCTGTGAGCAAGGAGCCCCAGCAGCTGCCCTAGACCCAAGGGACAGAGCCACAGCCAGTGGAGCATCACAGGCAAGCCATTGTTTCTGGGCACTTCTGAAGAGACTGGCATTTGATCTGGTAGCCTGAAAACGGCCATCAGCAATGCGGGTGGCACTGCCAATGCAATCGGCTGATGGCCCCAGGGGAATGCAAAGGCAGAGGAAGGGAGATGCCCACCCCCCCTGCCCTGCTTGAGCTGGGATGTCCATTTTTCTTGCCGGAGCACCTGTTTCTCAGACCATCGGCCACCAGTGGCTTTCCTGCGTCTGCAGCTTGCAGATGGAGATGGTAGGACTTCTTGGACTCCACAGTCATAGGAGCCAATCCTTATAACAAGCCTCTTCGTATCTACCCATCCATCTCCTGCTGGTTCTGTTTCTCTGGAGAAGATGACTGAGACGGTCATCAAAATCTGCTTTCCAGCCTCGGTCCTCCTGGAACAAAGCCACTGTGGGGTCCCAGAAGGTGGTCTTGCTTAACCAGACCCCTCGTGGGACCAGGTTTTTACCTCAACTCTGAGAGACCCAAGCTTCACAGGCAGCACGGCATGTCCACCACCGTGCCCCTGGCCACCCCCAGGGCCTTCCTCAGGGAAAGGCAGCAGCCCAACCCGGCAGCTCTGACAACAGCCTCTCTCTCTCACTGGCCAACCTCCCCAGTTGCCACTCTCTCTGCTTTGGTTTTCCATGTAGGAGCTTGGGAAGGACCCATTTGTCTGCCTTGCTGCTGGGCTCGACGCCCATTCGGTCTCTATGATGAGAAACACCTTTATTTTACTAGTAGTATTTTTAGTGGGCTCCATGTGGGACTTGAACTCAGGACCCTGAGATCAAGAGTTGGACGCCGAGTGACTGAGCCTCCCAGGCAACTCGTGAACCACGTTTAAGTACCAAGCGCAGGGGACCCCTCTGCCAGGTGGCCTCTCAGCTGCCACCCTTCCCCCTGTATCTTGAAGGCAGGGAGGGTCTCTTTGAAGAATGAAGGGCCTGGGACAGGGGACACATGAGCATGGCGTCAGGGGCACAGGGCTCAGGCTCGTCCTCTAACGGCAACTGCCCGGGGGCAGACCAGGACCTCATGGGGCCATGTAGCCTCCCTGAGGACCAGGCTGGTTGGAGCACACCCCGCCCCCCGGGGAAGCAGACAGCCTCCCCTTGCCCCAGACTGGCCGGGGGATGGGGGCTTCAAGGACTAGGTGGGAAGAGGTTTCTAAACTCACAGAAAAAAGACAGGAAGGAAGCATCCCCATCTCGAAATGACTAGGTCACACTGGTGATTCCTTTAAAGCTACAAACTTTCCCAAACTCCAGTGAATTGTCTCACAGTAAAAAGAGTGTGTTTTAGGGACATGCATTTTTTTTTTAAGATTTTATTTATTTATTTGACAGAGAGAGAGATCACAAGTAGGCAGAGAGGCAGGCAGAGAGAGGGGGAAGCAGGCTCCCTGCTGAGCACAGAGCCCAACTCAGGGCTCCATCCCAGGACCCTGGGACCATGACCTGAGCAGAAGGAAGGGGCTTTAGCCCACTGCATGCCCCTAGGGACATGCATTTAATGGCACAATGCAAACTGGTGGTACAGACAGGGAGGGCACTGCGTGCCCGGCCAGACCACAGCTGGGAGCGCCTCCTGTACAAGGGCACCTCAGAGCTTCTAACAAACAGCACAGAAAACAAATCCTAGGGTCCAAGGGGTTCCCTTAGGTCCTGGCCTGAATGCCAAAGAGTGATCATCAAAGGAACAAATGAGAGCTAGAATTTTCTGACCCCTCTGGGCCAATGAGAGGCTGCTGGTGACAATGGCCAGCTGGAGGGCCTAGAAAGTGAGGCCCTGAATGGCACAGGACTCAACCACCTGGGATATCCCAGCAAAGGACAGACTCCAGGGCAGATGGGGGGAAAACCCAGTCCATGTCACCAACGGCTGAGAGGGATGGGTGGTCCCCAGCCAGGGGATCCCATGGTAGTCCAACACCTTGGCGAGGAGATTCAGGATGCCAGGCTTGGGGCAGGAGGGATCAAACACGCTTCTCTAGCCTCCCTGGTCTGGCTTCCCCTTGTGGAGTAAGACCCCCAAGCGGAAGAGCAAGGAAGGGAAGACGGGGGGCCTGAAACACCCTGCTTTCTGCAGACAGGCAGTAGGGCCACCACAGGACCCCCAGGGGACACAGGAAGGAAGACAACAAAGGCCTCCCAGGCTGAGGCGAGGCAGGGCAGTTGGGGGGACAGCCACCGACCACAGGCCAGCTCCCCAGGGAGTTCCAGAACATCCCAGTGCCCCTGACAGACATCCACAGGGTGCAGGCCGGCGAGCAGGGGCCTCACTGCCTGATCACTCCCAACTGAGTACGGGAGACGGGGCTGTGGGGAGGGAATGTGGACACAGCCGAGTTCCCAGAGGACGGGCCAGTGTCCGGCTGAAATGCTGCTGAGACTGTCCAGTGTGGCGGTGGGAGGCAGCCCTTCAAGGAGCACGGCAGGAGCCGTCCCAGAAGTCCTCGGGAGACGGTGGACCAGCTTTCCTTCAGAACACTTCCTTTGCTTCAGACATCCAGGGCCTGTCAGAAATGATGCCAAGGTCACAGAGGCAGACCGAGGGGCACCAGCTTCCGCCTTCTCCACTCACCCTGGACAGCACCCGAGGGGCCAGTCGAGAGTAGGAAGAATGCTGCGGGTCCCCCTCAGTGCCCAGAGAGGGCGGCGGCAGCCAGGCCCTGTGTACCCCTGGGTGTCGGTGGTAGGGGGGGATGTGGGGGACAGACACCGTCATCCCTTCTGCGGTCTCCCAGAGCTCCCCAAGATGAGTGTTCCCAGTGACTAGGGGCCAGCCTGGGGCCCACACCCTCCCGCTGCCTGGCCACCCACATGCCATGAGCCCTGAGAACCTGTCTGCCGGCAACCAAACCACAGGAGGCTTCCAAAGACGGGCTTCTCAGCATCACCTGTGTCCTCCAACAAACGTGCCTCCGGGAAAACTGCTCCAACCATGACTTCGTGGTGTGACCATATGCTGTGAGCCTCTGGGTGTCCCTCCACCACATCCACCCCAGAGACAGGACAGGAGCTGGCCACAGCCCTACAGTGCTTCTGCCACCAGCCCACACTGGGAACCCAAGAGGCTTGAGGGACAGAGGAGCTCAGAGACCCAACCACGTCCTCAGCCTTCTTCCAAGGAACCCGCTGCTCAGAGAAGTAGGGTCTGCAGGCCTCACAGGCTGGCCCCGACACGGGGTTAGGGGGAGAGAAGTGGAAGGTAGAGAGCAATGGCAACCCCCCTTCCTCACGGCCCAGCAGGCCCTCAGGCCTCCACAGGGGGTCACTAGTGGAGCTCCCAAAGAGAGGGGTTCCCATCCCCAGCAGGCAAGCCATGCCTGTCCTGATTTGCAGGGAGACCTGAAGTCTGGGGTGCAGCTCCATTGGGCTGGGCCCCTCCCAGCACCACTCAACTGTTCAAGAAGGCCCCTCCCCAGCCCTGCCCTACATACAGTTTGGTCTGTTGGGGTAGCCAAAACCCAAAAGTGCCCCAAAAAGTACTAAAAATATACCAAGGGATTCAGGGGAGACACATCAGGGCCCAAAACAGTGAACATCAGCCCGTTGGATGGGAGTTTCAGGACAGGGCCCAGGGACAGAGTGACCTCCAGAAGGTGAGGGCAGCACATCACCTAGAGCTTAGCAGAGAAGGACGCGAAATCTGCCAGCAACTTGAGGTCGTTGGGGAATGTCAGCCACGCCCCGCCGTCAACCACCAGCACGGCGCCCGTCACGTAGGATGCCAAAGGGCTGGCCAGGAACAGTGCACCGTGGGCGACTTCGGTCTTGTTGCCCAGCCTCTGCAGGGGGATGGCCAGAGTCTTTGTGCTGACACTGGCCTGGGAGCCGACTGGAAGGGCAGAAGGAGACTCAGCCCCATGAACCCTAGGCCCCAAGCCCTCCCCTCTCCTCTGTCCAGCTCTCCCTAAAGCACACCCAGGAGCACTGAGGGCACTGTTAGCCCTACCCTGACAGAGCAGGAAGGCAAGGTCTGGCCACGGCCGCAGGGCCAGCACACAGCTCTGACGCACACTCTGTCAAGGTCCTGGAAGCCCTAATGGGGGCCCCCCTTTGTGTCTGGCCCGAGGCCAGAGGCTCTGCGGCCTCTATCTCCAAGGAGCAGCTGCCTACATCTGGCCAACCACTAGTCTCTCGCAGGCGTGCTCCCCAAGAACAGCCAAGACTTGGCTTGAAGACCACCTCTTTGCTGGCCCTGGGAGCCATGAGGAAGTGGTCCTTCACTTGGGCCTGTCCCAGCCGGGTGGGAGAGGGTCCCATGGAGGCACTGTGGGGCTCGGGGCTCCCCAAGGGGCTTACCCAGCCGCCGAAAGCCCTCTGTGCCACTGATGGGGCCAGGGGCGAGGCTGTTGACACGGATGTTCTGGGGACCCCACTCCACAGCCAAGTGCCGTGTCATTGCATCTGCAGAGAAGACAGGCAGGCATGAGAGGAGACACAGGGCTGTTCCACTTTTTGTGATGGCTCAGCTGTGAGCTGGGGCTCAGGACCACCCCACTCCACTGCCCACCGCTGGGCTTAGCTTCACTAAGACACTATTGGCTTCCAGGGACAGGCAGGGGAGGGACCCAAGGGAGCCCAGGCAAGCAGAGCAGAGGGGGTGCCCGTACCCACAGCTGCCTTGGCCGAGCCGGCATGCACTTGAAGCACCTGCCCCCGGATCCCCAGTGTCGCAGTGATATTCACGATCACCCCTCCATGGTCCTGTAACACAAGGGGGCGTGCAGTGAGTGGATGGCCAGAGGATACGGCTCCCAGGCAGAAGGGACACTCACCCTGAAGAACTTCTCATAAAGCACACGAGATGCATTGAAGGTGCCCAAGGTGTCGATGTCCATCACGGTCTTGAAGGCGTTGAAGGACAACGCACTGGCAGGGCACAGGAAGTTTCCAGCTGCACCTGCAGGGTGCAAGAAGATAGCGGCTGGCGTCCGGGCCCCAGGCAGTTAGGACACATGGGCCCTCAGGGTGGTCCAGGCTGGACAGGGAAGGGGCCTGAGCACTTGGGTAACCTCTTGAAGGATGGGGCAGGATGGGTATCATGGGCTGAATTATGTCCCTCAGAAATACATGCTGAGGGGGTACCCGGGGTACCCAGTCAATTAAGCATCTGACTCGATTTCAGCTCAGTTGTGAGACTGAGCCCCAGGTCGGGCTCTGCACGGAGCATGGAGCCTCCTTAAGACTCTCTCTCCTCCCTGCGTCTAAAAATAATAATAATAATAATAATAATAATAATAATACTGGTGATAGGAGTGGAAAGTCGGCTTCTCCCTGCCCCTTAGCTCCTCTTCCTGCACATGAGCACGCTCCCTCTCTCTCGTCAATAAAATCTTTAAATAACAACAACAATAGTTTTTACACACATGCTAAAATTCGAATCCCTGGTGTGTGTGAATGTGACCTTATTTGGGAATAGGATCTTTGCAGATGCAATCGAGTCAAGAGAGGCCACCGAGGGTCAGGGGCCTAAATCCAAGGCCTGGTGTCCTCCTAAGAAAAGCAGAAAAGACACAGAGACGCATGGGGGAGGCCACACAGAGAGGCCCCAAGCCAAGGGGCACCGAGGACTGCCAGCAACACCAGAAGCTGAGAGAAAGGGCCGGGACAGACCCTGCCCGGGACCCTCCAACACCTTGGTTTTGGATTTGTGCCCTCATGAGAATGAGAGAACATGTTTCTCCTATTCTAAGCTATTCAGCTCGTGGTGCCTTGTTAGCAGCAGGAAACCAACACACCCCATGTTTTTAAAAGGGAATTTCAGGGCACCTGAGTGGCTCAGTGGGTTAAATCACTGCCTTCGGCTCAGATCATGGTCCCAGGGTCCTGGGATCGAGCCCCACATCGGGCTTTCTGCTCAGCAGGGAGCCTGCTTCCCCCTCTCTCTGCCTGCTTGTGACCTCTCTGTCAAATAAATAAATAATAAAATCTTTAAAAAAAAAAAAAAAAAAAAAAAGGGAATTTCAGCAAAGAATGAACCTTGGTGGTTGGCAGGACCGAGCTCACTGGGACATCAACTCCAGTGGACGCGAGCTGCCCACACCAGGGGGCGCTGTGTGTGCGGACACGTGGAATTCTAGGTACCGGCTGCTCTAGTTCCCTATAAATCTAAAACTTGACCAAACAAATTGTCCATTTCTTCTTTTTTCTTTTTAAAGGGAGAATTTTGGGCCATGAGAGTGCTCTGACTCCTAGGATCTCCACTTGGGCCATGACCGCACAGACCCAGACTGTGCCTGGGACCTGGAACAGGAGTTCTGAGGCCCCTGAGCAGGGAGGTCTGGTACTGCCCACCCATGAGGAGCCCCTGGGTGTCACCCAGCAGCCACTCACAGTTGACAAGAATGTCGATCTTCCCGAACTCCCTCAGTGCCTGGTCCACAGCAGCTGTGATGGCAGGGAGAGCCCGAACGTCCAGAGATAAAGGGAGGCACCGCTGGCCGGTGGCAGCAGCCAGCTTTCTGGCAGCCTAGAAGCCAGACAGGAAGAGAGGTGGGCAGCAGCCCAGTGACTTCTGAGCCTGATGTGGCCAGATGATGCTGGAAAGCCAGGGTGTGCTGCTGGACCCCACTTTGGGAAGGCATAGCTGGCAAGTGGCCACTCTGTGGGGCCACTCTCTTCCCCTGTCCCTGGGATTCTCCTTCCCTATTACCTCCAGGCCACTGGTCCCTGCTCATGGGTCAACGGCAGCTCCAGGTGGCATCTGGATCCTGCCCAGAGACCAGCTGCAGCAGCGGCGAGAGTCTCCTCCCAGGTGGACGTGATAGGCAAACCACCCTCAAAACCTTTTTGGGCTGAGAGCCCTCTCAGAGCCACAGAACTACCCACCCAACCACAGAGCCTCCTTCCAACAAGGAAACGTTGTAAGAATCTGGGGTATCCCTGGGAGGCACTTGCACGGAAGCTGCCTGTTTGTTGGGGAAGCGGGTTTTGGTGTCACCATCTTCTGGGCCTCAGGACCTCCCAGAGCCACCCATGGATGTGGTGGACACAGGAGAGACCCCTCACCTTTGACACTCTTGGAAGGCTTCTGCTGGCGATGACCGTGTGGCAACCATGCCTGCAAAGCCAGAGGGCAGGCGTGAGGGGGGACAAGGTGCAGGAGGGCAGGCGTGAGGGCACCAAGGTGCAGGGACACACCCAGGTGGTCTCGCGCCCACTGCTCTAGGCGGAGTTCCTTTCCCCCAGGGATCTCAGGCTGAAGCACCAGCCCAGGGCCAAAGGCATGGCCTGCAGAGAGCACAGGGGCTTGAGCAAAGCTGAGTGGTGCCCACCCTGGGGTCCGCCATCTGGGTCTCCCTGGCATGGGGTAGCCCAGCCCCGCAGAGCTGTGGGCCCTACGCCCAGCAGCACCTGCGCAGCACTGCAGCAGCCGGGAGCCTCAGATGCACAAACCAGGCGACTGCATGGGGCCTGCAGGGTTCCCCTGGCCTCTCCCTGAGGTCAGACTGGAGGACAGGGAGGGCCCACTCCAAGGCCAGAGCACCCTCCCTGCCTCACCGCCTGACAGACTCAGTCTCACAGGAAGGCCGGCAGCTACCACCTGCTAAGGAGATCCCACCTAAGCCGAGAAATGACCCTCAGCACAGATGGCCACACTCGACTCAGAGAAGCAACATGCACAAAGCCAGCAGCCTGGACAATGAACCCACCTGCGATGGACGAGTTCCCACATCTCATCCAGTGAGACCTACCCCTCTGGTATGGAAAGTGGGGGCCTGGAGAAAAACTGGGAAGGGATCCCTAGGATATCAACAGGCTTTCTCTTTCCCCCAACCCAATCTAATTCTGGCCCTTTCCTGGGTGGGGGTCACAAGCGGTTGACGTGGACATAAGCTCACAAATCTCATGTCTCAAGAGACACTGTGCTCTGCACACTGCTGGGGTCAACTTGGCTCACCCCAACCCTGGCTTGGCAAAACCCCAGGGAGCCTGGCAGTAGAGTTACCTCAACCTGTTGAACCCTTCCTCTTTGTACAAGTGGGGGTGCTGAGGCTCAACTAATCTCTAGGAGGAGACCCCAGAGTCCTGCCTCCTCCGGGAAAGCATGTGACCCCATTCAGATGCTCCCTGATAGCCTGTTGCCTGGAGCAGCTCCTGCCACCCAGGAGCACCTTGCCCAGGGTCCAGCAGAGCCCATGCAAGGTGGAGTGAGTTTCGGGGAGTAGGAGAACACAGAGGACACAGAGGAGAGCTCACCGCATAAAAATCTCAGCAATCCGGAACCCGATCCCAGAGCCACCACCTGTGATGAAGGCCACTTTGTCCCTAAGAAAACAGGAGGCACTTTAAAGAGATAGATCCCGGGGGGCTTGGGTGGCTCAGTGGGTTAAGCCTCTGCCTTCGGCTGAGGTCATGATCTCAGGGTCCTGGGATCGAGCCCCACTTCGGGCTCTCTGCTCAGCAGGGAGCCTGCTTCCCCCTCTCTCTCTGCCTGCCTCTCTGCCTACCTGTGATCTCTGTCTGTCAAATAAATAAATAAAATCTTTAAAAAAAAATAAAGAGATAGATCCCTACTTTTCTAATAAATGGACCAAAATACACACAGGGTCCAGTGTTTTGCTTGGCTCTCTACACCTCTTTCTCTCTCTTTTTTTGATTTTGGGTCTCTTGATTTATTTAATGTATATTTCTCTGAGTTCATTCTTGGCATTTTAGCATTTTGTTTTCTCCTTCATCTATTCTTCTCTGGACAGAAAAACAAGACAGAAAAACTCACCTCAAAAAAGAGAACAAGAGGCAGTGCTGACTGCCAGGACCTAATCAGCGTGGGCATCAGTAAGACGCCAGAATGAGCATTCAGAATAGCAACTGTAAAGATACTAGCTGGGCTTGAAACAAGCAAAGATACTACAGAATCCCTTTCTGGAGAAATGAAAGAACTCTAATATAAACAAGTCAGAATCAAAAAGGCTATTAATGAGATGCAACCAAAAATGGAGGCTCTAACTGCTAGGAAAAATGAGGCAGAGGAGAGAATCAGTGATGCAGAAGACAAAATGATGGCGAATACGGGAACTGAGAAAAAGAGATAAACAGCCACTGAACCACAAAGGGAGAATCTGAGAGATAAGTGATACCATAAAGCAAAACAATATTGGAATAACTGGGATCCCAGATGAAGAAGAAAGAGAGAGAGAGTTATAGAAGGTATATTGGAGCAAACTATAGCTCCCAATGAGCCAATCTTGCAAAGGAAACCAACATTCAAGTCCAGGAGGCAGAGAAGCACCCCCTCAAAATCAATAAAAGTAAGTTGATATCTGTGGAAAGCAGCTCAGGACAAGAGAGAGAAACCTACAAGGGCAGAAACATTAGATTGGCAGCAGACCTTTCCACAGAGACCTGGCAGGCCAGAAAGGACGGGCATGACCTATTCAGGGCTAAATGAGAAAAATATGCAGCCAAGAATACTTTATCCAGCTAGGCTGTCACTCAGAATAGAAGCTGTGATCAAAACTTTCCTGGACAGGGGCGCCTGGGTGGCTCAGTGGGTTAAGCCGCTGCCTTCGGCTCAGGTCATGATCCCAGGGTCCTGGGATCGAGCCCCGCATCGGGCTCTCTGCTCAGCAGGGAGCCTGCTTCCTCCTCTCTCTGCCTGCCTCTCTGCCTGCTTGTGATCTCTCTCTGTCAAATAAATAAATGAAATTAAAAAAAAAAAAAAAAAACTTTCCTGGACAAACAGAAACTAAAAGAATTTATAATCACCAAACCAGCCCTACAAGAAATATTAAAGAGGATCCTTTGAGCAAAGGGAGAGCTCAAAAGTAACAAAGACCAGAAAGGAACAGAGATAATCTACAGGAACAGCAACTGTACAAGTAATACAATGGCACTGAAGTCATATCTTTCAATAATCACTCTGAATGTAAATGGACTAAATGTTCCAATCAAAAGGGGATATCAGACTGAATAAAGAAAAAAAAAGAGAAAAACCCGCAAGACCTGTCCATATGCTGTCTATAAGACACTCATCTCAGACCCAAAGATTGAAAGCGAGGGGGCAGGTAACAATTTACCATGCTAATGGACCTCAAAAGAAAGCTGGGGTACCAATCCTCCTATCAGATAAATTCGATTTTAAGCCAAAAACTATAATGATAGATGAGGAAGGACACTGTATCATGCTTAAAGGGTCCGTCCAACAAGAAAATCTAACAGTTGTAAATATTTATGCCCCTAACATGGGAGCAGCTAATGATATAAACCAATTAATAACAAAATTAAAGAAACATATTGATAGCAATACAATAATAGTAGGGGACTTTAACACCTCCTCACTGTAATGAACAGATCATCTCATCAGAAGATCAACCAGGAAGCAAGGGCCTTAAATCACACATTTGGACCAGATGGACATCACAGATATATTCAGAGCATTCCATCCCAAACAGCAAAATACACTTTCTTCTCTAGTGCACATGGAACATTCTCCAGATTAGATCATGTCCAGGGTCACAAATCAGGTCTCAACTGGTACCAAAAGATGGGATCATTTCCTGCATATTTTCAGACCACAATGCTCTGAAGCTAGAACTCAATCATAAGAGGAAATTTGGAAAGAACTCAAATCCATGGAGGCTAAAGCGCATCCTACTGAAGAATGAATGGGTCAACCAGGAAATTAAAGAAAAACTGAAAAATTCATGGAAACAAATGAAAATGAAAACACAACTGTTCAAAACCTTTGGGATACAGCAAAGGCAGTCCCAAGAAGAAAATATATAGTGATACAAGCCTTTCTCAAGAAACAAGAAAGATCTCAAATACACTACCTAACCCTACACCTAAAGGAGCTAGAAAAAAGAACAGCAAATAAAGCCTAAAGCCAGCGAGACAAGAGTAATAATAAAGATCAGAACAGAAATCAATGAAATAGAAACCAAAAGAACAGTAGAACAAATCAACGAAACCAGTTCTTTGGGAAACCAAAGAACCAGTTCTTTGAAAGAATTAAAAGACTGAATAGCCCCTGGCCAGACTTGTCAACAAGAAAAGAGAAAGGATCCAAATAAATGAAATCATGAATGAAAGAGGAGAAATCACACCCACCACTGAAGAAACACAAACAATTACAAGAACATATTATGAGCAACTGTACGCCAACATATTAGTCAACGTGGAAGAGATGGATGCATTCCCAGAAACAGAAACAACCAAAACTGAACCGAGAAGAAAGGAAACCTGAAGAAGCCCACAGTCAGCAGGGAAATTGAAGCAGTCATCAAAAACCCCCCAGGAAGGGAGCCTGGCTGGCTCAGTGGGTTAAGCCTCTGCCTTCAGCTCAAGTCATGATCTCAGGGTCCTAGGATCGAACCCTGCATTGGGCTCTCTGCTCGGCGGGGAGACTGCTTCCTCCTCTCTCTGTGTCAAATAAATAAATAAATAATATAAATATATAAAAATATATATAAATAAAATAAATAAAAATCTTTGTAAAAAAATAAATAAAAGGATGACTCACCATGACCAACTGGGATTTATTTCAGGGCTACAAGGTTGGTTCAAAATCCGCAAATCAACCAATGTGATACAATACATTAATAAAAGAAAGAAAAAGAACCACATGATACTCTCAATAGATGCTGAAAAAGCATTTGACAAAGTACAGCAAAACTCTTCACAGTGTAGGGATGGAGGGTACATACCTCAAGATCATCAAAGCCATCTATGAAAAACCCACAGCGAATATCATTCTCAATGGGGAAAAACTGACAGCTTTTTCCTCTAAGGTCAGGAACACGGCAGGGATGTCCACTATCACCACTGCTGTTCAACATAGTAGTAGAACTCCCAGCCTCAGCAATCAGACAACAAAAAGAAATGAAAGGCATCCAAATCAGCAAAGCAAGAGTCATACTTTCACTCTCTGCAGATGATAGGATACTGTATGTGGAAAACCCAAAAGACTCCACTCCAAATCTGCTAGAACATGTACAGGAATTCAGTAAAGTGTCAGGATATAAAATCAATGCACAGAAATCAGTTGCATTTGTCTACAGCAACAATGCGACAGAGGAAAGAGAAATTAAGGAGTCAATCCCATTTACAATTGTACCCAAAACCCATAAGATACCTAGAAATAAAAGAGGCAAAGAGTCTGTACTCAGAAAACTATAAGGTACTCTTAAAGAAATTGAGGAAGACACAAAGAAATGGAAAAACGTTCCATGCTCATGAACTGGAAGAACAAATATTGTGAAAATGTCTATGCTACCTAAACCAATCTACACATTTAATGCAATCCCTATCAAAATTCCATCAATTTTTTTCAAAGAAATGGAACAAATAACCCTAAAATTTATATGGAACCAGAAAAGACCTCAAATAATCAAAGGAATGTTGAAAAAGAAAACCAAAGCTGGAGGCATCACAATTCCAGACTTCAAGCTCTATTACAAAGCTGTCATCATCAAGACAGCATAGTACTGGCACAAAAACAGACACACAGATCAATGGAACAGAACAGAGAGCCCAGAAGTGGACCCTGAACTCTGTGGTCAACTAATCTTCAACAAAGCAGGAAAGAATGTCCAATGGAAAAAAGCCAGTCTCTTCAACAAATGGTGTTGGGAAAATTGGAAAGCCACATGCAGAAGAATGAAGCTGGACCATTTCCTTACACACACGCAAAAATAGACTCAAAATGGATGAAAGACCGCAATGTGAGACAGGAATCCATCCAATTCCTTGAGGAGAACATAGGCAGATACCTCTTCGACCTCAGCCGCAGCACCTTCTTCCTAGAAACATCGCCAAAGGCAAGGGAACCAAGGGCCAAAATGAACTACTGGGACTTCATCAAGATCAAAATTTTAAATCAAAAGCTTTTAGACACCAAAGAAAAGTCAAAAAACCCAAAGACATCTGACAAAACGGAAGGAGATATTTGCAAACGTCTTTTTTTTTTTTTTAGGTTTTATTTATTTATTTGACAGTGAGATCACAAGTAGGCAGAAAGGCAGGCGGTTGTTGGGGGGAGGCAGACTCCCTGCTGAGCAGAGAGCCTGATGTGGGGCTCAATCCCAGGACCCTGAGATCATGACCTGAGCCGAAGGCAGAGGCTTATCCCACTGAGCCACCCAGGCACCCCAATATTTGCAATGGTCTTATCAGATAAAGGGTTAGTATCCAGAATCTATAAAGAACTTATCGCAGATGCCAAGGTGTTCCATTGGTTAAGCATCTGCCTTTGCTCAGGTAATGATTCCAGAGTCCTGGAACTGAGCCTGGCAGGTATCAGGCTCCTTGCTCAGCAGAGTCTGCTTCTCCCTCTGCTGGCCACTCACCCTGCTCGTGCACTCACAGTCTCTCGCCGACAATTTAAAAAAAGAAAGAAAGAAACTAACCCTAAGAACAAATAATTCAACCAAGAAATAGGCAAAAAACACGAACAGACATTTCTCTACAGAAGACATACAAATGCTTAACAGACATGAAAAAATGCTCCACATCACTTGCCATCAGAGAAGTACAAACCAAAACCACCACGAAACGATACCTCACACCAGTCAGAATGGCTAAAATTAGCAAATCAAGAAATGACACATGCTGGTGAGAATGCGGAGAAAGGGGAACCCTCCTACACTGTTGGTGGAAATGCAGGCTGGTGCAGCCGCTCTGGAAAACAGCATGGAGCTTCCTCAAAAGGTGAAAAAACAGAGCTATCCTACGACCCAGCAATTGCATTCCTGGATATTTACCCCAAAAATACAAATGTAGTGATGTGAAGGGGCACCTCCTCCCCAGTGTTTATAGCAGCAATGTCCACAATAGCCAAAGTATGGAAAGAGCCCAGATGTCCACATACACACAATAGAAAATTACACAGCCATCAAAAAATTAAATCCCTATGTCATTAATTACCATAAATATAAGTGGCATAATATTCCACTAATAAAAAAAAAGATTTCCGGGGCACCTGGGTGGCTTAGTCATTAAGCAACTGCCTTCAGCTCAGGTCATGATCCTGGGGTCCTGGGATCAAGGCCTGAGTTAGACTTCCTGCTCCTTGAGAAATGCCGAAATGCCTGCTTCTCCCTCTCCCTCTGCCAGCTGCTCCCCTTGTTTCTGCACTGCTTCAAGTAAATAAATAAATAATCTAAAAAATAAAAATAAAAAACAAAGACTTCCGTGCTAGTTTTAAATACATGGGGCGCCTGGGTGGCTCAGTCAGTTAAGCTTCTGACTCTTGATTTTGGCTCAGGTCATGATCTTAGGGCTGTGTGTGGGGAGTCTGCATGAGATTCTCTCCTTTTCCTTCTGCCTGCCCCACCTCTGTTCCTGCATGCACACACGCACGTGTGCACACTCTCTAAAATAAATAAATCTTTAAGATGCATGTGTAGGGCACCTGGGTGGCTCAGTAGGTTAAGCCGCTGCCTTCGGCTCAGGTCATGATCTCAGGGTCCTGGGATCGAGTCCCGCATGAGCTCTCTGCTCAGCAGGGAGCCTGCTTCCCTCTCTCTCTGCCTGCCTCTCCGTCTACTTGTGATTTCTCTCTGTCAAATAAATAAATAAAATCTTTAAAAATAAATACATAAATAAAATAAAATGCATGTGTATATTTAATAAAAAACTGAAATCTTGGGGCGCCTGGGTGGCTCAGTGGGTTTAACCCTCTGCCTTCTGCTCAGGTCATGATCCCAGGGTCCTGGGATTGAGCCCCACATCGGGCTCTGCTCAGCTGGGAGCCTGCTTCCTCCTCTCTCTCTGCCTGCCTTTCTGCCTACTTGTGATCTCTCTGTCAAGTAAATAAATAAAATATTTAAAAAAAAAGAAAAAAGGAAAAAGAGAAAGAAATCTTGCTATTCGCAACAACGTGGATGGAAGTAGAGAGTATTACGGTAAGTGAAGTAAGTCCGTCAAAGATAATGACCAAACGATCCCACTAACAGGTGGAATTTAAGAAACAAAACAGGATCATGGGGAAGAGAAGGAAAAATAGAACAAGAGGAAATCAGAGAGGGAGACAAACCCTGAGAGCCTCTTAACTATAGTAAAGAAACTGAGGGCTGCTGGAGGGGAGGGCGGTGGGCGGAGAGGGCACCTCGATGGTGGACAGAAAAGGCAGATGACTCCGCGAGCACTGGGAGTTTTATGAGACTGACTGATCGCTGATCCCTACCTCGGAAACCAGGAATACACTCTATGCTCACTAACTGAATTTAAATTTGAAAAGATAAATTACTTGAAATTTTAAAAAATTTAAAATTTAAAATTTAAGAAAAAAAAAAAGGAACAGTCAGAATAAAAATCACGAAATTCTAAGAGAGAGAGCGCGCGAGCGCGAGCGATCCCCGCAGACCCGGGGCGGGAGGAAGCTCTTGACCGTCCACTGCGCGCTCCCAGAGGCCGAGCTGATGGCCAGGGACGGGGGGAGGCTGCAAGGCGGCTCGACGCTCCTTGCTCGAGTCCGCAGCCCCCGGCTTCTGGGGCTCCGCGGAAAACGGTCTCACTGCGAGAAGCTCCGCTCAGAGCTACGAGCTACCGGGCGCCTGAGGGCTCGCGGCGGAGCCGAGACCGCGTCCCGGGCCCGAGTTCAAGCCGCGCGGGGCACGGAGCCTGCCCGGGACGGGCAAGTCATCAAGTCCTCCGCAGAGCGCGGCTCCGGAAACAGACGAGCGCCCGCCACGGCCCCTGAGCCCCCCGCTTTCCAGGACCGCCGCCCGGAGCCCCCAACCCAGACACGGACGCGGCCGACAGAGCGAAGCGGCGCAGACCACCGGCGTCCCCACGCCCCGCGGCGCCCGCACCACCTCCGCAGAGGCCGCCCCGGCCCCCGCCCCGGGATCCCCACCCCGTAACCCCCACCCCGTGACCCCCACCCCCGCCCTCACTGCAGCAGGTCGGGGCAGAAGTGATGGCGGTACTCAGGGAGACACTCGTCCTCGCTAACGTCGGGCGGCGGCTGGGCCATGGCGCTCGGTGCGCGCGGCGAGGACGGCTGAGACCGGACCGGTCGGGAACCCGAGCGCCTTCGACACCCGCCACGCTTGCCGGCCGTCAACCCCTACAACGGCGGGGGACCGAAGTCCAGGGTGCGGCCCACTGCGTACGACGGCTCCGCCCGCACCGCCCCCAGCCACCGCCTCTTCCGCCCAGGACTCCACGCCCACGGAGCCCGACGGCACCACCCCCCAGCCACCTCCTCTTCCGCCCATGACGCCCCGCCCACGGCGCCCGACGGCACCGCCCGCCCCGCCCCCAGCTTCCTCCTCTGTCGCCCAGGACGCCCCGCCTATGGCGCCCGACGACTCCGCCCGCCCCGCCCCCAGTCACCTCCTCTTCCGCCCAGGACGCCCCGCCCACGGCGCCTAACTACCCCCGCCACATCCCCCTCCTCTTCCGACTAGGGCGTCCGCCCACGGAGTCCGAAGACTCCGCCCACAGACTCCTCCTGTTACTCCCCGGACGCTCCGATAGCACCGCCTACAGGCACCACCTCTTCCGCCCAGGACGACCCGCCACAACCACCTCCGCTTCCGCCCAGGACGCCCCGCCTACGATGTCCGAAGGCCCCGCCCACAGCCACTTCCTCTTCCTCCCTCCTCCCCGCCCCCCGCCCCCCGCCACTACCTCTTCCGCCCAGGACGCCCCGCCTGTGGCGCCGGAAGACAAGCCCCTCCCGTAGCTGCCTCCTGTTCATCCTAGGACACCCCGCTAGCCCCGCCCACAGCTGCCTCCAGCTCCTCCCAGGACGCCCAGCCCACGGCGTCCGGCCGCCACAGACGCCCCGCCCACAGCCACCGCTTCCCTCCCCCAACCCTGACCGCCCCTCCAGCCCCGCCCATAGCCTCCGCTCTTCCTCCCATGACGCCCCGCCCACGGTGCCCCAAGGCTCCCCGCCAGCCCCGCCCACAGCCGCCTCCTGCTCCTCCGGTAACGTCGCTCCCACAGAGGCCGACCGCCTGCTAGCAGCGCTTACAGCGGCCATGGCTTCTCCCAGGATCTTTGACTCTCCGCGGCGGCGCGGCCTGCGAGCAAGGGAGGCTGGTGGCGACGCGCGCAGGCGCCGTGTGGCGGGTGAGTCCCCAAGGCGGGGACCGCTTGAGCGGGCTACGGGACTTCCGCGTCCGAGTCTCTGACAAGTCCGGGTGTCAGTTCGGTGCTGGGAGCCAGCGGGGCACGGCGACACTAAGTTCCCGGCTTACGGGGCGCCCTCGCGCGCCCGCTCTGCACGTAAGACACCTGGTCGGGGCGCCTGCGCGGCTCACTGGGTTAAGCGACTGCCTTGGGCTCAGGTCGTGGTCCGAGTCCTGGGACGGAGCCCCGCGTCGGGCTCCCGGTACCGCCCGGAGTCTGCTTCTCCCTCTGACCCTCTCCCCTCTCGCTCTCACGCTCCCAAATTAAGCCTCAAAACAACAACACCTGGGAGGGGCACCCCCTTTACTGTTGCATAAACACGACAGAGCAGGAGCGAGGACCCCGGCCCAGGAAAGCCACGGTCAAGGACAGCCTTCCCCTCGCGCAGCCAACCCCAGTGCCGGTTCCCAGAACGTCGGTTTCATGACCCATGAGGAAGGTCTGGGCACGTCGTCCGAGCCATCACGTGCAGGCACGGGTAGCGATGAGGGCTGCAAACCCGGGGTCAGGGCATCCTTTGTAAAGCTGTCAGAGTAAGTGAGGACCAAGTCGGCTCAGCAGGTGTAACGATATGCAAGGTCCAGTACCTGGGACAAGGGACCGGAGACACATCTGAGGCCCCAGGTGTAGTGTGCAGTGTGTAATGCCAACGTGAGAAAAAGCAGACACAGGCAGCTCCAGTCAGTCTCCACCATAGGAGGCCATGAAAGGCCTCCTGCCCTGGGAGTGGTCTTAGCGGGCCCCCTCCAGTTCTGCGCAGGGCAGGCAGCTCCTCATTCAGCACGAGGCGATGAATGAGGGCTAGGGCAGCACCAGCTCTGGGACTTGGCTTGATTCCCCTGCATTTCAGGCTGGAGGTCTTTGGACCTCACCTATCTGATACATTCAACAAAATTATTGATCTCCTGCTGGTGTGTGAGAGTAAGCTTTATTTCTACTCTCAAACTCTTACAACTTTGCATGAAGTCCTCATCCCTACTTCAGAGATGGCAAAAACTGTAATCATCAACCCCTCACACACACACATACACACAACACAGTGAATTTTAATATCCCACCCACGTTTTGGGGAAGGGAGGTTACATGACACACTTTTGAAGATGCCCTGAAGGTTGTCTGACACTTTGGTCCAGAAAGTGGATCTCTTACTGGCTTACGATTCTAAAAGGCACGTAAAGTTGGTTGCTCAACCCCTCTGGGCTGGGGTGGGGCAGAAGGTAGACTGGAAGGTGTTCTGGGGCCAACTAGCAAACCACAGTGTGCGCTCAAGTCTGGGACAACAGAGGTAGCTGATCCTGGGCGGCTGCTGGGGTGGCTGATGGCAACCTGAGTGCTCATGGTGGGTAGATGCCGCTCTGGTGGCCTTCGTCTGCCCAGTCCACCAGCTCGCTGCTCTGAAACCACAGCTGGATCTCCCTCTGGGCCCCCTCCACGGAGTCGCTGGCATGGATGATGTTCCTGTGCCAGAGGACAAGCAGCAAGGTAAGGCATAGACCTCAATGTGCACCTCAGGGACCCCGAGACTACCTGCTCATCCCCTACCATCAAGAAGAGCAAGCCCAGCATTGTACAGAGAGGAAAGCAAGAACAGGGCCTCTTACCCACAACCTCATGACCAGCCCAGACCGTCTCCAGAGCCTCACGGTCCCACCAGCTGTCCCATGCCAGCCCCTGAGGGTGTCTGGCCAGACAGTCAGGTAATAGGAAATAATGGCGGAGTACACACACAACACAAAGAGAATGCTTTATCATCTCCTGTGTGCAAAGGCCTTTGAAAAAACTCTTCTAGCAAACTTAGGTGTGTGTGACATCCCAGCATCAAAAGTCTCTTGTGGCTCTACTGTGGCCCAGCAAGATCCCCAGGTCCCACGGATCTGCCTCAGGGACAGACAACCACCCCTGACTCAGGCCCTCCTCAACCCTGAGGAGCTGGCCCATCAGCTCCGGTGGCTTGAGTGTGTCAGGGCGCCCGGACCTGCTGATGTGGATGCTGAAGTCCCCCCTGATGGTGCCAGGGGCAGCCTCAGCAGAGTCGGTGTGTCCTATCATGGCCCTTGAGGAGCCGACCACGTTGGGACCTTCCCAGACCTGCAGCACAGAGATAAAGGAGGTTGGGAGTGGTGCGGACCACCAAGGACTCAGCAGCTCTGGGCTCAGCCCAGGGCCCTCCACCCTTTCCACCACCCATGCCTGCCGTACCATGGCCACCACAGGGCCGGAGGTCATGTAGCTGATGAGGGCTGGGTAGAAAGGCTTCCTCTGCAGGTCATGGTAGTGCTCAGCAAGGACTCTCTCTGGCGCCTGGATGGCATTGGAGCAAGATGGGAGAGGAGCCCCTGGGCACTGGGGCAGTCGCCAAGGTGTCCTGACCTCAGGGCACTTTGCAAATAACACCTACATGGCCCGGCACACCAGCAGCCACCTCCCCACCCCGCCCCTGCTACTGCCAACACCATACTCCTCCAGATACAGGGCGGAAATATGAAGGGCTGAGGTCCACGAGAAGTCCCCCACCCCAGTCCCATCAAGGACACCCACGGGTTGAGAGCCCTGGTACCTGGAGCATCTTCATCCCCACCAGCTTGAAGCCCCTCCTCTCAAAGCGCTGGATCACGTCCCCAACAAGCCGCCGCTGCACCCCATCTGGCTTCACGGCAACCAGGGTCCGCTCCCGTGTCCAGGAGGCCCCTCCTTTAGAAGAATGGGAATCAGGTGCCTCACCCTTTCACATCTCCCTGAGCCCCGAATCAGCCACGGCCCAGGTGTCACCAGAGCAGCCCTGGAGGGGAGAAGCACAGGGTCCACAGCCAACAAATGCCCAGCGGGACTCTGCCTTTCAGGGACCGACAGGACAGTGGGCCCCCGGGTGCTTCCAAGCTGGTGGGAGGGGCCGGGCAACCCGCAATGGATCCCATGTCCTTGAGAAGGCATCCAAGAACTGGGAAGCCACAGCTTGGGCCACTGGCCACACAGAGCCTCAGAGATGTCACACGGGAAAGAAAGCACTGTTGCCGGCCATGCTTTTGACCCCTGTCCTTTGGAGGGAGGGCACAGCGTCTGAAGTCCCAGCCTGCCGCACGATGAGGACCCAAAGCTCATCTTGTGGGTCTGAGGTGAAGGATTGGCAGGGAACCAGGCAGTAGTGAGGGGCACTCTCCCCACCACGTGGGCCACACACGACAGGACGAAGAGAGCTAGGGACCAAGAAGCAGGGTGGAGGGCTTCCTGTCTGAAGTGGGGGACTCTAGAGGGCTCCTCTATTGGCCCGAAGGACTCAATGCCACTGGAGGCCTTCAAGGGAGGCAGCTTCCAGACCCATGTAGAGGACTGACCCTCGCCCAGCCCTTCTGTTCTCCAGGGGACACCACCAGGGGGACGGAGGCATCATCAACCCCTACAGCCCCAGGCCACAGAGTTCTGCTGACCCTCAGCCCTGAGTCCAGGTCAAACGTGCTTTTGAGAAGAGCCTACACCCTGGGTGTCCTGCAGAGTTCTGCTTCCAGCAAACTGGAAGACCAATGATAGAGTCGGGGCAGGCCAGTGTCCCTGGGGTTGTCTGCAGCTGCCCTTTCCCATCCCATAAGGTGTGCTGGGCCTGGACAGCAGGCACTGGGCGCCCCCACTTCACTTCAAGACTGCAGGAAGCCCCCTGGTTTGTGCCCCTAAAGCCCAGTGTCTACGGGCTGGGGAACCTGACCTGCCGCCAGCTGGCTTGTCCGCTGGAAGGTGGCAGTTCACCCCCTCCAGCTTTGGGAACACCGAGGCCGCAGTTAGGGGGAGAACCGGCTACAGATACGGGCCAAAGGGAGTTAGGTCCAGCAGAAAACGCCCCGAGGGCAGCGGCTCCGCGGGGAGTGCTTATCTGTTCACAATGTGCCCCGCAGCAGCCCCAGTCCGCGGGGACCCTCACCCCGGCCTGCGGTGGCCACCACGCCTCCTGCTCCGGAGCCCGCAGGTGACCCTGCCCCCGAGCAACCTGGGGCGGTGGGCGGAGGGTGGGCGGAGGGTGGGGGGCAGTGGGAGGTGGGGAAAGGCGTGCAGGGCGCCCCCGGTCCGCCCGGCGAGACCCCGAGGCCATCTACAGAGGCCAGGCAGCCTCGGGTCGCACGCTCGCCAACAAAGGCCGGGCTACGCCCCCCGCCCGCCAACCCCCCTCGGCCGGTCGCGGGCCACTCACCCGAGCTGGGGCGTACGAACAGTCTCGGGCCCGGGGCCCGCGGACCGCTCAGCAGCCCCGGCAGCGCGGCGCGCCCCAAGAGGCCGCCCATGACCCCCTCCCGCCGGCCTCTGGCTGAGCGCTGAAAGAGCGCGAGCGACTGAGCCCCGCGGGAGAAAGGGCGGAGCGGAGGGAGAGGGAGGGGCGAGAGGGAGGGGAGGGCGGGGCGGAGGGAGAGGGAGAGGCGTAAGGGAAGAGGAGGGCGGGGCGGAGGGAGAGGGAGGGGCGAGAGGGAAGGGAGGGCGGGGCGGAGAGAGAGGGAGAGGCTGGAGGAAGAGGAGGGCGGGGCGGAGGGAAAGGGAGGGGCGAGAGGGAAGGGAGGGCGGGGCGGAGGGAGAGGGAGAGGCGTAAGGGAAGAGGAGGGCGGGGTAGAGGGATAGGTGGGAGGGAAGGGGAGGGCGGAGCGGACGGAGGGGGAGGGGTAGCAGAGAAGGGGAGGGTGGGGGCAGGAGGAAGCGGGGCAGGAGGGAAGGGGAGGACGGTGCGGAGGGCGAGAGGGGATGAGAGGGCTGGGTGGAGGGAAGGGGAGGGCGGAGCGGACGGAGGGGGAGGGGTAGCAGAGAAGGGGAGGGTGGGGGCAGGGAGAAGCGGGGCAGGAGGGAAGGGGAGGACGGTGCGGAGGGCGAGAGGGGATGAGAGGGCTGGGCGAGACCGAGAGAGCAAGAGGGGGCGGGGTTTAGAAACGGTATCCTATTATAATACCGTTGGGGTAGTAATGGTGGCCAGCTTCTTTTCTAAAAGATTTTATTTTTATTTATTTATTTATATGACAGTTAGCACAAGCAGGGAGAGCAGAGGCGGGGTGAGAAGCAGACTCCCCACTGAGCAGGGAGCCCGATGTGGGACTTGATCCCAGGATCCTGGATCATGACCTGAGCGGAAGGCAAGCACTTAACCATCTGACCCAAACAGGTGACCGCAGCTTGTTTTCTAAATAAGAGATCTGCTCGCTGTTAGGTAGTGAGTTTTTGAAAAATCATATGTGCTTTTTGTTGCTACTGTGAATAGAAACGTTTTCTTTTTTTTTTTTTAAAGATTTTATTTATTTATTTGACAGAGAAATCACAAGTAGATGGAGAGGCAGGCAGAGAGAGAGAGAGAGAGAGAGAGAAGCAGGCTCCCTGCTGAGCAGAGAGCCCGATGCGGGACTCGATCCCAGAACCCTGAGATCATGACCTGAGCCTAAGGCAGCGGCTTAACCCACTGAGCCACCCAGGTGCCCCTAGAAACGTTTTCTTAATTTTATTTTTAATTGTTCTTTGAAAGTATAAAAATACAGTTGACTTTTGTGTGTTAAACTCTTATCCTGCAACTTTGCTGAACTCGTTTATTAGTTCCAGTTGTTTTTTAGTGGATTTCTTAGGATTTATTATGCATGAAACTATGTCATATGGGCCTAGAGATAGTTATTTCTTCCTTCCCAATCTGAATGCCTTTTATTTTATTTTCTTAATTGATCATTCTGGCTAGAATCTCCAGTAAAGTATTGAATACAAGTAGCCGCCTTCTGGCTTAAGATGGGGTGTTAGGTTATTGCTTTGCTTACCTTAAAAATCAAACAGTCCTGGGGCACCTGCGTGGCTCTGTCACTTAAGCATCTGACTCTCGGATTTGGCTCAGGTCACGATCCTGGGGTCAGGGCATCCAGCCCAGACCACTGCATGCAGAGTCTGCCCAAGTATTGCTCTCTCCCTCTCTCCCTCTCTCCCTCTGCCCCTCACCTGGCTCATGCACGTGAGCGCCCTCTCTATCTCTAAAATAAAATAAATAGGGACGCCTGGGTGGCTCAGTTGGTTGGACGACTGCCTTCGGCTCAGGTCATGGTCCCAGAGTCCTGGGATCGAGTCCCGCATTGGTCTCCCAGCTCCACGGGGAGTCTGCTTCTCTCTCTGACCTTCTCCTTGCTCATGTTCTCTCTCACTATCTCTCTCTCAAATAAATAAATAAAATCTTTATTAAAAAAATAAAATAAATAAAATATTTTAAAAAGTAAGAAAGAATTTTCACGCAGATGAAAAACTGAAATACAAAAGGCAAATCTATAAAGCTTTCAGATGATGGGAAAATATATTCACAGCTTTTTTTTTTTTAAGATTTTATTTATTTATTTGACAGAGATCACAAGTAGGCAGAGAAGCAGGCAGAGAGAGGGGGAAGCAGGCTATCTGTCGAGCAGAAAGCCCGATGCGGGGCTCAATCCCAGGACCCTGAGATCATGACCCAAGCCGAAGGCAGAGGCTTTAACCCACTGAGCAACCCAGGCGCCCCTATTCACAGCTTTCTGTGGGGAAGAATTTCTTGAGGCACAATAATCACTAATTATAAAGGAAAAGATTGACAAAGTCAACTCTATTAAAATTAAGAACATTATAAAAACACCATGAAGATACCAGACGAGCCAAAATTCAAACACTTATGACGTGAAATGCTGGCAAGCGTGTGAGCCATGGGAGCTCCCATTCATTACTGCTGAGACTGCAAAATGGTGCAGTCACTCTGAAGCCAGGTTGGCAGTTTTCTAGAAAACTAAACATATGGGGCGCCTGGGTGGCTCAGTGGGTTGAGCGCTGCCTTCGGCTCAGGCCCTGATCTCAGGGTCCTGGGATTGAGCCCCACATCAGGCTCTCTGCTCAGCGGGGAGCCTGCTTCCCTCTCTCTCTCTTTCTCTGCCTGCCTCTCTACTTGTGATCTCACTCTGTCAAATAAATAAATAAAATCTTTAAAAAAAAAAAAAGAAAACTAAACATGTGACCCAGCAGCCATGCATTTCGGTGTTTATTTAAATGAGTTCAAAATGTATGTACACAAAAATGTGCACCTGTGTATCTGTAGCAGCATTACTCATAACTTCCCAACTCAGAAGCAACCGAACATCCTTCCGCAGGTGTCTGGATGAACAATGTGACCATATCCCTGCAATGGGACACTATTCAGTAATTACATGTGTGAGCTACCAAGCCGCAAAAAAGACACGGAGGAAAGGTAAATGCCTATTACTCAATGAAAGAAGCCTATCAGAAAAGGTTACGTGAGGGCGCCTGGGTGGCTCAGTGGGTTAAGCCGCTGCCTTCGGCTCAGGTCATGATCTCAGGGTCCTGGGATCGAGTCCCGCATCGGGCTCTCTGCTCAGCAGGGAGCCTGCTTCCCTCTCTCTCTCTCTCTCTCTGCCTGCCTCTCCGTCTACTTGTGATCTCTCTCTGTCAAATAAATAAAATCCTTAAATAAATAAATAAATAAAAGAGGGGCCCCTGGGTGGCTCAGTGGGTTAAAGCCTCTGCCTTTAGCTCAGGTCATGATCCCAGAGTCCTGGGATTGAGCCCCACATCGGGCTCTCTGCTCAGCTGGGAGCCTGCTTCCCCCTCTCTCTCTGCCTGCCTCTCTGCCTACTTGGAATCTCTCTCTCTGTGTCAAATAAGTAAATAAAATCTTTAAAAAAAAAAAAAAGAAAAGGTTACGTGACATTCCAGAAAAGGCAAAGCTATGGGGACAGCTAAAAAAAAAAAAAAGACAATCAGTAATTGTAATTATTAGGGGCTGGGGGAATAGGAGGGGTGTGGGCAGGTTTTTAAGGTCACAGAACAATTCTGTGTGACACTACAATGGCAGATAGATGTCATTACACGTTTGTCAAATCCAGAATGTACAACACCAAGAGTGAACCCTAGAGAAAACCGTGGACTTTGGCAAACAATATTGTCAGTGTAGCTTCACTGGTCGTAACAATGTAGCACATGGCCCAGGTGGGATGTCCATAGTGAGTGCGGCTGTGCACGTCTGGGTGTGAAGGGTGTATGGGTTACTCCATACTTTCTGCTTAATTTTACTGTGAATTTGAAATTTCTCTAAAAAAACAGAATCTACTCAAAAACACACACAAACCATGAAGAAAGAAAAAAGACAAAATCACAGAATGGGAAAGAATGTTTCCAGCACCCAAAACCTATACAGGTCTAGGGTCTTATTTCTCGAAGTCGGTGAGTAAAGTACCAATAACTCCGTGGTACGGCAGACAAATACTTGAGGTTTCTCTTCTCCAGAGAAATCCAAACAGCCAAGAAACACACGCAGAGGGGCTCGGCTTCAGGACCGATCACAGAAATGCAAGCCAAGCCACACCAAAAATCCCAAAGTTTGGGGAGCCTGTTCTGACTCTTGCTCTCAGATCAGGCAATGATCTCAGGGTTGTGGGACAGAGCCCCACATCGCGCTCTGTGCTCAGTAGGGGGTCTCCTTGAGGTTCTCTTTCCCTCTCCCCCCACCCCAACTCTCCCTCTCTCTCTCAAAATAAATAAATAAAATCCTGAGAAAAATTCTGAAGTCCGAAAATTCCAACTATTAGCGAGAATGTGGACCAAGCAAATTCATGTACGGCTCGTTAGACTCTCGACTGACAAAACCCACCTTTGGTAAATAGTTTGGAATCATCAAGAAAGTGAAAAATCAACCTACAAAATGGAAGGAAATGTTGAGAAATCATATATTTCAGAAAAGTCTTTTTAAAAAGATTTTATTTATTTTTGTCAGAGAGAGAGCTCAAGCAAGGGGACCAGCAGGCCAAGGGAGAGTCAGGCTCCCAGCTGAACAAGGAGCCCGATGTGGGACTCCATCCCAGAACTCTGGGATCGTGACCTGAGCCAAAAGCAGACACTTAACCAACTGAGCCACCCAGGCGTCCCAAGGGTCTTTTTTTTTTTTTTTTTTTTTTAAGATTTTATTTATTTGACAGAGAGAGAGTAGGCAGAGAGAGAGAGGAGGAACAGGCTCCCCGCCAAGCAGAGAGCCCAATGCGGGGCTCAATCCCAGGACCCTGGGATCATGACCCGAGCCGAAGGCAGAGGCTTAACCACTGAGCCACAAAGGCGCCCCAGGCTACTCCATTCTAAACTTCAGATTTTCCAACTCTGGCTGTGGGGGGAAGACCCTGAAAGCAAAGCATCCCTTGGTGGGATCCACAACTGCTCCCTGTCCATTAGGACCACCGTGAGCCAGCAAGACCCTGACTACCCGGTGACTGACCCCAAGACAATGACCAATTTGACTTTCACTGTGCACCATTACCCCAGGTTTTGTGTATATACACCTGGAAGCATTTGCACACTTTGGAATCAGTCTTTGGGACCCTAGTCTCCTGTATTTGTGGCGTTGGCATCACTGAAACAATCCATTTTCTGCTTCAGCACCACTCATTCCTGCGCCTGGTCTGCTTGGGACTCCCCCGGTCAGGTGCCCTTGCAACCCCGCACCCTGGCTACAACCCCTAGGGCTTCAGCTCCCTCCTCGCCCTCGCTCCCTCTCTGTCTCCCTTCCTGTCCCAGAGTCCTCACCAGAGGAGGAGCCTGCTGCCAGGTTGTGGGCAGTCCCATGTTCACGGCCAAGGAGCTGATGTCTTCGGCCGGCTGCCATGAGGACCCAAGGACTGCCAACCGTGACCTGGTGAGCTTAGATGTGGATCCTCCTAAGTGTGTGTTGTTTCAGTGCTAAATTCTGAGTTATTTTGCTGTGCAGCGGTAAATACCCAAGTCCAAGACCAAGGAGGGAGGAGGTGTGAGTGGTCTGACCCTCACTGGTCCGGGACCCCGGGGCTCTTATGATCCATGCAGCTATCCCTTCCCTCGGAGGCCAGGGCTGGGACTGTGTCTGGTATCTCTCCCAGCCCTCTTCCCAGAACCCCCTGCCTTTCAAGACTTGGCCCATTGGGTTTCAGTGTCGGGGTGTCAGTCTGTCTGAGGAGGACTGACAAGTGTAGTGTGGCATTAGGATGAGCACAAACTTGGACTTCTGGAACATTCCTGGGAAAGTGCTGGTGGTCTTGGTACAATGTTCTTGGAGAGACCCTGCCCCACAGGGTGGAAGGGGAGGTGGCAGGAGAACCAGATTCCAATCCTGCCCCTGCCACCTGCGACTGTCAGCGTCCCCTTGCCATCCTGGTAAGAACTGGGTTCTCCCAGCAGCCCTCTGTTTGTTTCGTTTAGAGAGAGAGCCAGCAGGGGAGGGCAGAAGTCAGGGGAGAAAGAGAATTCAAGCACACCGAGCACTGAGCACAGAGCCCAACTTGGGGTTTGATCCCATGACCCCAAAGACAGAATGGAGCCAAAACCAAGAATCAGACACTTAACTGACTGAGCCACCCAGGGGCCCCTCTCCCAGCGGTTTTTAAATTTTGGATAAACATGCAAGTTTCTGTCACCTGTAACAGGAAGTGGTGGGCCCCAGGGTTCACCACTGTCTGTGCCCATCACCTGCCAGACCGCAGCCAGGAGGGGCTCTCAGGGCTGGTTGTGACTCATTTCCAGATGGGTCACTGTTAGGGACGTCTGCTTTAGTTCCATGTGATCAGAAAAACATACTCTGTGTCCCTTCAATTCTTTTCAGTTTATCAAGAGCTGTTTTGTGGCCCAGCATTGATCTAGTTCAGGGAACTTGAAAAGAACGTCCACTTGGTGGAGTCCGACGCAGTCCTCTGTAAACACCGTGAATTCCGGGCCCCTGACTGCGGGACCAAAATACTCCATCTTTCCTGGTTTTTTCCTCTACCATGTTTCATCAACGGCAGAGAGAGGGCCCTCAAGTCCCCTCTCCCCACGTGCAAATGCCTATTTCATGGTTTCATTCTGCCCATTTTTACTTCATGTAGCTGGAAGCTCTCTTAAGAGGCGTGTGCACACATTTCTTCCCTTACGAAGGGAATTTTTCACTACTAGAAAATATTTTTGCCTCTGCTTGATCATAATCTCTATTTTGAAGTCTACCTTATCTGGTAAAGATAGAGACACTCAAGTTCCTCACGCTCACTATCAGGTGATTTATCTCTGTCCATCCACTTACTGTTTTTTTTTTTTTTTTAAGATTTTATTTATTTGGCAGATCACAAGTAGGCAGAGAGAGAGGGGGAAGCAGGCTCCCTGCTGAGCAGAGAGCCCGCCGCTGGGGAACGGGGGGGGGGGGGGGGGGGGGGAGGGTTCCGATCCCAGGACCCTGAGATCATGATCCAAGCCAAAGGCAGAGGCTCAACCCCCTGACCCACCCAGGTGCACCGATCCACTTCCTTTTAACGCATCCATGTCTTTAAGGTTGAATCGAATCATTTCTAGATTGTCTGGTCTTGCTTTATTTAAAATTCACTTCGACAATATCAGCTTTTTTTTTTCTTAAAGATTTATTTATTGGGGCTCCTGGGTGGCTCAGTGGGTTAAAGCCTCTGCCTTCAGCTCAGGTCACGATCTCAGGGTCCTGGGATCGAGCCCCGCATTGGGCTCTCCCCTCAGTGGGGAGCCTGCTTCCCCCTCTCCCTCTGCCTGCCTCTCTGCCTACTTGTGATCTCTGTCTCTCTGTCAAATAAATAAATAAAATCTTTTTTTTTTTAAAGGGATCTTTTTTTTAAAGGGGATCTTTTTTTAAAAGATTTTATTTATTCGTTTTTTGAGAAAGAGAGAGAGTGCCCGGGGCTGGAGGGGCAGAGGGAGAGGAGCGAGGGCAAGCAGACTTTGCACTGAATGCGGAGCCTGACTGGGCATGGGCGGGGGGTGGGGGGGGTGGGGGGGTGGGGGGGTGGTGTTTCCGTGACCCTGAGATCATGACCTGAGCCAAAACGGAGAGTGGGGAACTCAACCAACTGTGCCACCCAGGTGCTCCTCTACCCTTTTTTTTTTTTTTTTTTTTTTTGTGAAGTACACTGAGCACGTGTTACATTGGTTTCAGGTGGACGACGTCCTGACTGGACAGTCTGATACATGATTCCGTGCTCTCCGTGACGTGTGCAGTCGCGTCTGTCAGCACACGTCACAGTATCATCCATGGCATTCCCTATGCGGCATTTTTCATCTCCATGACTTCTTTATTTTATAACTGGACGTTCGTACCTCTTTGTTCCCTCGATTTCCCCTATCCCTCTACTAACCTCCCTGCCCGCAGCCACCAGTTCATTCTGGGTATTTAAGAATCTGTCGTTTGGGGGACACCTGGGTGGCTCAGTTGGTTAAGCAGCTGCCTTCAGCTCAGGTCATCATCACAGCGTCATGGTATCGAGTTCCACATTGGGCTCCTTGCTCCGCAGGGAGCCTGCTTCTCCTTCCGACTCTGCCTGTGCTCGCTCTCGCTCGCTCTCTCTCTGACAAATAAATAAATAAAATCTTTTTTTTTTTTTTTTTTTTTTTTTTTTAAAGATTTTTTTATTTATTTATTTGACAGAGAGAAATCACAAGTAGATGGAGAGGCAGACAGAGAGAGAGAGGGAAGCAGGCTCTCCGCTGAGCAGAGAGCCCGACGCGGGACTCGATCCCAGGACTCCGAGATCATGACCTGAGCCGAAGGCAGCGGCTTAACCCACTGAGCCACCCAGGCGCCCAATAAATAAAATCTTAAAAAAAAAAAAGAATCTGTCGTTTGGGCTCTTTCTTCTTTGTTGGTTCATTTATTTCTTAAATCCCACATATAAGTGAAATCCTTTAGCAATTGTTTTTTTCCTGCCTTATTTCACTTTGCATTTTATCCTCTAGGTCTGTTCATGTTGTCTCAAATGGCAAGATCTCATTTATTTTTATGGCTGAATAATATTGCATTCTCCACACAAACCCTCTCTTCTTTATCCATTCATCGTTGTTGTTGTCGTTGTTTAATAAGCTGTACACCCAACGTGGGGCTCAAACTCACTAACCCTGAGATCAAACATGGCACATTCCTCCAGCTGAACCAGCTCCGTGCCCCCACTTTGTTTATTTGTAAAGGATGTTTTTGCGAGATATTGAATTGTGGGTTAACAAGAGTATATTTTTCCCCAGGACTTTGAAGATGACATTCTAGGATCTTCTGGCCTCCATTGCTCTGACTTCTGAGAAGTTAGAAATCATTCAAACTCTTGTTCCTTTGAATGTCATTTTTCTCTGACTGCTTTCAACACTTTCTGCTCAAGTCTGCCTTCCAGTTGTTGTGCCTGGGTGTGGTTTTCTTTCTTTCTTTTCTTTTCTTTTTTTTTTTTTTTAAAGATTTTATTTATTTATCTGACAGAGAGATCACAAGTAGGCAGAGCAGCAGGCAAAGAGGGAGGCAACAGGGTCCCCGCCAAGCAGAGAGCCCGATGCGGGGCTTGATCCCAGGACCCTGAGAACATGACCTGAGCCAAAGGCAGAGGCTTAGCCCACTGAGCCACCCAGGTGCCCCTGGGTGTGGTTTTCTTTGTAGGGATTCTTCCTGTGGTCACTGAACTGTTTGACCTGTTGAGTAATGTCTTTCACCAAATCTGACAGTTTTTGGCTCCTAATTTTTCACATTTTTTTTTCTGCCTCCTTCTCTCTTTCCAGTCTTCTTGGGATTCCTATTTTATTTTATTTATTTATTTATTTTTAAAGATTTTATTTATTTATTTATTTATTTGACAAGCAGAGATCACAAGTAGGCAGAGAGGCAAGCAGATAGAGAGGAGGAAGCAGGCTTCCTGCTTGAGCAGAGAGCTTGAGCTTGATGCAGGGCTCGATTCCAGGACCCTGGGATCATAACCGGAGCTGAAGGCAGAGGCTTTAACCCACTGAGCCACCCAGGTGCCCCTCCTATTTTATTTTTTCAAGACTTATTTATTTGAGAGGGGGAGGGACAAAGGGGGAGGGAGGGAGGAAGTCAAAGAGATAGTCAGGCGCCCCAGGACTCCAATTCTGGATGTCAGACCTCTGTTTGTCCCTGATGGAAGAGCCAGGAAGAATGGACTCCTTCCCCTAGGACAGGCCTCAAATAGCCTGAGAGCCCAGGCTGACTGGTCAGGGCTGCCAGTGAGAGCCTTTGAACCAGAGCAAAACTCTTGGGTCCCCTGCTCTAGCGTGTCTTCTGCCCCTGTCACCCTTTCACCTACCTCTTAGAAGGGGACCAGGAGTTTGCTCTGGTCACCATGCTCCAGTGCATTTGGATCTCATCCCAGGCTCACTGGTGGTGAAGAGCCCGAGGGCACTGCTTGTACCCTTCATCTTCCGGTTCGTGAGTGCCCAACACCCAGGACAGGAAACATTTGTTTGCCCAGATAAAATATGCATAAAGAAGAACCACACACTGGGGTGCCTGTGGGGCTCAGTGGGTTGAGCCTCTGCCTTTGGCTCAGGTCATGATCTCAGGGTCCTGGGATTGAGCCCCGCATCAGGCTCTCTGCTCAGCAGGGAGCCTACATCTCCCTCTCTCTCTGCCTGCCTCTCTGCCTACTTGTGAACTCTGTCAAATAAATAAATAAAATCTCTCTCTTTTTTTTTTAAAGGGCTCGATCCCAGGACCCTGAGATCATGACCTGAGCCGAAGGCAGAGGCTCAACCCACTGAGCCCCCCAGGCACCCCAATAAATAAAATCTTAAAAAAAAGAACAAGAACCACACAATGAACTTAAAGGGGGAAAATATGCTAACCTTTATTTATATGTGATTCTAAGAATATGTACTTCCTACTTCTTTGGTTGGAAAATGACCTTTTCTTTATGACATGATAATAATAATAGTTGGACTTTAAAAAAAACAACAATTTTATTTTTGTAAAATAAAGATTCAAAAGTTTTACGTTGCTTCCAAAACTTTTGGGTAAAACATTGCTATGAAATGCAAATTTGGGGGGATCCTGGCCCAGTTTATGCCAACAAGTTGAAGCACAGGGACAAGGAGGGAGACAAAGGCTTGCATCCCCCCACCCCAGCCATGAGATCACAGAAGGTGTGACCCAGCCCCTTCATATGGGAAGCTGGCAGAACGGTGTTGGGACAGGAGGCCGTGAGCCCACAGAGCAGGGGGCTCCTTCTGACCTGGGGTCTTCACAGGGACTCCCGCACAAGAGGCACTTGGAGGAGGAGCCCATGTGAGTTAAGATTAAGACAGGCAGGTTGGAAGAGAGCAGCCAGGGTGTCTGAAGACCTGAAGCATTCCACAGTTTGTGGAGGGCTGAGCACCCATCTCTGGCTAGAAGGGGAGCCGTGGGAGTGGAGACCAGATGTCAGCTGGGCCCAGGGTGGCCGCACCACTAGCCTAGAAGAACCAGGGAGAGAGCGTGAGAGGGAGAGAAGGGTGGGGGGGGGCAGAAGAAGTGGGAGCGGGCAGGGAGTCAGAGCCGGCAGTGAGGCAGGCAGGAGGGGAGGGTGATGGGAGGGAGCTCGCTGCATATTTTCCTCTTCTACCTGAGGTCTTAGAGACCTCGTGCTGCATTTCCTCCTCTGATTAGCTGAATAAAATTGGATTATAGTTTTTTTTTCTTTTTTAACTTTTGAAATTCTTATGCAAACCAAACACAAGTGGCCAGACATGGTTTGCATGTGGGGAAAATCTCTCTCCTGTCCACTGCTCCATTTTCCCCTCCGTGTGAGTGGACAGCAGTCCCCTCGGTCTACACACACCTAGCCGGTGAGAGGGCCTGAAAACATTTTGGTTCAGAAATGGGATGGATCGTGTTATCCGGCAGCGGCATCTCTCCACTCTGTCGATAACCCTGCAGGATTATCCTCTAGAAGCTGTGCAGAAATTTACAGTACACATCCTGATTTCTTTGTAGAGTTCCCAGGTTTTTGCAAGGACACAGGCTCTGGGCCCATTCCCTGTGTGTCTGTCCCCAGGCTCCTGGGTTTGTTTGATTTTAATGTTGCCACAGAGACCTTCAAAAGGCTGAGGCAGTTTGCATTCCCAGGGGCACAGTGTGGGGCACCTGTTCCCTGCCTCTAGAGAGGGCTGCCTGCCTGAGTCTGACCGAGGTTTTTTTTGTGTTAAAACACACAAGCACTAGAATTTTCACCTGCGACCGAGCAGGGGGGGTTCATGCCGGCCTCTGGTGTCTTCTAGCCCATTCTCTTGTGATTGCTGTGAGTGGCCTGAGTCTGTTTTCCTTTTGGGTTGTGTTGGTTTCAGTGTGTAAATTTCTTTTCTATCTTAGATAGAACAACCCGTTATCATACACACAGCACATGTATTCTCCCATTTGTCTTTTGACTTGGTGACTTCTTTAGAGATTTTATTTATTTGACAGAGAGAGAGTGAGAGAGAGCACAAGCAGGGGGGGCAGCAGGCAGAGGGCTACCCAACAGTAGGCTCCCCGCTGAGCCAGCGAGGCTGGAGATCCCAGAACCCGGAGATCATGACCTGAGCTGGAGACAGATGCTTAATGACAGAGCCACCCAAGCGCCCCACGAAACGTTTTTTAAAATGTAGTCAAATGAGTACCTTTTCCCTCATGATTCTCCATCCCTTCATTCCAAGTCTCTTTCTAGTATTTCTCTCATTTTATTCTCAACAGTCGACCACTCCTCTGGTTGGAATTCATTGATCTGTGTGGGGTGGAAGGCAGGAGGCTCTGCAGACAGGGCCTTCCTGGTGGGGCCTCTTCCTGTGTTCCCACTGAGGCTCTGCCAGGTGGGCCCTCAGCATCTTCCCGCCACCAGTGCTCTTGCACTTAGCACAGGTCTACCGACCTCAGCCCAGGGCACAAGTCCATCTACGAGTTCACCAGCCCCCAGACACAGCCATGGTATGGAGCATGTCTGCCACCTCCTCTCCTACCTGTTGGGGAGCTTGGGGGCACAGGAAGCCGCCCTGGAGTGACACAAAGGGAAGCCCCAGAGTGAGGCGGGCGAGTGGGGGACCTGAGCTCAGCCCAGAGTAGGAAGAGCTTTCCAGTGCCCAGTGCTGACCACAGCTGCTGCCCAAGCACGATTCAGACTCAGCATAGAGCACCAACATCCAAGCTCAGCAAAACCCCACAACTGACCTCTGTCCCTTTAAACTGAGAATGGCCAACAGCCCAGGGAGTGCCCTGCCGTCAGGGGTGAGGAGGCCCCAGCCTAGGTCCCCACGAAACAGAGGAGCTCTTCAGTGGCTTCACATCTTGGCCTTCCTCCTGCCTGGGCCTCCAGTCTCCACCCTTCTGCAGCTTTTAGTGGTATTGGTCTGGCTGGGTCAAGTTTCTCCCCCTTCCTTTCTGTAAACTCTCAACAGACAACCGGAATCCCCTGCCCCAAGAGGCACAATATTCAAAAAAGACACCCACAGGTAAAATCCTTCCTTCCAATCCTAAACCAACAGGGCTCCCTCCCATGGAGTCAATCAGCATAACCGGCTGCTGGATGCTTCCAAGTCACCCTATGCCTCTGGTGCAGGCAAATGCAATTTTCAGTGGCTCAGTCGGTTAAGTGCCCGACTTTTGATTTGGGCTCAGGTCATGACCTCAGTGCCATGAGATGGAGCCCCTGGGCTGCTTACATGACTCATTCCCCCTCCCTCTGCCCCTCCCCTTCTCTAAAAAAATTTTTTCCTCTGAAAATGGTACCTTTCTATACACCTTGTTCTGCCCTTTCCTTTTTTCAGCCAAGGCTCCATCTGGCAGACCGTTCTCAACTGGCCATAGGGCTTCCCGGTTTACCGCCGCACTGTGTCGGTGTTTGAATCACGGTATGAATGTCTGTGATTTGAATGCGCCATTGCCTAATGACCAACATCTGGACATATGCTGTACCGTCCTGCAATCTCACTTCTATGAGCATCTCTACAGGGCGAGTGCAGAGGGGGACAGAGCAAAGCCCTTGTCGCTCTGGGAGCTGAGTCCAGAGGCTTCCAGATGCTCTAACACTACTCAGCAAATACAGGAATGTCTGTGGGCCCACAGTCTAACCCTTCCAGCGTGATCAAACTTTTTGACCTTTGCAGATCTGTTAGGTATAAGGAAAAAAGACGTCAAGGCGCTTTTTAGTTTGGGGAGGTTGGAGACTGTTCCTGTTCATTTGCATATCCTTTAAGGGAGTCTCCTTGAATTTACTGAAGAGTGGGTATTTTGTTATTGATTTGTAGGGGCTCTTCATTATTAAACTTATAATTTTTTTTTAAGATTTTACTTATTTGTCAGAGAGACTCAGAAAGCACACATGCAAGCACAAGCAGGGGGAGTGGCAGGCAGGAGAAATGGGGAGGGGGGGAGGTTCTTGCTCAGCAGGGAGCAAGATTCCAGGATCCTAGGATCAAGACCTGAGCGGAAGGCAGATGCTTAACTCACTGAGCCACCCAGGTGTCCTGTTATCAGTCCTAAACTGCTATCAATCTTGGTAATTAAACAAATAAATAAAACATTTACAAATCTTTAAACAAATAAAATCTTTAAAAGACTGAAAATAAACTATTACTAATCCTATTAGGACTGGCCCTTTGTGGTAGACTATGCAAGCATGTTCTCCTCTGTCCATGGATTGT
Source organism: Mustela lutreola (assembly GCF_030435805.1). Classification (NCBI taxonomy): domain Eukaryota; kingdom Metazoa; phylum Chordata; class Mammalia; order Carnivora; family Mustelidae; genus Mustela; species Mustela lutreola. The sequence continues at coordinate 23,428,956 of NC_081306.1, forward strand.
TTCTCCACCTTGCAGGTGGTGGTCTGGCTCTGGAGGAAGCTTCTATTTCACCTGGTTGAATTTCCGTGTCTCTTCTAGTTGGCTGGGCTTGGGGTCCTATTGAGAAACACCTTTGCTTCCCCCAAGAATCTGAAAAATTTCCCCCAGGTTTTCGTCTTTTTTTAAAGGGGGAAATCCCTAGCCCGTTTGGAATCTAAACCGATGGGAAGGGTGAGGGATGAGTCCCACTCACCGAGGCAAATTGCCACCTTATAGAGCACGAAATTCCCACACAGACATGGAGCCTTTCCATTTTTCCACAAAAGTGTGTTCTTTGCACACACACGTAGCAGTTTCGTGGTGTGGAGGCCTGGCCTGGGGAGCCCAGCTGTGAGGGGCTGGAGGCACACGGTCAAGGCTAAGGCCCACGCTGGCAAGGCGGAGGTGCGCCCAGGACTCGACGGCTGGTGGGCGCGCGTCTCCCCAGCGTCCTCAGCACCCGGCTCGGAGGCCCTCATCACGCGTGCCCGGCGCACACTCGGGGAACCCAGACGCTCGCCTCTCGCGCAACCCAGCAACTGTAGGAAGCTCTTGGGGGCGATCCGGGCACCGCCTGCCGCCTCAGATCTACAGTGGGTTCCAATTCTCGCCCGACCCTTTCCCTTCTTAATCCTTGATTCCCGCGCCAGCCCGCCGCCCCCTCTCCGTACCCCCTCCGTCCCACGCTCCCGCGCGCACCGCTGGGTCCCGCGCCAGCCCTCTGCCCTCGTGCACCGTGGTCCCCCGCTAGCCCGCAGCCCCCCCGGTGCCCGCTCCGTCCCACGTCCGCCGCGCGCCCCGCTGGGTGCCGCGCCAGCCCGCCGCTCCCTCCCCGTGCCCCCTCCGTCCCACGCCGCCGCGCGCACCGCTGGGACCCGCGCCAGCCCTCTGCCCTCGTGCGCCGTGGTCCCCCGCCAGCCTGCAGTCCCCCAGTGCCCGTTCGTCCCACGTCCCCCGCGCGCCCCGCTGGGTCCCGCGCCAGCCCGCCGCGCCCCGGCCCTCTCGGTTCCAAGTCCCTCGTTGCGCGCTGCGTGACCCTCCTGTCCCGCCCTGCCTCCCCCAGCAGCGCGCGCGGCGGTGAGTCTGCCTTCCCTCTCAGCCCGCGACCTCCCTCTGACCCATTTTCCTCGCGCTCCCCCTGTGTCCCCAAGTCTCCTTCGGCCCGCTTCGGCCCCCGCCAGCCTCCTCCTTCCCACCCCTGTCCGCGAGTCCGGCTCGGGCCCCGGCTCCCGGCGGGGCGGGGCCTCGCAGGCGGAAGTGCCCGGGGCGCCGGCGGCTAGGACCGGCCGGGACGATGGGAGCCCGGGGCAGAGGCGGCAGCTGCGGCGGCGGGGGCCGCAGGGGCGGCGGCGGGGGCGGGCGGCCGGGGACGCGGTCCGGGTAGCGCCGGGCCGAGCGCGGAGCTATGGGCCGGGCTGGGACCGGGACCGGGACCGGGGGCGCGGCGGTGGCCGTGGCGGGGCCGCTGCTGCTGCTGTTGCTCGCTCGGCCCCCGCCTGCCGCCGCCGGCGACAGCAGGAAGAGCGGTGAGCGGGCGCCGACCCGCGGGAGCCATGGCGAGGGGAGGCGTGCGCTGGCCGGGTTGGGGGGCTGCCGGGAGGCGGGGTCTGGATTGTGACTCACCCTGGGGGCGCCTGTGCGCTCACCTCGCGCGGGCGCAGAGCCCAGGTCCCCACCCCAGGCAGGGGGTTTGGGGGGGGGTTCAGGGCGGCCCCTTGCGGGAGCCGAGTGTTAAAGTGGTGGGGGTGGAAAGGACGCTGGCGCCCCATCCACTGTCCCCGGGGCCGAGTTCGTGCAGACTGACCCCTTGGAGTGCGCCCTTCGCTCTCGGGCCCTCCCGACGCGTTTAGGTAGGGCACAACCCACGGGCGAAGGGACCGGCAGGCGAAGGAGCGCAGGGGGACGCAGCTGGCACTCCGGCTGCGGGAGAGAGGAGCTGTGCCATGTTGTTCTGGGGCGCCCCTCTGGCTTCAGAGACTTGGGAGTTAGGAGAAAGTTGCTTAGATCCAGGAGTGAGGCCCAGGTGGGTGGCCCGCCTTCATCCTTCGCAGAGTCTTAGCCAACCTAAGTGCAGTGACTCTCAGCAGCTGGCCGTGCTTCTCGCAGGCTGGACTCCCAGGTGGACCTGAGGAGCTTGGCAGGCCAGGGTTGTCTGAGAGTCCCCATCCTTGACTGAACCCCCAGGAGGTGGCTTCTGCACACACACACCCCCCCACCGTCCTGTCTGTGGGTGCTGAGTAGCCTCCCCTGACTATGGCCTGGGTCTCCCTGAGGGCCCTGTGGCCGGTGATAGGTGGCCCACACCTCCCCCCCTCCACAGCAGGCCCCAGCCGACACCTCCCCCTGGACAGCAGGCAGCTTATCCCGCTCAGCAGGGGCTCTCTCCCTCCACTTCCTGGCTCCCTGCCCCTCCCCCCTTCCCTGAAACCCTCCAAGCTCTTGTTTCTTTGAGGGCTGTGCCTCTGGTGTCTGAGCTTGACACGGCTTGAAATGAAAGGTAGTTTACCCGGAGATGGGCTCCTGGTTGAATTGCTCCGTGGGATATTGCCCTCCTTATGTCCACCTGTTTCTCCATCCTGGGGCAGGGCTGAGGAAGGGCTCGCTGGTGGGGGGTTTATGGAGATGGAAAACTTGGGGCAGCCCCTCACCTCTTAGGCCTGCTGAGAGGTCAGGCCCTGTGTGGCCCTGGCTTCTGGAGTTTGTGCATGGGCAGGGTCTCTGTACAGGGTACCTGTGTGTGTTGGCGTGCCCTCTCTGGGGTTCCCAGGACAGTCTCAGGGACTTTTTCTCTTTTCCATCTGACCCTGTGTCCTTGGAGGGGCCTGTGGCACAGGGCTGGGGTCCATGAGTCCGAGGCTCCCTGAAAGATGTCATGTGGTAATGGCCTAGCATTTAGCAAGATAACTGGCTGGGGGTCTGGGCCAGGGAGGTCAAGCTGTGGCCCTGGGAAGGGGTTTCCCTGGCTCTTCAGGGGATTTTGAACAGGTCTCTTATCTCCTGTGCACCTGCTGAAACGTCACACCTACCAGCTGTGTTCCAGGTGCCCTCAGGCTGACATTCCAGCGCTGGCAGCAGCCGGAAGTCCTTGCCCCTTTCAGGCCAGGTTGCTGGGTGCCCAGCTGGCAGACTGTTTCTCTAAGGTGCCCTGGTTCTGAGGTGGGGGTGGGGGACTGTCCTACCTCAGCTCCCCAGCACTCTGCTCTGCCCTTCTCATCACGTTATCCTAGGGGCTGAAGCAGCCCTGGGAGGAGGTTTGTGTTAGGTCAGCAGCTTCTGGCTTCCTAGCGTTCAGTCCACAGCCTGGGGGGTGGGACCTGGCGGCCAGCAGCCACAGGGAAAGTCTTGGATTTAGAGCCTACCCCTGAGCTCCCTGCTGTGCGGGGCTCCTTTGGAGCTCAGTCTGGCTTTGCAAGTGGGTCACTACCTTCTCTCCAATGCCTCCATGGGAGGCTCAGGAGGTTGGCAGAGGGGATTGGCTCTCCTGGCTCCCTCCCTGCTCCCCTGGCTTACCTGGAGGGGCCCCTGGCCTGCTTGTTGAGGTGGGGAAGGGGAAGTGGAGATGGTGTCAGCCAACCACTCGCCCAGTGGGGCAGGGAGAGGCCTTCAGCCTGGAAGAGAGGGAGGTCACACCCTACTGTGTCTACAGTGCATTTCTTCCAGAAGCACTTTCGTATCCATTAACTTTGGAGGGCAGGGCACCTGAAGGGAGGTGCTGTCTCCCTTAGCCAACTCACAAGGAAATTGGGACTCAGAGAGAGGAAGGGACACCCAAGGTCACAGGAGGCATGAGGCCTGAGCCTGAGCTGGGGCTGGACTCTCTGCCTTCCAGCCCAGGCACCTTATGACTGGAACCCACGCCCAGTTAGCTATCCCCAGGAGCGCAAAGAATGCTCGGGGTGATCTGTTCTGTAGGATCTCCAAGAGGGAGGATTGTGGGTGGGCACCACATGTGGGGTCAGACACCTGCTCTGGGGCAGGGTATGCTCCATCAGTGGACACCCCCAGCAGGGGCCTCATCAGGGTGGGTCCCCCTGTCTCTGGGCTGAGCTCCAGAAGACTCAGAGCTGGCCCTGGAAAGGTTGGCATGACACAGGCCGAGTTACAGAGTGTGGAGGGGTGGGGAGCCGGGGAGCCTCAGAGGTGGGGACCTGAGAGGGGCTGGGAGGCTGGGGCCGGGAGCCTTTTGCTGCCAGGGGCCCCTGCCTTGTCTCTGTACCACCCTGCATGGGCACACGCCCACGTGAGCACAGGAGCCAGCTGTCCCTTCATCTTCGCACCTGGCTCTGTTCACCTCCTGTCTGGGTGAGGCGGAACTCTGACTCTCCTCTGGCTGTGTCTCAGGTAACCGTGGGCCTGAGCAGGTGGCCAGCCTCTGGGCCTGAGTCCCCTCACCTCAGCGTGGCCCCCTGCACGGAATGGGAGGGGAGAGAGTCTGCTGCTGTCCGGTGCCCAGGACAAAGGTGGGGGCAGGGGCGGCGCTACAGCCCTGAGCACCTCCCATGAGCCTCCATCTTTTGACCCTGGAGTCACCGGGGCTGCAGGAGGGGAGGACAGCTGCCATGGTTGGTGGGGCAGCGACGGGGCCGGGGGTGGGGGTGTGCCAGGCTATTCTGTCTGTAGGGCCCCGTGAGGAGGTGGGGGCCCAGCTGACGGCACCTTCTCCCCGCAGATGTCAGGCTGGTGTCCGAACATTTCTCCCAGTCCCCACAGAAGCTGTCTTTCTACAGCTGGTACGGCAGTGCCAGACTGTTCCGCTTTCGCGTGCCCCCCAACACCGTGCTGCTGCGCTGGTTGCTGCAAGTGTCCCGGGGCAGCGGCCCTGCCTGTGCCAGCGTGGAGATCACTGTGTAGGTCCCCTCCCCCTCTCTCCCACCCCCTTCCCCTCCCCCCCCCTGGGCGGGCCCTGCCAGGCCCTGACGCCCCTGCCGCTGCCCTCTGCCCACAGGTACTTCCGTTATGGTGCCCCTCCTGTCATCAACCCTTTGGGCACCAGCTTCCCCGCCAACAGCTCTGTGCAGTCCCCCTTCTTCATCAAGATGCTGGACAGCAACGCTTCCCTCAACATCTCCCACCCAGCCCCCGGGGACTGGTTTGTGGTGGCCCACCTGCCCACCGCCTCCCAGAAGATCGAGGTGAAGGTAAGGGGGCTGCCTTCCGGGAGGAGGGGACAGGCTCCCTCACCGTGGGCATGCCACTCGCTGACTTTGCTCTAGGTTCCTCCCGGCATGCACAGGTCCAGTGCCTCCCACACTTCTCCACCCCGTTCCATGCCTGGGCTCTCTGCTCCAGCCCTGCACCCCCCACCCCACTCCACTATGTCTGCTCCAGCTCTGCGCCCCCCCAGCTCCCGTGTCTGCCCCTGACGTGCCCCCCACGTATGCATGTTCTTTCTCCCCACACTTTGCTCTCTCCCTAGGGTTTCGTTCCCACCTGCGCCTACGTCTTCCAGCCTGATATGCTGGTTGTGCGGACGGTGGAGGTCTCCATCCTGGAGCCTGATGTTCCCCTTCCGCAGACCCTCCTCTCCCATCCCAGCTACCTCAAGTGAGTAGGACCCCTGGGGAGGCGGAGCCTCCGGGCGTGGTGCCTCGGGAGGCTGGTGGAAGGCACAGAGGCTGAGCGAGACCCTGTCCCCGCGGCCACAGAATCTTCATCCCTGAGTACACCCAGGAGCTGCAGCTGGAGCTGCAGGGCTGTGCCGCCAACGGGAGCCTGGGCTGCCCTGTGCGCCTCACCGTGGGCGCTGCCACCCTGCCCAGAAACTTCCAGAAGGTGTTCATGTGCGTCAGCCCCACTGGGGCCTGCCGCCTGCTGCTGCCCTCACCACCCTGGGACCGGTGGCTGCAGGTGACCGCCAAGAGCCTGGCGGGGCCTCGCGTGCTGGTGGCTTTCCAGGTGGTAGCTGCCCTCACAGGTGGGCTAAGGGGGAGGACGGGCACGGGTGGCTCCGCCTCCTGCCGCGGATCCCTAGGCCTTCCTGTGGCTGAACCCCTTGTCCCCCAATAGCCTGCAGGCCGTGGAACCTGAACTTCCAGCACCTTCTACAGAGCAGCCTGAACGAGAGCTGCAACACCTCCACGGGACTGCTGCCCCCACACCCCGGTGACCACGGCAACCACGGCCTGGGCGGGAGCAGCAGGAGGCATGGGGGCCCCTGCTGCCTGGCGAGCTACCCAGTCATTCGGGAAGACCTGGACGTGGTGTCTGTGCGCTTCTGGCCTGTGGACAGGGTGTGGGTGCGGGTGCGGCCCGCCACGCCCTCGGTGATGCGGCTGTACATGGACACCGGCATGGACAGCGGGGGCTCCCTCACTGTCTCCCTGCGGGCCAACAAGGTAGGCACCCTGACCGGGGAGGGCCTTGCTTCCTGGCTCAGCCTGGGCTCAGCCCCGCCCAGCCTCAGGGGTGCTGCCTGGGTCTTCCTACGCTGACTCTGGCACAGAGAGTAGGTCGGCCTTTCGGGCGACAAGCTGACCCCCGCAGGCCCTGGGGCAGATTAGGGGCTCTGTCTGAGGAGAGGGAGGCCTGTTCTGCAGGCTGTGCCTCAGGAAGTGAGGCTGTGGGTAGGATCAGGCTGGGCGTCCCCCGTCCTGGAAGAAAGGGTTCTAGAAGGGCCCTGGGCCAGCAGAAGCCACGGAGAATGGAGCCAGCCAGAGTGGGAGCCCACTGCCTTGGGACTGGGGCCGAGTGCGTGGCTTCTCCTTCCAGACTGGAATTACCAACAGCACCTTGGTCGCTGTCTGTGTGAATGCCGCCTCCCCCTTCCTCGGCTTCCGCACGTCGCTCAACTGTACCACAGGTATGCGCCGGCAGCGTGCGGCCCAGGGTCCCTGGCCAGCCCCTCTGGCTGCTACTGATCAGCCCCCCTCTGCTGCAGCCTTTTTTCAGGGTTCCCCACTAACCCTGAGTGCTGCATCGCACAAGGCCAACCTCATCATCCCCTACCCAGAGACGGACAACTGGTACCTTTCCCTGCAGCTCATGTGCCCCGAGAGTCCAGAGTGAGTAGACCTGGGGACTGCTGGCTGGGGGCAGGCGGCGGACTGCTCCCAGCAGAACCATGCATGGGGCTGCCCAGGTCTAGGTTGGGGAGCGACCAAAGCCCTGTGGGGCCCTTTGCCTTCCGGGAGTTGTGAGGGCTTCTTCTCCACGTGCTCACCCATCATGCTGCAGCCCTGGGAGTCAGGACCCAAGGAGGGGGACCAGTCCAGGACATAGCCCCAGGAGACTGGGCCTCAGGGCATGTTGGTGGGGGGTGGAGGGTACGTCTCAGACTCGGCAGAGCTCGCTGCTGCTGTCCTCCAGGACTGGGAGCCTGGGGGCCTCGGATGTGGGTTCCTGTATCCCAGAGCCTGCCGAGAGCCCGGACGAGGTACGGGCAGCGGGTGTCAGCAGCTAGGCTTCCTGCGGCCCCTTCCTTACAGGGAGTGTGAGCAGGCCTCAGTCCTCGTGGAGACCACCTTGACCCTGGTGCCCTGCCTGAACGACTGCGGACCCTATGGCCAGTGCGTCCTGCTGCGCAGACACAGCTACCTATATGCGGGCTGCAGCTGTAAGGCCGGTGAGGCCTGGGCCCATGGGCCTTGGGACACCGGCTCTTGTTTTCAAGTTTACGTATTTAAGTCATCTCTCCACCCCGGGTGGGGCTTGAACTCAGGACCTGGGATCAAGCCTTGCGTGCTCCATCAACTGAGCCTGCTGGGCGCCTTGCCTCTGGGCCTTGCAGGGCAAGGTTGGGGAGCCCACCTCCACTCTGCCAGGGCCCAAGAGGGACTCTGCCGGGCTAGGGCAGATGCCTCCTCCCTGTTCCTTCCTACGTACTTCCTCAGTCCCTCACCCCCACTGTGTCTCAGGCACTGATGGCCTAGGCCTCTCCTGCCCACAGCTGCCCTACTCCTGCCCTGCCCCATTCCAGCCTGCTTCTGGGTGAGGAAGGGGCTTCTCTGCCGGGGAGGGGAAGGCTCTGGGGTTCAGAAGGATGCCTCCTGGCCTCAGCCCCCTTGGCATCTCATTGGCTCCCAGGCTGGCGTGGGTGGAGCTGCACGGACAACAGCACGGCCCAGACGGTAGCCCAGCAGCGGGTGGCCGCCCTCCTTCTCACTCTCAGCAACCTCATGTTCTTGGCTCCCATCGCTGTCTCAGTGCACCGCTCGCTCCTGGTGGAGGCCTCTGTCTATGCCTACACCATGTTCTTCTCCACGGTGGGCTTGCTGCAGGGGGTGCGGGAGTGGGAGGGGGCTAGGAGAGGGGCTGGCCGCGGCTCACCACCCCTGCCCTGCAGTTCTACCACGCCTGCGACCAGCCTGGCGAGGCAGTGCTCTGCATCCTGGGCTATGACACCCTGCAGTACTGTGACTTCCTGGGCTCCGGGGTGTCCATCTGGGTCACCATCCTCTGCATGGCGCGGCTGAAGGCAGCCCAGAAACACGTGAGTGACTCCTGACACTTGTGCCTGGGCTCCTGGCCCACCATGTGTTGAGGACTAGACCAGAAAGAGGGCTTGGTGCTTAGAAACCTGCTGTGCCTTGGAACCCCCATTCACCTGCTGGAAGAAGCTGCCTCCAGCTGGGAAGGGCTAGCTGCCTGGGGATGCCAGGAAAGAACGGCAGTGGACAGGGTTAAGTGAGGTCCCCAGCCTGTCTCTCCCACAACCCCCTTCAGAGAGGAGGCCTAGAGCACCTGCCTGAGGCCAGGCCTCCCTGACGAGCCCCCGGCTCTGCTCCCACAGTCCCAGGTGCTTAGGACACTCTAGGGACTTTTCTGCCTCAACTGGTCCTGGCTGACAGAGACACGTGGCCTGGCACCTTGCCGGGCCATGTGTGTGCCTCAAAAGTTCACTGGTGGATGGATCAGTGGATCCGTGGATCAGTGCAGAGCAGGACAAAATCTGCTGGCAGCTCTCAGGCCAAGGGATAGTGGGGGCTGTGGGACAATGACCAGGCCCAGGGCACCTGTTCCTCCTGGACCTTGTGTGGTCATGAACGACTGGCTGAGGGTTCCCGTGACCCTGTGGTCACCCCTGTGTCTTGTCCAGGTCCTGTTTCTCCTGGGCACGCTGATCTTCGCCATGTCCCTGCAGCTGGACCGCAGGGGTGCCTGGAACATGATGGGGCCTTGCCTCTTTGCCTTTGTGGTCATGGTCACCATGTGGGTAAGGAGCTGGGACAGGCCAGCGCTCCTGCCCAGGCCCCCTCCCCTGATGATTGGGAGAAGACGGTCTGGGCCCCCCACAGACCCCTGCTTCGGGGGAACAGAGCCTGGCCCTCCATTCTGGCCATGTTCCTGCCCCTGGGCCCGAGTCCCACACATCTGCTGAGAACTTGCTGGGGGCACCCATGAGGGCCCAGCATGGCTTCGGGCCTGGCCCATGCCAGGTCTCTGTGCCCTTGGGGCCTCTCCAAACAGCCACACCAACAGTCCATCCCACTGCCCAGACCTGGGGGGAGGGATCCTGGGAGCTGCGGCTCCAGTAGCATCCTCTGCCTGCGCTCACGGGCCGCTTCACTCCAGGTGTACCGCTGCGGACGCCGGCGCCACTGCTACCCCACGTCCTGGCAGCGCTGGGCCTTCTACCTCCTGCCTGGCATCTCCATGGCTGCTCTGGGCATTGCCATCTACACCTCCATGATGACCAGTGACAACTATTACTACACCCACAGCCTCTGGCACGTGCTGCTGGCCGGGAGTGCGGCCTGCCTGCTCCCGCCACGGGAGGAGCACACCACGCCCTGGGCCTGCTCGCAGAAGCTCACTTGCCACTACCAGATCTGCAAGAACCACCGAGAGGACCTGTATACGGTGACATGACGTGGCCAGCTCAGGGACACCGGCCACTGTGATGATGGGCTCTCTGGCCAGGGGCAGGACCAAAGGAGAAGGACCCTGTCCAGGTCCATTTCCAGCTGAATAAAATTGCCCGCACACTCTTTTTTTTTTTTTTTTTTTAAAGATTTTATTTATTTATTTGACAGAGAGAAATTACAAGTACACTGAGAGGCAGGCAGAGAGAGAGAAGGAAGCAGGCTCCCTGCTGAGCAGAGAGCCCGATGCAGGACTCAATCCCAGGACCCTGAGATCATGACCTGAGCCGAAGGCAGCGGCTTAATCCACTGAGCCACCAGGCGCCCTGCCCGCACACTCTTTGGCTTCCTTCTGAGGAGAGGACTGCACCCGCCCCCTCAGTTCCCAGGTGCCTGCTGGTCCCTCAGCAGGTCCCAGCCAGCGTCTGCTGGGGCGCCTGGGGCCCAGGCCTGGCTCCTTAGAAACTTAGGACCTGTGTTCTGGCTGAAACATGGTGGTTGGAGATGGGGAGAGAGAGGCCCCCATCATCCCTGTTCCCCTGTGAGGTGGTGAGGTGAGACCCAGGGGACCGAGGAGTCCTGAGCCCACCTCCCACAGGCCTCTGCCCCACCAAGCAGGGTTTGTGCCCTCTTTGCATCCCTGGCTCCGTGATGAGGTGTGCCCTGAAGCCAGCCTTCCTTGGGCATGGGGGTGCTCCCTGCCAGATGCACGACTGTGGCGGGAGGTGACGGCACTCACCAGGGAGCTGCTGGGCCCTGGGGCTGCCACGAGTGGCTGGGTTTTGGCTGTCCAGTCCTGCTGCTCCCCTCTGTTTGGCACTTGGCTTTGGAACTGCAGGCGCTGGGGACAGGGCTGCTGAGCTGCTCCGGTGTGCAGTACCCCAGGGCACACACTGGCCTGACTCTATCTCTCTAGCCACCCCACGGGTTCCTGGGCCCTGTCTGGGGGGCTACGCATCCTCTCTGGTTGCTTCGGGGAAGGAAGGGATGACTGCTGCCTTGTATAGGCCTGACTGTGTATTTGGGGAGGGGTTCCCCAAGACCTAGCCCAGCCTCTGTGGGGGAAGCAGGAGAAGGGGGGCTGACTGCCTCTCCCCTAAGGCCACACTGTAGTGGGCTGCTCTCTGTACCAGGAGTGCTGGAAATGGCCAGAAGTGACCGCAGGAAGCTCAGGCAGCCGAAGGTGCGGTGAGGTGGGGTGGGGACATGGAGCCCTCCCACTTACTGTCCCTACTCCCCCACCCCTTGTCACCCTGCACTTGTAAAGGGAGAACAAACATTGCTGTGATTGCTGAGTTTAATATTCTACAGTGATATTTCAAGGCACAAGGGTCTTTTAGACAGCGCGGGGGCGGGGTGGGGGACGGGGCAGGGGGGTGGCGGGAAGGCTCTGTAGCAGGATCTATGCTTAGTGAGGCTGGGTCTCAGAGCTGAAATCAAGAGTCGGACTTTTAACCGACGGGGCCACCGCGGCGCCCCGAGACAGAAGAGTTTTTCCACTTAACACAGAATTCTGCTCTCGGAGGGGAGCAGAAGGAGTGGGACCAAGGATGACAGGATCCACTCTTCCCCGCCCCCGGCTCTCCTCCAGGGAAAAGGAGCCGCATTTGCTGACGGTGCCTTGAGCCGCCGCCGTCACTGCCCGGCATTTTCCACGGTCCCTAAAGGCAGGAAAGGGGGCGGGACGAGGCTAGACTGACGGGCTTTTCGGCCAGTTAGCGGCGGACAGGTGCTGAGCGTGGTGTCACGACTTCCGGTTCCGGTGGGGCGCGGAACTCAGAGAGGCAGGCTGGATGCTAGGTTAGAGCCGCGTCTAGCGGGGCGAGGAGGTCCTGCCCGGGTCCGGGTCAGGGTCCGGGATTAGGTGTCGGGGCGAGGGGAGAGAATACATGGGTAGTTGGGCTCGGACTTGGAGTTGGGGCCGCGCCGGTTTCGGGGGGCTGGGTCTGGAGGACCGGAGTCGGGAGTCAGGGGGCTGGTGTCGGGGGGACCGGGGTGGGGAGTCAGGGGACTGGAGTCGGGAGTACCGGGGTGGGGAGTCGGGGCTGGTGTCGGGGGGACCGGGGTGGGGAGTCAGAGACTGGGGTCGGGGGGACCGGGGTGGGGAGTCAGGGGGCTGGGGTCGGGGGCGCCGGGGGTCAGGGGACAGGGCCGGAGTGCGTCGGGGCTGCGGTCTAACAGCCCCATTCCCGCCTCCGGTCAGGCTGCCGCGATGCCCCTGCACAAGTTCCCGGTCGGCCTGTGGAAGCGGCTCCGGCTGCGGGAGGGTATTTGCTCCCGCTTGCCCCAGCACTACCTGCGCTCCTTGGAGGAGGTGCGAACACCCACTCCTGTGCACTATAGGCCGCACGGGGTTAAGTTCAAGATCAACCCCAAGAATGGGCAGCGGGAACGCGTGGAGGATGTACCCATTCCCATCTACTACCCCCCAGAATCCCAGCTGGGGCTCTGGGGTGGGGAAGGCTGGATCTTGGGCTACAGATACGTCAACAACGACAAGGTAGGGGAGCAGGGCAGGCTTCCGAGGACTTCTCTGGGGTTTGCTGCTCTGGGTGCAGTGCTGAGCCCTGGGGGTTCCGGGGTGGGGTGCGGTAGGGGTGTGTGCTTGTGCTGTGGTGGAGACTCAGTTCTGTGGAAGAAGCAGGCTGACCTGTGAGGATGCTGTTCCAGCTAACTTGACTGCCGGTGAACCCCTCTGGGTGTCCTGAGATGGTGGTGACTGTGGGAACCAGTCAGCGCAGGGCCACTGGGGAGATTAGCCAGGCCAGGTGTAAGGATGGGAGGACGTGTGTGCGCGGGGGCCGTCGGAGGACGGCAGGTCTTCGGCCCTCTGTCAGCCTGACATGCTGCCGTTGGCCTCCTTGACATGGCCGCGGCCAGCACTGGCACATCGTCACTGCACTCGGGAAGGCTGGGAGACACATAGCCGGCCGTCCACCACCTGCCGTGTCTTGTGGGAAACCTGGACGGGGAGCTGGGCCTTCTGCACGGTGGCTTGTGTGTTTGAGGCCCCTTCAGGTGGCCTCTCCCTTGGCCTTGGCCCCTTGGTCCCTGGTTTGGAATGTGATGACCCATGCACCACGGGGTTACGGTTGTACGTGTGGTGTGTCTGGAACACACACCAGCAGCCCAGGCAGCGCTGAGGAGAATCTGATCTCTGGGTCCCCAGGTGGGTCTGGTCCATCTACCTCTTGGTCCTGAGTCTCAGGAAGAGGCCCTGGGCCCCGTTTGGCTCTGTAGGGAGGAGCGGCAGCACTCACAAGGTCTCTGGTCCTCCCTTAGCTCTCGAAGCGGGTGAAGAAGGTGTGGAAGCCACAGCTCTTTCAGCGTGAGCTGTACAGTGAGATCCTGGACAGGAGGTTCACCGTTACTGTCACTCGGCGGACCCTGGACCTCATCGACGAGGCCTACGGGTTTGACTTTTACATCCTCAAGGTGAGCAGGGGGATGTGCCAGCACACAGCCGAGTCTCCTGGCAAGTCAGAGACTCTCTGGGGCATGCCCGTGTCTGGGGTGCAGGGTCACCCGTGAACTGTAAATGGGCTCCCGGTGAACACTGCTGCCTCCTTCCCTGCTCTCAGGCCTTCCTTTCCTCTGGGGGTGGCCTGGGGTCCTCTGGCTGCTGAGGAGGAGCCTGGTGGTGTCCGCTGGCGGGTGGGCAGGCACCCCCACCCCGCAACACCTGGCCCCATGCGTAGCCTCCTGCCAGACTCCCAAGGAGGACCTGTGCTCCAAGTTTGGGATGGACCTGAAGCGAGGGATGCTGCTGCGGCTGGCACGACAGGACCCCCAGCTGCACCCGGAGGACCCCAAGAAGAGGGCCGCCATCTATGACAAGTACAAGGTGAGGGCTTCGGTTTGAACTTGTTGCTTCCTGTGGGCCCCATTGACAGGTGGTACTGCTGCTCATTGTGTGCCCAGTCTCTCCCCTGCAGGACTTTGTCATCCCGGAGGCAGAAGCCGAGTGGGTTGGCCTGACGCTGGATGAGGCCGTGGAGAAGCAGAGGCTCCTGGAGGAGAAGGTGAGCAGGCGTGGGCACTAGCAGACAGGCGGGGTGGGGGCGTGCGCTGCCTTAGGGCAAGCCTGGACTAGGGCCACGGCCCCCACTGAGCCAGGGGAGGAGTTGCCACCGTGCACAGCTGGCCAGATACAACCACAGCCCTGGGTTCTGTGCAGCATGCCCTCTCCTCTCGAGGCCCTGACTCTCTCCTGTCCCTGCCTCCGCCCCCAGCTGGCTTCATAAGTTCATGGACAGAAAGACTCTCAGCGGCACCTTTGGTTTCTTTGGCTACGTAGCCTCCCTGTCCTGGGGTCTTCCTGGTATGGAGCTGAGGTCTTTTTGTGTCTTGCACCCTGGAAGGGTCTGGAGCCTGTGGTTGCTGCTGGAACAGGGAACCCACCATGGCGCAGTGGCTACTGATTCTGTTCCCACTGCAGCCCCGGGG